>NW_028225179.1:151595314-152157552 GCF_052327205.1 Somniosus microcephalus
CTCCCCGCCGATCTCCCACTCCCACCCGATCTCCCACTCCCGCCCCCGATCTCCCACTCCCACCCGATCTCCCACTCCCCACGATCTCCCACTCCCCCCCCGATCTCCCACTCCCCCCCCGATCTCCCACTCCTCCCGATCTCCCACTCCCCCCCGATCTCCCACTCCCCCCCGATCTCCCACTCCCCCCGATCTCCCACTCCCCCCCGATCTCCCACTCCCCCCCCGATCTCCCACTCCTCCCGATCACCCACTCCCCCCGATCTCCCACTCCCAACCGATCTCCCACTCCCCCCTGATCTCCCACTCCCCCCGATCTCCCACTCCCTCCGATCTCCCACTCCCCCCGATCTCCCACTCCCTCCGATCTCCCACTCCCCCCGATCTCCCACTCCCCCCCGATCTCCCACTCCCCCCGATCTCCCACTCCCAACCGATCTCCCACTCCCCCCCGATCTCCCACTCCCCCCGATCTCCCACTCCCCCCGATCACCCACTCCCGCCGATCTCCCACTCCTCCCGATCTCCCACTCCCGCCGATCTCCCGCTCACCCTCCAGTCTCCCATTCCCCGCCGATCTCCCACTCCCCCCGATCTCCCACTCCCGCCGATCTCCCACTCCCTCCGATCTCCCACCATCCCACCGATCTCCCACTCCCCCCGATCTCCGACTCCCCCGATCTCCGACTTCCTGCCACCAAGAAACCGCTCCCCCCGATCTCCCACTCCCCCCCGATCTGCCACTCCCCCAGATCTCCCCCTCCCCCCGATTTCCCACTCCCCCCCCGATCTCCCACTCCCCCTCGATCTCCCACTTCCCCGCGATCTCCCACTCCCCCCCGATCTCCCACTCCCCCCCGATCTCCCACTCCCCCCCGATCTCCCACTCCCCCCCGATCTCCCACTCCCCCCCGATGTCCCACTCCCCCCCGATCTCCGACTCCCCCCCAATCTCCCACTCCCCCCGATCTCCCACTCCCCCCGATCTCCCACTTCCCCCCGATCTCCCAATCCCCACCGATCTCCCACTCCCCCCGATCTCCCGCTCATCCTCCAATCTCCCTCTCCCCCCGATCTCCCACTCCCCCGATCTCCCACTCCCCCCGATCTCCCACTCACCCCGATCTCCCACTCACCCCGATCTCCCACTCCCCGCCGATCTCCCACTCCCCCCGATCTCCCACTCCCCACGATCTCCCACTCCCCGGATCTTCCACTCCCCCCGATGTACCACCCCCCCCCGATCTCCCACTCCCCCATCTCACAATCTCCCCACAATCTCCCACCCCCCCCCGATCTCCGACTCCCCCCCAATCTCCCACTCCCCCCGATCTCCCACTTCCCCCTGATCTCCCAATCCCCACCGATCTCCCACTCCCCCCCGATCTCCCACTTCCCCCCGATCTCCCGCTCACCCTCCAATCTCCCACTCGCCCCGAGCTCCCTCTCCCCCCGATCTCCCACTCCCCCGATCTCCCACTCCCACCGTTCACCCACTCCCCCCGATCACGCACTCCCCCCGATCTCCCACTCCCCCCGATCTCCCACTCCCCCCGATCTCCGACTCCCCCCCAATCTCCCACTCCCCCCGATCTCCCACTCCCCCCCCGATCTCTCACTCCCCCCCCGATCTCCCACTCCCCCCATCTCACAATCTCCCACTCCCCCCGATCTCCCACTCCCCCCCGATCTCCCACTTCCCCCCGATCTCCCACTCCCCACGATCTCCCACTCCCCCGATCTTCCACTCCCCCCGATGTACCACTCCCCCCCGATCTCCGACACCCCCCAATCTCCCACTCCCCCCGATCTCCCACTCCCCCCGATCTCCCACTTCCCCCCGATCTCCCAATCCCCACCGATCTCCCACTCCCCCCCGATCTCCCACTTCCCCCCGATCTCCCACTCCCCCCGATCTCCCGCTCACCCTCCAATCTCCCACTCGCCCCGAGCTCCCTCTCCCCCCGATCTCCCACTCCCCCGATCTCCCACTCCCCCCGATCTCCCACTCCCACCGTTCACCCACTCCCCCCGATCACGCACTCCCCCCGATCTCCCACTCCCCCCGATCTCCCACTCCCCCCGATCTCCCACTCCCCCCGATCACCCACTCCCGCCGATCTACCACTCCCCCCGATCTACCACTCCCCCCGATCTCCCGCTCACCCTCCAATCTCCCACTCCCCGCCGATCTCCCACTCCCCCCGACCTCCCACTCCCCCCGATCTCCCATTCCCACCGATCTCCCACTCCCCCCCCCGATCTCTCAATCCCCCCGATCTCCCACTCCCCCCGATCTACCACTCCCCCGATCTCCCCCTACCCCCCCGATCTCCCACTCCCCCCCCGATCTCCCACTCCCCCGATCTCCCACTCCTCCCCGATCTCCAACTCCCCACCCGATCTCCCACTCCCCCCCCGATCTCCCACTCCCACCCGATCTCCCACTCCCCGCCGATCTCCCACTCCCACCCGATCTCCCACTCCCGCCCCCGATCTCCCACTCCCACCCGATCTCCCACTCCCCACGATCTCCCACTCCCCCCCCGATCTCCCACTCCCCCCCCGATCTCCCACTCCTCCCGATCTCCCACTCCCCCCCGATCTCCCACTCCCCCCCGATCTCCCACTCCCCCCGATCTCCCACTCCCCCCCGATCTCCCACTCCCCCCCCGATCTCCCACTCCCCCCCGATCTCCCACTCCCCCCGATCTCCCACTCCCCCCGATCTCCCACTCCCCCCCGATCTCCCACTCCCCCCGCCGATCTCCCACTCCTCCCGATCTCCCACTCCCCCCCGATCTCCCACTCCCCCGATCTCCCACTCCCCCCCCACCCCCGATCTCCTAATCCCCCCGATCTCCCACTCCCCCGATCTCCCTCTCCCCCCCGATCTCCCACTCCCCCGATCTCCCAATTCACAATTCACAATTCAAATCGCTTTATTGGCATGATAAGTTACATCTTATGTTGCCAAAGCATCAAAATACATTTATGGTTGAGCACATAAACGCAGTTCTATTCATACAGTGTATAAACAGGTATATCCCTGAGTGTATAAATATACATTCGCATTGTTTATATATATTCTTTTCTTAGTTTACTGGTTGTCCCTCTGTTCATGGCAAGCTGTAACATAGTGTGCCGCCAGTGTTACACAGCTTTTCTCCTCTCCCAGTAGGAATGGGAGTTTTTGGTTGTCATTCAGATTTCTGAATTCAGGGCATATTTGTGAGAATTTTTGGTAGAAATTCTCCCTGATGTCCTGATATTTTCCACAGGCTGTGAGGAAGTGCATCTCTGTCTCCACTACTCCCTGACTGCAGTGAGAGCATATCCTGTCTTCTCTTGGCTGCCTGTGTCTGCCTTTTTCGATCGCTAGGCTATGTTCGCTAAGTCTGTACCTTGTCAAGGTTCTTCTCAGTTTGTTATCCTTTACCATGGTCAGGTAATCAGCTATGTTGTATTGTCTGTTTAGGGCCAAGTAGCAATTGAGTTTGCTTTGGGTTTTTGTTGTTTCTGCCCAATATGTCAGATATTTTTCCTTTTGCTTAGCGACGATTGTGTTGGGTCGAATTCTTTGTCTTACCCTGTCACTGTCCTGGGGCTGGTTATTGTTAGTATTGTTAGTAGTTACTTCACTGAGTCCCAGGACTAGTTGACTGAGGGTATTCTTCTTTATGGTCAGCTCTTGGCATTTCAGGGCGTCGTAGTGATAGCATTGGGGGTTGCTCATTTGTAGGTGATTCCAAAATTTGGTGGCTCTTTTTTGGATAGTGATTATTAATGGATATTGGCCTAGTTCCGCCCTGCATGCATTGTTTACTGTTTTCCTTTGAGTCCGGAGGATACTTTTACAGAATTCTGCATGTAGGATCTCAATTGGGTGTTTGTCCCATTTTGCGAATTCTTGTTGAGTTAGCGGTCCCCATACCTCACTGCCATAGAGTGCAATTGGTTCAATTACCGATTTGAAAATTTTGAGCCAAATGCTAATTGGGATTTCTATTTGGATTGATTTTTTATGGCATAGAAAGCCCTTCTTGCTTTCTCTTTCAGTTCATTCACAGCCAGTTTGAAGTTTCCCGTAGAACTGATTTTTAAGCCCAAGTATGTGTAGTTAGTGGTTTGTTCAATTTTGGTTGTTCCAACTGTGAAATTTATTTTGGGTCCCTGATGTTTGGATCTTTGCTGGAACACAAGGACTTTGGTTTTTTGGGGATTTATTGTCAGGGCCCAAGTCTGGCAGTACGACTCCAGCAGGTCCAGGTTCTGCTGTAGACCCTCTTTAGTTGGTGACAGCAGAACCAGGTCGTCTGCATAGAGGAGGAATTTAACCTTGGATTCATATCGGGTGAGGCCGGGTGCTGTAGATTGTTCAAGTAGTTTTGCCAATCCATTTATGTAAATATTAAAGAGTGTCGGTGAGATTGGCGAGCCCTGCGTCACCCCCCGCCCCTGTGGGAAGTATTTTGTTTGTTTGTCTCCAATTTTAACAGCACATTTGTTGTTTGTATACATTGATTTAATTACATCATATGTTTTCCCTCCTACCCCGCTTTCGATAAGTTTCAGGAATAAACCGTCATGCCAGATGGAGTCGAAAGCCTTCTGGAAATCTACAAAGCATGCGTAGATTTTGCTTTTGTTATGGTGAACGTGTTTGTCAATTAGGGTCTGTAGGGTGAAGATATGATCGGATGTTCTATAGTTTGGCAGGAATCCAATTTGGCTTTTACTCAAGACATTGTGCTCCTCAAGGAAGTTTATAAGTCTTTTGTTTATGATGCTACAGAATACCTTCCCCAGGTTACTGTTTACACAGATGCCTCGATAGTTGTTTGGGTCGATTTTGTCCCCACTTTTGTATATGGGCGTTATGAGTCCTTTGTTCCAGATATCAGGGAAATAACCGACACTCAGAACCAAGTTGAAGAGTTTTAGGATAGCCAGTTTCATTTTGTTGTCTGTGTGTTTAATCATCTCGTTTAGTATGCCGTCTGTCCCGCAGGCTTTTCCTGGTCGCAGGTCCTTGAGTTTTTCAAGAAGTTCTTTTTCTGTTATTATGGCGTCTAGCGGGTTTTGGTTATCTTTTATGGCCATTTCTAGCTTTTCCAGTTTTTTGCATATTTCGTGTTGCTCTGGTCTTAGTGTGTTTTTCTGGTATAATTTTTCAAAGTGGTTTACCCATGTGTCCCCATTTTGAATGGCCAAATCGTCGTGTTGTTTTTTGTGTAGTGTTTTCAAGTTTTCCCAGAAACAATTGGAATCAATGGATTCCTCCATGGAGCTGAGTGTATTCTTAATATATTGCTCTTTTTTGGTTCTGAGTGTGTTTCTGTATTGTGTTAGTGTCTGACAATAAGTAAGGCGTAATTCCTCGTTTTCTGGATGTCTGTGTTTTTGGTTTGATATTTTTCTAAGTTTTTTCCTCATGTTATGGCAATCTCGGTCAAACCATTTTTCATAGTTTTTTGTTTTGGGTTTGTTCTTGCGAGCTTTCAAGTTTGCATTTGTTGCCAAATTATCAAAAATATTGTTTAGTTTAATAACTGCCCAGTTTACGCCTTCTTTATTGTGAGTGTATATGTTATCCAGAAAGGTGTCTAAGAGAGCTTGAGTTGATGCATTGCTAATTGTTTTCTGGTATTTTTCCGTGTCGTTTTTGGCCCATCTGTACGATTTTTTGGTGTTGTACAGTTTACTGGGTTGTGTTTCTATGTTGTTTGTTTCTGTCTTTTTGAGGAACATAGTAATTTGACTGTGATCTGACAGTGTTGTTTGTGGTTTGACTGTGAATGCTCTGAAAGAGGATGGGTCTAAGTCTGTAATCATATAGTCTACTGTGCTGCAGCCAAGAGGTGAGCAATAGGTCGATCTTCCTAGGAGGTCTCCTATGAACCTACCATTGACAATGTACAGACCCAGGTTTCGACAGAGCTGTAGTAGCTGTTTTCCGTTGCTTTTTGACTGCTTGTCGTAGTTATCCCTGTATGGAAGGGAAGGGATGTCAAAGTGGTTATTCCCGAAAACATAATTGTTTCCCTGATTATTGGTGAAGTCTGGTTCTTCGCCCGTTCTTGAATTGAGGTCCCCACAGATCAACACGTTCCCCTGGGCCTGGTATTGGATAATTTCCCCCTCCATGTTGGAGAAGGTGTCCTCTTTAAAGTACGGGGAATCGATTGGGGGGATATAAAGTGCGCAAATGTAAACATCTTGGGTGTTTGAGATAATCTCCCTCTCAAGTTTGAGCCACATATGGTTTTCGCCCTTTTTTATAAATTTGATGTAATTCTTAAGTTCTGTTTTAAACCAGATCAGTATGCCTCTGGAGTCTCTGCCTTGGGTTACACTTGGTAATTTATTGGAGGGGACCACCAGCTCAGTGTACCCTTGGGGACAGCCAGTGTGTCCTTTTCCTTTATACCAAGTTTCCTGTAAAATGATAATATCTAGGTCTTTAGTTTCATCTATGAACTCTGGGGTCCTACTCTTCACTTCTCGCACTGAAGAGCGTAGACCTTGGATATTCCAGGTCGAAATATATAAGGATTTCATGTTAAGTTTGATCTTTTACTATGATAGGTTAAAGAGTGGTACGTGTTTGTCGTGTCTAAGTGTGGGGAAAAAAAAAAGATCACTTCAGTTGTCTATAAAAGTTAATACAATTTGGTTACAGTTCTTTCTATTAATTAGTCCTTGATCCATAAGGCGGAAGTAGATGCTGCTGCACATCTGCTTATTGTCTCTTAATGGATTGTTTCTGTCTGAGGTATTGCGTACGTCCTGTGCATCTCTCCCGATCTCCCACTCCCCCCGATCTCCCACTCCCCCCCCCGATCTCCCATTCCCCCGATCTCCCACTCCCCCGATCTCCCTCTCCCCCCCTGATCTCCCACTCTCCCCGATCTCCCACTCCCCCCGACCTCCCACTCCCCCCGATCTCCCACTCCACCCCCGATCTCCCAATCCCCCCGATCTCCCACTCCCCCCGATCTCCCACTCCCCCCGATCTCCCACTCCCCCCGATCTCCCACTCCCCCCGATCTCCCACTCCCCCCCGATCTCCCACTCCCCCCGATCTCCCACTCCACCCCCGATCTCCCAATCCCCCCGATCTCCCACTCCCCCCGATCTCCCACTCCCCCCGATCTCCCACTCCCCCCGATCTCCCAATCCCCCCCCCCCGATCTCCCACTCCCCCCGATCTCCCACTCCTCCCCCGATCTCCCACGCCCCCCGATCTCCCACTCTCTCCGATCTCCCACTCTCCCACCGATCTCCTGTGGTGTATGTATGCATTCCACCTTTAAGAGAACTATTTTAAGAGATGCACTACTTTATCTTGGCTGCTGTATACTGTAATACCGGTGGTGACCACACCGGTATATAAGTGCTGTGTAATGATTTATTGGGCAGTTCAGCCTGACCTTCGACTAGTAAAGACCTGTTGAATTTATTCTTGTGGTCTGTGTGCAGTGATTCTTATTAACAATAACTAGAACACACAGACTTAACAGTGGCGACGATGACGATCTTACCCTGCGGCAGAGATATATCCAAGGCAGTTTAACGGGCGTCGAGAAGAGGCATCCGCCCTCATCATCCTGCTGAGAAAAGACTCGGGTCTGAAGAGCAAGGAAGAATCCTGACACGAAGCCTTCCATCTGCAACAGGCAGTGATCATCCCTTCTACCACGGTGGTGGGTAAGCCGATCAGCGACGAGCAGCAAGTCGGCCACGTTGGCTGTGAAGTAGGGGAGGGAAAAACGGAGGATATAAGGGCGGAGAACTCGGCCACGGCCGGGGAAAAGAGCCGGACAGAAGTCGGGGCCAGAGGCGCTGAGACTGGGGCAGCGTAAGGCACGGGAGCCGTGGTGAATGCAAACGCAGCCGGTGTAAAAGACCAGCCTGCAAGCGGGCTGGGAGACGCAACAGCGTCGAGAGAGAGCTCGACCGCAACTGGGGAAAACGGCCGGGCAGCTACCGAGGCCGCGAGGCGCGGGAGAAGATAAATAAAATTAATTTAAAAAAACTGCGGAGAACTCAGCCGCAGCCGGGGGGAAAGGACCGGACTGCAAGAGGAGCTGGGAGGCACGATTTGAGAACCGCTGGGGAGGGCGAACGCAGCAATACGGCAATCGCCATTACAGCCAGCGGGGGAGAAAGGCAAACGCGGGAAGCCGCCATTTTCGTAGGCGGGGGAAGAAGACAAGCGCGGGAAACCGCCATTTTGAAAAAAAAAAATAAAAGAATAATTTCTTTTTGTTTCTCAAGAAGATTGCGAGGATGCCTAAGCGTGGTAACATCAACGATTTCGATGCCGATGTTGAGGATTGGGCCACGTATGTAGAACGCATAGAGATTAATTGTAAGGCAAATAAAATATCAGATGAAGATAAAGCACTCACCTTACTAAACTCAATGGGTGCGAAGACATACGGGCTATTGAAGCATCTTCTATCACCAGCTAAACCGGCGGATCAGGCTTTCGCTAATATTGTTGCTGTCCTGAGAAATCATTTGAACCCCACACCGCTGATGTTAGCGGAACGATTTAAATTTTATGCGAGAACGCAACTGAAAGAGGAAAGCAACGCGGAGTATTTAATTGAACTGTGTAAGCTAGCGAAATACTGTCAGTTTGGGGAAAGACTGACAGAGGCACTGAGAGACAAATTCGTGTGTGGATTGTCGAAAGAAGGAACACAAAAGCGGCTGCTTGAAGAGAATGATCTTACACTTGATAAGGCTGTCACTATTGCAGCATCGCACGAAGCCGCAGTGAGAGGCACTGCGGAAATGCAGCTGAAGGCAGCGGTACTCAGCGTAGATCAAATGGCTTCGGGTACAGCGAAATGTTATCGTTGTGGAAAGACAACACACGATCAGAACCAATGCTGGTTTAAAAACCAGGAATGTAGAAAATGTGGCAAGCTTGGTCACATAGCTAAAGTATGCCGGTCAGGAAAGAAGACCAGCAACAAAAAGTCACCGCAGGAAAAGTGCAGAAAGGTACATAAGGTGGCTGAGAAGAGTTCGGATGAACAGAATTCGGATTCAGACTCCAACAGCAAGGAACTGGGTAGTCTGAGAATTCACAATGTGAGTAAGGAAGCTGACCTACAAACTATCTGGGTCACACTTCAGATAGCAGGAGTCCAAGTGAAGATGGAATTGGACACCGGATCGGCATTGACGGTCATGAATAAGCAAGATTACAAAAGGTTATTCACACATATTCCCCTACGGGATACGGAGATAGTATTGCAGACATACACGGGGCAAAGAGTATACCCCATCGGAAAGATAAAAGTCAAGGTGGTACACAAGGGCAAAGAACACCAAGGAATGGACTTATATGTACTGCCTGAGGGAGGTCCACCACTTCTGGGACGGGAGTGGATCAGGAAAATAAATATGGACTGGCACTCCCTAAAAGCAATAACGGTAGATTCCGGAAAAAAAGATGTCAAACCTGAACGATTGTCCAGAATATTGGATGAGGCTAAAGAGGTGTTCCAACAGGGACTGGGAACACTGAGAGGAATTACAGCAAAAATCAAGATTGCAGAACATGCAAACCCAAAATTTTTCAAAGCCAGACCGGTACCTTATGCGATACGACCTGCTGTGGAAGCTGAGCTGGAAGGGCTAGAACGTTCAGGAGTACTGTCTAAGGTGGACTGGAGTGAGTGGGCCACGCCCATTGTTCCCGTCATGAAGCGTTCATCGAGTAACAAGCCAGGGGAACCGGGGAAGGTCCGTATCTGTGGAGACTTCAAGATCACGGTTAATCCGGTGCTTCACACGGTGCAATATCCACTTCCGCGGATTGAGGATATCTTTGCTTCATTGTCTGGCGGGAAACACTTCACCAAGATAGACCTGGCGCAAGCGTACTTACAGATGGAAGTTGAGGAAGAGTCGCGCCAGTATCTCACAATCAACACGCACAGAGGCTTGTATCGATATAATAGACTGGTTTTTGGAGTGGCTTCGGCTCCAGCAATTTGGCAGAGGGCCATGGAGCAGGTATTACAGGGAATTCCAAGCACTCAATGTTACTTGGACGATATCCTGATTACAGGAGATGACGATGAGGAACACCTTGCAAATTTGAAACTGGTGCTCACCAGATTGAAGGAATATGGACTTCGAGTTAATCGCCAGAAATGTGAGTTCTTTCAGAAACGGATCTCGTACTGTGGTCATGTCATTGACCAGGAGGGGCTGCACAAGTCACCTGACAAGGTCGAAGCTGTTGTGAAGGCTCCCGCTCCGGAAAATGTATCCCAGTTGAGGCCGTTCCTAGGGTTGATTAACTATTACCATAAGTTTCTGCCAAATCTATCCACGGTGCTGCACCCGCTGAACGCTCTTTTGCAGAAAGAAGTACCATGGAAGTGGAGCGAGGACTGTAAGAAGGCCTTTCGCAAAAGCAAGGCATTGATCACCTCAGAGGAAGTGTTGGCTCACTTCAACCCAACGCTACCTATTCGTTTAGCTTGTGATGCTTCTCCTTATGGTATTGGAGCAGTACTCTCACACAAGTTGCCAAATGGCTTGGAAAGGCCAGTCGCATTTGCATCCAGAGCATTGACCTCCGCTGAGCGCAACTATGCTCAGATAGATAGGGAGGCTCTCAGCCTTGTGTGGGGAGTAAAGAAGTTTAATCATTACCTGCAGGGCCAGAAGTTTACACTGCTGACAGACCACCAGCCGTTGGTATCCATTTTTAACCCTAAGAAGGATGTTTCGGTGATGACAGCACAGAGGCTCCAGAGATGGTCCCTTTTCCTAGGGGCACATCAATATCAGATAGAATTCAAAGGTACAAAGCAGCATGGTAATGCTGATGGGCTGTCGCGCCTGCCACTACCTACTGAGGAGGAGGCACCGACGGTTGACCCGGTGGAGTTATTTCACTCGACCATCATCGAATGTTTACCTGTCACCAATGCAAATATTGAAAGGGAGACTAGGAATGACCCGACACTGTCCCGGGTCTACGAATTGACAGTAAAGGGATGGCCAGCCCATGGTGATCCACTGTTACCGGCATTCTCAGCAAGACGAGAACAGCTGTCCATCTGTCAGGGAACATTGATGTATGGAACAAGGGTGATTATCCCTCCTAAGTTAAGAGAGAGAGTTCTAAAAGAACTACATGAAGGTCATCTGGGGGGAGTCAAGATGAAAAGCCTTGCTAGGGCTTATGTGTGGTGGCCGGGTATCGACCAACAGATAGAGGATCTGACGAAAAGCTGCTCAGGGTGCCAAAAAGTCCAAAATGCACCTCCAATTGCACCGCTGCATCCATGGGAATGGCCTTCAACCCCATGGCAATGTGTACATATTGACTTTGCTGGTCCATTCATGGACTCCATGTTTTTAATTGCGGTGGACGCACATTCTAAATGGCCAGAAGTAATTAAAATGACTACCACTACCTCGGAGAAGACGATCGCGGTGCTAAGAACGATATTTGCAAGAAATGGATTGCCAGAGCAAATATGTTCAGACAACGGACCACAGTTCGTGTCAGAGGAATTCCAGAAATTCCTGAAGAAGAATGGGGTGAAACATTATACCTCTGCCCCATATTATCCAGCTACGAATGGGCTGGCCGAGAGGTTTGTACAGACGTTCAAAAAGGCAATAAAGGCCATGAGTGAAGATCAGATTCCACTGCAACACAAGGTGGACAATTTCCTACTGGCATATCGAAACGCCACCCATGCAACAACAAACCAAAGTCCTGCCGTGATGTTCTATAACAGGAGGTTGCGGTCCAGGTTGGACTTGTTAAAACCAAATGTGCGGGGGGAAGTCGAAAACAAACAGTTTCAGCATATCAATAACAAGCCCACTCGGAGTTTTGAAATAGGACAACCGGTGTTAGCCAGGGACTATAAAAACGAGAAATGGCAATCTGGAACAATTCGGGCCAGACAAGGACCCCTGATGTACACGGTAGATGTTGGTGAAAATGTAATGCGACGTCATGCTGACCAACTGGTGGGATCGAGAACAAGGGTCGAGCCCATGGTTACGACAGAGACAACCGTGGAGGAAGTTAGTGAACCTGAAGCATCTACCTCAGAAGTGAATATACCTGATGATAATGTCCTATCCATAGGGGATCAACTAGATGAGGCACCCCAGCAACGAGAACCAGAGACCCCTGAAAGGCGTTATCCGTCTCGGATCAGGAGGCCTCCTCAGAGACTGAATCTGTGAACTGTTTTTACATGAAGTTGTATATATATGTTATTGGGCCAGAAATTCCAGGCCAGTAGCGTGAGTACGGTCGGCTTACTCACGCTTCTGGCCGTTGGAAATGCCGGCGTTCAGCATGAACAGCGCATGCGGGGAACGCCGGCATTTCCAGACCTCGAGCGCGTGCGACTGCACAGGCAGCGCTTGCGCAGTGAACTTCGTGGATTTCATTCATGAAATCCGTGAGGTTAAGTCCTTAGAAGTTACACTGAAAAAAAGCAAGTGTAAAGTGGTTCATTGGCTGCGGAGGAAGATATATTTTATCGTGGAGCTTTTGAAATGCAATATTTTTGTTTGGGAAAGGGAGGGAAGTTATTTTAAGAAATTTTAAGTAAGTTTTAAAGTTAAAATTTTTTTTTTTTTTAAGGGTTTTCAGAACGGTAGGTAGAAGGAGCAATTGTGGCTGTGTGAATGGAATGTGAGAATGAGTTATGTATGTATGTCCACATATATTCCTTTACGTATATGTATGTATGTTTTATATTCCTTTACTATGAATGTATGTTTTTAATTATGATTTTCCAATAAGTTACTTTCTCTGAAAGTCATAATTAAATAATACATTCATACACATAAGTAAAAGAATATATACATAACATGCAAAGGAATATATACAGACATACATACTTTCAGAAGCTCCACGATAAGAAATATCTTCCTCCGCAGCCTCTTTAGCAACTGTACCCATGCTTTTTTCATGTGTAAGTTGTAATGACTGGACCTCACTGAAAGCATTAATGAAAGCGGCGAATTATACTGCGCACGCGCTGCATGTGCAGTCGCACGCGTTCTGCCTCTGAACCCCTTCGTTCAGAGGACAGGAAATGCCGGTTTTCCCCACATGCACTGTGCATGCTGAAAACCGGCATTTCATCCGGCCAGATGCGTAAGTACCCCGACCGTACTAGCGCATTTGGAAGGGAATTATTGGGCCAACATTTTACATGTCAATAAAATAAAAAATTTAACACTTGCACGACTTGCCCCCTCGCATCTGCGACTGAGGGTCCAAGGAGGTCCATTGCGCAAGAGGTCATCATCGGACGTATCCTCACACTGTTCCCTTTGGGGAACTGTATGAAGTGGTGGAAGGATTTATGGCCGTGATTAACGCTCATTCCGTGACCGTAACCATCTTTGAACCAGCCATTAGGGTGGTTAGCCCTATGGCGGGAGGGTTTTACGGGCTCCCACAACCCATCTGAGGGGGGGGGGGGCCACCAACACCCACGGACGCAAGTATCCCGCTGGATGTCCACCCAGAATTTAAAGTTGGAGCTCCGACTCCACTTGCCGGGACTGTCTGGAGTGGGGTTCAAAACCCTACTCCTTCTGGCCCAGCGGCGGGGATGCTTACTGCTACGCAAAAGGCCCACTCCGCACAAAAGGTGACACCCATACGTTTCCTGCGCCTTTTCCCTCCCCGTGACTGGAGCCCTATGCTGCCATTTCACGTTGCTAATCGGATTGGGCGTTTGTCATAGCGGTAGGATCCCCGCCGCTGGGCCAGATCAGGGTAGGGTTTCGAACCCCGCTCCAGACAGTCCCGGCAAGTGGAGTCGGAGCTCCGGCTCTAAATTCTGGGTTGACATCCAGTGGGATATTTGCGTCCGTGGGTGTGGGTGGCCCCCCCTCCTTGTATAGCTTGTGGGAGCCCGTAAAACCCTCCCGCCAAAGGACTAACCGCCATAATGGCTGGTTCAAAGATGGTTACGGTCACGGAATGAGCGTTAATCACGGCCATAAATCCTTCCACCACTTCATACAGTTCCCCAAAGGGAACAGTGTGAAGACACGTATGATGACGACATTGCTAAATAAAAAAATGGAATTAAAAAAATTCTTTTAGGGCTTTTAAAAGTCTTTAAATTGCTTTAATTCTCTTTAAAACTACTTCAGATTACTCAAAATAATGTAAACATTTTAAAAAGTTTATAAAAGTTACCAAAATCTTCAAAAAACTTCCAAAAACCTATTTAAACTGCTGCTTTGCATGTAAAAAAGCAAAGCAGCTTGACAGAAACATTGGGGGCGTGTCCAGTGAAACTGAGACCTCAAGGGGCGTGTCTCACTTACACTGCACGCTCCTGGGTCCGCGCTGGCTGCACTCCTGGGCGGCGTGACGTCATATGCTGCCCGGGAATGTGCTTTCTATTTCTCCAAGTTCAGGCGTCCCAGAAGCTGATCGGCAGGAGCGCGGAGTAAGTGCAAATACGGGGCTTGCACGCGCTGCAAGCCCCGTTCTGGAATTTCTGGCCAATTATGTTATGTTAAATGGGGAATATATACTGTTAAGCTAAAAAGGGAGGATTGTAGTGTATGTAACCGTTCCACCTTTAAGAGAACTATTTTAAGAGATGCACTACTTTATCTTGGCTGCTGTATACTGTAATACCGGTGGTGACCACACCGGTATATAAGTGCTGTGTAATGATTTATTGGGCAGTTCAGCCTGACCTTTGACTAGTAAAGACCTGTTGAATTTATTCTTGTGGTCTGTGTGCAGTGATTCTTATTAACAATAACTAGAACACACAGACTTAACATCTCCCACTCCCCCCGATCTCCGACTCGCCCTGATCTCCCACTTCCCCCGATCTCCCACTTCCCCCGATCTCCCATTCCCCCCGATCTCCCACTCCACCCGATCTCCCACTCCCCCCCGATCTCCCACTCCCCGCACCGATCTCCCACTCCCCCCGATCTCCCACTCCCCCCCCGATCTCCCACTCCCGCCAATCACCCACTCCCCCCCGATCTCCCACTCTCCCCGATCTCCCACTCCCCCTGATCTCCCACTCCCCCCGATCTCCCACTCCCCCCGATCTCCCACTCCCCCCGATCTCCCACTCCCCCGCCGATCTCCCACTCGCCCCCGATCTCCCACTCCCCCCCGATCTCCCACTCCCCCAATCCACTCCCCCGATCTCCCACTTCCCCCCAATCTCCCACTCCCCCCAATCTCCCACTCCCCCCGATCCAATCCCCGATCTCCCACTCCCCCCGATCTCCCACTCCCCCTGATCTCCCACTCCCCCCGATCTCCCACTCCCCCGATCTCCCACTTCCCCCCAATCTCCCACTCCCCCTAATCTCCCACTCCCCCCGATACAATCCCCGATCTCCCACTCCCCCGATCTCCCACTCCCCCCCGATCTCCCACTCCCCCCGATCTCCCACTCCCCCCGATCTCCCACTCCCCCCGATCTCCCACTCCCCCCGATCACCCACTCTCCCCCGATCTCCCACTCCCCCCGATCTCCCACTCCCCCCGATCGCCCACTCCCCCCGATCTCCCACTCCCCCCGATCTCCCACTCCCCCCGATCTCCCACTCCCCCCGATCTCCCACTCCTCCCCGATCTCCCACTACCCCCGATCTCCCACTCCCCCTGATCTCCCACTCCCACCCGATCTCCCACTCCCCCCGATCTCCCACTCCCACCCGATCTCCCACTCCCCCCGATCTCCCACTCCCCCCGATCTCCCCTCCCCCCGATCTCCCCTCCCCCCGATCTCCCACTTCCCCCGATCTCCAACTTCCCCGCGATCTCCCACTCCCCCCGATCTCCCACTCAATTTCGATTCAATTCAATTCAAATCGCTTTATTGGCATGACAAGTTACATCTTATGTTGCCAAAGCATCGGAAAACATTCATGTTTGTTCACAAAAATACAGATCTATCCATACAGTGTATAAACAGATATATCCCTGAGTGTATAAATATACTTTCATATAATTTATATATACTCTTATCTTATATTTAGTGGTTGTCCCTCTGTTTATGGCAAGCTGTAACATAGTGTGCCGCTAATGTTACACAATTTCTCTCTTCCCCTAGTAGCTATGGGAGTTTTTGGTCGTCATTCAAATTTCTCAATTCCGGGCATATTTTTGTAAATTTTGGGTAGAAATTCTCCCTTATGCCCTGATATTTTCTACAACCCGATCTCCCACTCCCCCCGATCTCCCACTCCCCCCGATCTCCCACTCCCTCCTGATCTCCCACTCCCCCCGATCACCCACTCCCCCCCCGATCTCCCACTCCCCCCGATCTCCCACTCCCCCGATCTCCCACTCCCCCCCGATCTCCCACTCCCCCCGATCTCCCACTCCCCCCGATATCCCACTCCCCCCGATCTCCCACTCCCACCCGATCTCCCACTCCCCCCGATCTCCCACTCCCCCCGATCTCCCACTCCCCCCCGATCTCCCACTCCCCCCCGATCTCCCACTCCCCCCCGATCTCCCACTCCCCCCGATCTCCCACTCGCCCCCGATCTCCCACTCCTCCCGATCTCCCACTCCACCCCCGATCTCCCACACACCCCCGATCTCCCACTCCTCCCAATCTCCCACTCCACCCCCGATCTCCCCCTCCCCCCGATCTCCCACTCCCCCCCGATCTCCCACTCCCCCCGATCTCCCACTCCCCCGCCGATCTCCCACTCGCCCCCGATCTCCCACTCCCCCCCGATCTCCCACTCCCCCAATCCACTCCCCCGATCTCCCACTTCCCCCCAATCTCCCACTCCCCCCAATCTCCCACTCCCCCCGATCCAATCCCCGATCTCCCACTCCCCCCGATCTCCCACTCCCCCTGATCTCCCACTCCCCCCGATCTCCCACTCCCCCGATCTCCCACTTCCCCCCAATCTCCCACTCCCCCTAATCTCCCACTCCCCCCGATACAATCCCCGATCTCCCACTCCCCCGATCTCCCACTCCCCCCCGATCTCCCACTCGCCCCGATCACCCACTCTCCCCCGATCTCCCACTCCCCCCGATCTCCCACTCCCCCCGATCTCCCACTCCCCCCGATCTCCCACTCCCCCCGATCTCCCACTCCTCCCCGATCTCCCACTACCCCCGATCTCCCACTCCCCCTGATCTCCCACTCCCACCCGATCTCCCACTCCCCCCGATCTCCCACTCCCACCCGATCTCCCACTCCCCCCGATCTCCCACTCCCCCCGATCTCCCCTCCCCCCGATCTCCCCTCCCCCCGATCTCCCACTTCCCCCGATCTCCAACTTCCCCGCGATCTCCCACTCCCCCCGATCTCCCACTCAATTTCGATTCAATTCAATTCAAATCGCTTTATTGGCATGACAAGTTACATCTTATGTTGCCAAAGCATCGGAAAACATTCATGTTTGTTCACAAAAATACAGATCTATCCATACAGTGTATAAACAGATATATCCCTGAGTGTATAAATATACTTTCATATAATTTATATATACTCTTATCTTATATTTAGTGGTTGTCCCTCTGTTTATGGCAAGCTGTAACATAGTGTGCCGCTAATGTTACACAATTTCTCTCTTCCCCTAGTAGCTATGGGAGTTTTTGGTCGTCATTCAAATTTCTCAATTCCGGGCATATTTTTGTAAATTTTGGGTAGAAATTCTCCCTTATGCCCTGATATTTTCTACAACCCGATCTCCCACTCCCCCCGATCTCCCACTCCCCCCGATCTCCCACTCCCTCCTGATCTCCCACTCCCCCCGATCACCCACTCCCCCCCCCGATCTCCCACTCCCCCCGATCTCCCACTCCCCCCGATCTCCCACTCCCCCCCGATCTCCCACTCCCCCCGATCTCCCACTCCCCCCGATATCCCACTCCCCCCGATCTCCCACTCCCACCCGATCTCCCACTCCCCCCGATCTCCCACTCCCCCCGATCTCCCACTCCCCCCCGATCTCCCACTCCCCCCCGATCTCCCACTCCCCCCCGATCTCCCACTCCCCCCGATCTCCCACTCGCCCCCGATCTCCCACTCCTCCCGATCTCCCACTCCACCCCCGATCTCCCACACACCCCCGATCTCCCACTCCTCCCAATCTCCCACTCCACCCCCGATCTCCCCCTCCCCCCGATCTCCCACTCCCCCCCGATCTCCCACTCCCCCCCGATCTCCCACTCCCCCCCGATCTCCCACTCCCCCCGATCTCCCACTCCCCCTCGATCTCCCACTCCCCCCGATCTCCCACTCCCCCCGATCGCCCACTCCCCCCCGATCTCGCACTCCCCCCCGATCGCCCACTCCCCCCCGATCTCCCACTCACCCCCCGATCTCCCACTCCCCCCACGATCTCCCACTTCCCCCTGATCTCCCTCTCCCCTCCCCGATCTCCCACTCCCCCCCCGATCTCAGCCCCGATCTCGCACTCCCCCCCCGATCTCCCACTCCCACCCGATCTCCCACTCCCCCCCGATCTGCCACTCCCCCCCGATCTCCCACTCACCCCCGATCTCCCATTCCCCCCCGATCTCCCACTTCCCCCCGATCTCCCACTCCCCCCCAATCTCCCACTTCCCCCCTGATGGGCCTTCAATAACTACAAAACTAGAAGTTATAGACTTAAACAAGTTGGCTTTTAATCACTAAGATCAGAGCTAACATCTCAACACGCCGACTGGTTCACAGGAATGAGTCATACAGATCCCGAGATCTTTATGTAAGAGAAGTCAGGGGCGGAGCCAAGAGCCAAGACCTGGAACCTCCCAGGTTAGTCGGGAAAGAGGAAGTGAAACTATACACAGTGGGGGAGGGTAATATACATGAGTGCAAAACGAACACAGGATCAAGACAAACAGATTTCATTACATTCACCCCTTCTATAGATTTAGTCCATCGGGGTGATGTTTCTTAAAAGTTGGTATAAGTGAGTCTGTCAGGAGGTTTTGCAGCTCTCAGTGATCGGCGCAAAGCCGGTTGGGGTGCCTCTAGGGGAGTGGACTCTGGTTACTCCGCTGTCCGGGCCTCCGCAGTGTCTTCCAGGTTATCTGCAGTGTCCTCCAGGTTAAAGTTGGGTATTGATACCTCTGGGCGTCCTGTCTCTTTGTAGTGTAGGTCTTCATCAGGTAGTCTCCCATCGTTCTCTCCGCTCCCCGAGGGAGCGAGGTCTTTTATGGCAACAGTGTCCTCTCGCCCGTCAGAGTATTCGATATAGGCGTAGAGGGTTTGCATGGAGAAGCTGTACCTTTTCCACAGGGGGTCCGTTTTATGGCCTCTCACGTGCTTCCGCAATAGTACTGTCCCCGGAGACGTCAGCCACGCGGGTAGAGATACGCCCGAGGTGGATTTCCGGGGGAAAACGAACATCTTTTCGTGAGGGGTAGCATTAGTGGAAGTACATAACAGAGACCTTATGGAGTGGAGCACGTCTGGGAGGACTTCCTGCCAGCGGGAGGTCGGAAGGCCTTTTGACTTTAAGGCTAACGTGACAGCCTTCCAAACAGTAGCATTCTCCCTTTCCACTTGCCCATTACCCCGGGGGTTGTAGCTAGTGGTTCTGCTAGTGGCTATCCCCTTCGACAGCAAGAACTGGCGCAGCTCGTCACTCATAAATGACGTCCCCCTATCGCTGTGTATGTAGTTCGGCATGCCAAACATGCAGAATAGATTACAGAGACACTTGATGACCGTGGCACTGGTCATGTCTGGGCAGGGAATGGCGAAGGGGAAGCGGGAATATTCATCAATGATATTGAGGAAGTATACGTTTCGGTCGGCAGAGGGAAGGGGTCCCTTGAAGTCCAGACTTAGGCGCTCGAATGGCCGTGTGGCTTTGATAAGGTGTGCACGGTCAGGCCTGTAGAAACGAGGCTTGCATTCCGCACAGATGCGGCAGGCTCTGGTCATTGCCCTGACCTCCTCGATGGAGTGGGGCAGATTGCGGGACTTTATAAAATGGTATAGTCGGGTGACCCCTGGGTGACAGAGGTCGTTGTGGAGACCCTGTAATTTGTCCGTATGAATGCTGGCACACATTCCCCGCGATAGGGCGTCTGGGGGTTCATTAAGGGCTCCCGGCCTGTACATAATATCATAGTCGAACGTGGATAGTTCAATCCTCCACCTGAGTATTTTGTCATTCTTGATTTTCCCCCTTTGTTTGTTATTAAACATGAAAGCCACCGACCGCTGGTCGGTGAGCAGGGTGAAATGTTTGCCGGCTAGGTAGTGTCTCCAGTGCCGTACTGCCTCCACTATAGCCTGTGCCTCCTTCTCGACAGAAGAGTGCCTGATTTCAGGTCCCTGAAGGGTTCGGGAGAAGAAGGCCACAGGTCTCCCAGCCTGATTGAGGGTCGCAGCTAAGGCAAAGTCTGACGCATCGCTTTCGACTTGAAAGGGAATGCATTCGTCCACTGCACATACTGCAGCCCTTTCAATGTCCTGTTTAATACTGGTGAAAGCCTCCCGAGCTTCAGCTGATAGTGGAAAGGACGTCGATTTAATGAGGGGTCGGGCCTTATCAGAGTAATTGGGCACCCATTGGGCATAATACGAAAAAAATCCCAGGCACCTTTTTAAAGCTTTGGGATTGTGTGGCAGGGGCAGTTCCTTTAGGGGGCGTAATCGGTCAGGGTCCGGTCCAATTACCCCATCTTCCACCACACAGCCGAGGATACAGAGACGGGTTGTGTTGAAGACACATTTGTTTTCGTTGTAGGTTAGATTCAGCTTTAGGGCAGTTTTAAAAAATCTCGCAAGATTTAGGTCGTGGTCTTGCTGGTTGTGCCCGCAGATAGTGACATTGTCCAGATAGGGGTAGGTAGCTTGTAGTTTATTCTCGTCAACCATGCGGTCTGTGGTAAACCACTTTTGTCGTTCACTATCGTTACACTATAGTTATCACTGTTATATCGTTATCACTGTCCACACTGTTGTATCACTATACGAGGTCGCCTCTTGTCACGCTGTTATACCTGGGCTGAACACTGCTGACTCTGCCCATGGCTCCGCCTACCTGCCCAGGTATAAAGGTGGTCGACTGGCTGGTATTCCTCCTTGTTGGATCCGATCACCCATGAGGGTGGGCTCTGTTATTTAGCCAATAAAAACCTATAGTTACTTTCTTAACTCGTCGCTTTTCATTGGATGAATTGATAGGTATATCACGGTCCATCTCACGTTGGAAGACCAAGACCCCATTTGTTACCCCGAAGGGCACTCTGAGAAAATGGTAGAGGCGCCCGTTCGCCTCGAAGGCGGTGTATGGGCGGTCCTCCGTTCTAATGGGGAGCTGGTGATACGCGGATTTGAGGTCGATAGTCGAGAAGACTCGGTATTGCACAATCTGGTTGACCATTTCTGATATGCGGGGTAAAGGGTAGGCGTCCAGCTGGGTATAAATATTAACAGTCTGGCTGTAGTCAATTACCATCCGTTTCTTTTCGCTATTTTTAACTATGACTACTTGGGCACGCCACGGGCTGGTACTGCATTCAATAATGCCTTCCCGCAGGAGTCTGTCCACTTCCGCCTTGATAAAGTGTCTGTCTTCCAGACTGTACCGTCTACTTTTGGTCGCTATGGGCCTACAGTTCGGAGCGAGATTAGCGAATAAAGAGGGCGGGCTGATTTTTAAGGTTGATAGGCCACAGACTGAGTGGCGGCTGGGACCCGCCATATGCTAGCGTGACACTTTCGTGGTGGCACTGGAAGTCCAGGCCCAAGATTACATTAACACAGAGTTCTGGCATCACGAGGAGTTTAAAATCCTTCCATGCCTTTTACAGTCAGTGTTACCACACAGTAGCCCAAAATGTCCGAAATGTGGGGCTTAGCAGCCATAGCAATTCTGCTCCGTGTAGGGGTTACCGTTAATGAGTGCCGCCGTACCAGGCTAGGGTGGATAAAACTCTCGGTACTCCCACAGTCAATTAAACATTTCGTTAAATTCCCGTTTACCTGTATGTCCATCATGGATTTTGTCAACGGGTGTGGCCTGGATTGATCCACCGTGATCGAAGCCACTGTTGGGCCCTGGGCAGCCGTTGAGTCGGGAAAAGATGGCGGATCACAAGATGGTGGCCCGTACGGCACGCACGAGGCGGTGACGGAGTTGGAAATCGGATTCCCCCTGCAGACTTTGCTAAAATGCCCCTTTTTCTTACATTTGAAGCATGTAGCGTCCTTCGCTGGGCATCGTTGTCTGGGGTGCTTGGCCTGGCCGCAGAAGTAGCATTTCGGGCCTCAAGACATTGCTGCTGTAGTAGGACTCCTGGGTGAACATCTGTGTGGGGACTCTGGCGGCGTAGAGCTGGTCTGAGACCTGGATGGGGAAGATGGCTGATTCCAAGATGGCTGCCCCCTCGGCGCGCACGAGGCGGTGAGGGCCGCATGGCCAGAAGAATAAGAGTCAGAGTTTTTCTGGGCCACGTCCAGCGATCGCACAGTGGCCACTGCCTTTTTTAAGTCCGGGACCTCCTTCTCCAGCAGTCTCTGCCGGGTATAATTCGATTTGAGGCCCGTGATGAAGGAATCGCGGACCAATTCGTCAGAGTACACGTTGGCCGTCACGGCCTTGCAGTTACAGTCCCGGACCAGGTCCTTTAGGCCCTGTAAGAAATCGTCCATTGATTCCTCTGGTCGCTGCCTGCATGTAGCCAGCAGATGTCTGGCGTACACTTCATTTACCGGCCTCTGGTATTGGGCCTTCAGGATAGTGATGGCCTCCGTGTAAGAGGTGGCGTCCCGGATGAACGAATAAATCCGATGACTTACACGAGTAGTCAGTAGACTCAGTTTATCTACCTCGCTAGTGGATGAGGCCCCCGCGAAGAGTTCAAAGCATTTGAGCCAGTGTCCAAATTGATTTGATGCTTCAGCAGAATGTGGATCCGAGTCCAGACGCTCTGGTTTTAGGAGTCGATCCATCCTAGTATTCTTTAGTGATTAAAATTGATGGGCCTTCAATGACCACAAAACTAGAAGTTATAGACTTAAACAAGTTGGCTTTTAATCACTAAGATCAGAGCTAACATCTCAACACGCCGACTGGTTCACAGGAATGAGTCATACAGATCCTGGGATCTTTATGTAAGAGAAGTCAGGGGCAGAGCCAAGAGCCAAGACCTGGAACCTCCCAGGTTAGTCGGGAAAGAGGAAGTGAAACTATACACAGTGGGGGAGGGTAATATACATGAGTGCAAAACGAATACAGGATCAAGACAAACAGATTTCATTACACCCCCGAGCTCCCACTCCCCCCGATCTCCCACTCCCCCCCTGATCTCCCACTCCCACCCGATCTCCCACTCCCCCCCGATCTCCCACTCCCCCCCGATCTCCCACTCCCCCCGATCTCCCACTCACCCCCACCGATCTCCCACTCCCCCCCGATCTCCCACTTCCCCCTGATCTCCCACTCCCCCCCGATCTCCCACTCCCCCCGATATCCCACTCCCCCCGATATCCCACTCCCCCCCCGATCTCCCACTCCCCCCGATCTCCCACTACCCCCCGATCTCCCACTCCCCGCACCGATCTCCCACTCCCCCCGATCTCCCACTCCCCCCCGATCTCCCCCTCCCCCCGATCTCCCACTCCCCTCCCCGATCTCCCACTCCGCCCCCAGATCTCCCACTCCACCCGGTCTCCCACTCCCCCCCCGATCTCCCGCTCCCCCCGATCTCCCGCTCCCCCCGATCTCCCACTCCCACCCGATCTCCCACTCCCACCCGATCTCCCACTCCCCCCTGATCTCCCACTCCCCCCCCGATCTCCCACTCCCACCCGATCTCCCACTCCCCCCTGATCTCCCACTCCCCCCCGATCTCCCACTCCCCCCCGATCTCCCACTCCCCCCCGATCTCCCACTTCCCCCCGATCTCCCACTCCCCCCCGATCTCCCACTCCCCCCCGATCTCCCCCCCCCCCCGGTCTCCCACTCCCCCCGATCTCCCACTCCCCTCCCCGATCTCCCACTCCACCCACTCCCACCGTGAACTCCGACTGCCTCCGATCCAGAGAGGGTGCAAACAATATTTTAAAGGACGATACCAGAAATGCGAGGGTATACCTATCAGGAAAGGATGAACAGGCTGGGTCTCTTTTCTTTTAAAAAGAGAAGGCTGAGGGGTGACCTAATAGAGGTCTTTAAAATTATGAAGGTTTTGATAGAGTGGATACAGAGAGAATGTTTCCACTTGTGGGGAAGTCCAGAACTAGGGTCCATCAATATAAGGTAGTCACTAATAAATCCAATAGTGAATTCAGTAGAAACATCTTTACCCAGAGGGTGGTGTGAATGTGGAACTTGCTACCACAGGGAGTGGTTGAGGCAAATAGTATAGATGCATTTAAGGGGCGGTTAGATAAGCACATGAGGGAGAAGGGAATAGAGGGTTATGCTGATAGATTTAGATGCGGAAGGATGGGAGGAGGTTCGAGTGGAACATAAACACCATGGACTGGTTGTGCTGAATGCCCTGTTTCTGTGCTGTATATTCCACGTAATTCTACATAATTAACATACGCCTGATATCTTTATTTTCTTTTGTTCCTAATGCCATGTCCTCCTGAAGCCGATCCCAACATCCTCCGGACAGCATGCTGTCGGGATTGTACCTGTGTCGCTGTGGAATTTGCCTCGCTCGGATAAATAAGCCCAGCTCTGCGTCTCACCTCAGTTTAACTTCCTTCTCCTGTGCAGAAGGTCCCATTCATTTAAGAACAGGAAATTAGTGTAAGTGGAGACTACAAGTGTGAGCTCTCCGAGTGGAGACTTGGGATTTCCAAAGCATTTCACCTCAGTACATTTCCTTAACTTTATCCAACAAATGTTGGATTGTAGTATATAAAATGAAATATCTTAATATTACACAAAAGTTCAAGGCTTAAAAAAAAGAAGTTTCCTGAATTTCTTTGACTCAAAGGCTCTTTCTTCTCAGATCAGACTTGCATTGTATTTAAGTTTATGTTGTTTTAAACAGCTCTTGAGCGAATACTCGACTGCACTTGCTGAGAAACTAAGGTAAATTCGCACTCAGCCAACCCTGAGAGACCCACTTCTTCTGAATCAAAGAGAGTGAATTGTGCTATTTCGCCAGCCAGCATCTCCAAGTTGGAAGCTCCCTCGGAATAATGTTCCACGCACAAAGTGGAAACAGAAATAAGAGCCCGATACAATGGCTGGGCAGCCCACAGTTGTCCTACTGTCTAACGAGACATTTCGAAATATGGATGCACTTTGCCAATCAGTCCCTCCATAAAAGAATCATCTCTCCCTCTCAAAGATTTCCGTTTGGGTTTAATCCTGACTTCATCTGTCCTTGTCTGAGGATGAGGACTTCTCTGGGCTGGCTCGTCGTGACTGGCTTTACCAGTGGGGTCCCAGTAGGGGAAAGGAGGTCTCTGGAACAAGATCAGAAGGGAAAATCCCCTCTTTGGAAGCTGGGTGCCAGGGTGCCGATGGTGATTTCATTGAAGAATCTGAAGAGGAACTGAAATCTTTTGGCAACCATTTGCCTCAATATATTTGGCAAAGGGTATGGCAATACATTCTTTTGCTTGCAAGTGAAAAATAAATTCTTAATGCACTGTGCAGAGAGATGGGGTAAAAGGGTAGCTATTCACCGTGGCAGAAGGTGGGTAGTGGTGTTCCACAAGGATCAGTGCTGGGACCACTGCTGTTCACAATTTACATTTAGACTTTCAAATCAAAAACACAATTTCTAAATTTGCGGGTGACGCCAAATTGGGGGGGATAGTCAATACTGAGGAGGACTGCAACAAGTTACAGGAGGACATTGATAAACTTGCAGAATGGGGATATAATTGGCAAATGAAGTTCATCACAGATAAGTGTGAGGTATTACATTTTGGTAGGAAGAATAGAGAGGTCACTTTTTACTTGGCGGGTGCGAGTCTAGGTGGGGTAGAGGAACAAAGGGATCTCGGAGTACAAATATACAAATCACTACAAGTTGTGACACAGCCATAAAAAAAATCAAACCAAGCACTAGGGTTTATTTCTAGAGGGATAGAATTGAAAAGTAGGGAAGTTATGCTAAACCTGTATCGAACCTTGGTTAGACCACACTTGGAGTACTGCGTACAGTTCTGGTCGCCATATTATAAAAAGGATATAGAGGCACTGGAGAGGGTGCAGAGAAGATTTACAAGGATGATACCAGAAATGCGAGGGTATACATATCAGGAAAGGATGAACAGGCTGGGTCTCTTTTCGCTTGAAAAAAGGCTGAGGGATGACCTAATAGAGGTCTTTAAAATTATGAAAGGTTTTGATAGAGTGGATACAGAGAGAATGTTTCCACTTGTGGGGAAGAGCAAAACTAGAGGCTGTCAATATAAGATAGTCACCAGGAAATCCAATAGGGAATTCAGAAAAAACTTCTTTACCCAAAGTGTGGCGAGAATGTGGAACTCACTACCACAGGGAGTGGTTGAAGTGAAAAGTATAGACGCATTTAAGGGGAGGCTAGATAAACATATGAGGGAGAAGGGAATAGAGGGCTACGCTGATAGTTAGATGAGGAAAGACTGGAGGAGGCTCGAGTGGAGCATAAATGCCAGCATGGGCTGCTTGGGCCGAATGGCCTGTTTCTGTGCCGTATATCCTGTGTAATCCTATGTAAACTGTCCAAGTGAATACTGATCCAGGTGAACTCACCTACCCTGGCAGATTTCTGAAGATTAATCGCTAACCAACAAGAACCATCTACTGCAGACAGTGCAGTGGATAGCACCTGGTAGACCCCTGGTTTATCACAGCAATCTAACGGCAGGATGTTTTCAGAAGAAGCTATTGGACATTCGGAAGAATCAGCTGATGGTTCAATCAGTTAGTCTTATGTCCCCTTGTTCTGGACTCACCCACAAGTGGAAGCAATTTCCAGCGAAAAGACCCCCCAGCCTGCTCAGTCTTTCCTGATAGTTGTCTCCTCTCAATTCTGGGAACCTCCTTGTAAGTCTTCAATATGCTTTTTGTAGTTTGGAGACCAGAACCGCGCACAGTACTCCAAGTGTGGTCTAACCAAGGTTCGATATACATTTAACATAACCTCCCTGTTGTTGTATTCTATGCCTCTAGAAATGAACCCTAGCACTTTGTTTCCACTCTTTATAGCCTTATCAACTTGCGTTGCTACTTTTAGTGATTTATGTGCCTGCATTCCCAGATTGCTTTGCTCCTCCACCTTATTTCTTACCTTCCAAGAAATATGTGGCCTCCTTATTCCTCCTACCAAAATGAACCACCTCACACTTTGCTCTACTGAATTTCATTTGCCATTTATCCGCCCACTCTGCAAGCCTGTTAATGTCATCTTGTGTTTTGGTGCAGTCCTCCACATTATTAGCTCTACACCCCTCCCCCCCCCCCCCCAGTTTGGTATCATCTGCAAATTTCAACACCATACCTCCAATTCCCAAGTCCAAATCGTTTCTGTATCTGGTGAACGCCAGTTTCCCGGCATGGATACCTTCGGGACACCACTTCCCACCAGTCCGAGAAACTTCCCTAAACTCCCACCCTCTGTTTTCTGTTTTGTGGTCATCTTTCAATCCATTCTGCAGCTTGACCCCTGGCTCCACTCGCCCTGACCTTTGTCATGTGTCTCTTAGCCTGAAAGTCCATGCATTCACCTTTGAGTATTAGCTGACAAAGCAGCCCGCTTGATTGGCTCCCCGTCCACCACCTTAAACATTCACTCCCTCCACCACCAGCGTACCGTGGCTGCGGTGTGTACCATCTACAAGATGCACTGCAGCAACTCGCCAAGGCTTCTTCAACAGCACCTCCCAAACCCTCGACCTCTTCCACCTAGAAGGACAAGGGCAGCAGGCGCATGGGAACACCACCACCTCCAAGTTCCCCTCCAAGTCACACACCATCCTGACTTAGAAATATATCGCCGGTCCTTCATCGTCGCTGGGTCAAAATCCTGGAACTCCCTACCTAACAGCACTGTGGGAGTGTCTTCACCACACAGACTGCAGCGGTTCAAGAAGGTGGCTCACCACCACCTTCTCAAGGGCAACTAGGGATGGGCAATAAATCCCGGCCTTGCCAGCGATGCCCACATCCCAAGAAGGATTAAAATAATTACATTTAATTGAAATGGGACAACCGGTCTAGGATGGAACCACATTCTGTAAATGGAGGTGATGTGTCGAAGGGTTAATTCCTTGCAGTATCTGGGGAAGAGGTGATTTGAAGGGTTAGTCTTTGTATTATGACTGGGCTGTAAATAGGAAGCATGTGTTAAGGGTGGCTGATATTAGCTGTAAAAAAAGAAATGCAAAATTGGTTAGAGAGTTAAAGGTTTCTAAAGAATGAAGTGGGGATTTGTTTTGTGTAAAATGTGTTTTTTGTGATGGAGCAAAACAGTTTTTCCTTCTCTTTTATTTCACTCTAGATTGGCAAAGCACGGTGCCTTGGTTTAACAATCCAGCTCACAACAAGTGATACCATTCTGAAGCCTCAGAGTCTGGTGTAGAATCGCCTCGAGGTAGCAGCGACCTTTCGTGCGCTAGACTTCACGGCACATCGTAATTGATTTTAATCCGCAACGAAAATACTGGGACTCACGCTGGCTGAAAGGCTGACAAGTTGCACTCTGTGGGCCTGTATGCCAAGTGCTCTTTGCACCGCGACGTCAGCTTCAGGTACACTCAGCACACGCGCGGTGAACCATGGGCTGTGTCAGTCCGCTGAAGCTGCAAGGACTGCACCTGGAAGTCGAAGTGCTC
The DNA here is from genome assembly GCF_052327205.1 of Somniosus microcephalus. NCBI lineage: Eukaryota > Metazoa > Chordata > Chondrichthyes > Squaliformes > Somniosidae > Somniosus > Somniosus microcephalus. The sequence continues at coordinate 151,624,114 of NW_028225179.1, forward strand.
ATTGCTCGAGCATCTCAGGTGGGCATTACGACAAAAGCGTACAAATGGCATGCGTCTGCACGAAAGCGATGTATCCTTTCAGTAGTAGGTCATCTGGAGACCTGCCGTACATCTTCCAGCCATGTGTCACACAATTGTACAGCGGTACATTGCTTCCAGAATCAAAAGCCATGTATTATTGATGAATGACAGAACTCGCATTTATATATAGCGCCATTCATGACCTCAGGACGTCCCAAAGTACTTTGCACCCGATGAAGTACTTTTTGAAGTGTAGTCACTGTTGTAATGTGACAAACGCGGCAGCCAATTTGTGCCAGCAAGCTCCCACAAACAGCAATGAGATAATGACCAGATAATCTCTTTTTTAGTGATGTTGGTTGAGGGATCCTTATCTGAGGAAGGATGTTCTTGCCATGGAGGGAGTGCAGCGAAGTTTCACCAGACTGATACCTGGGATGGCAGGAATGACATATGAGGAGAGATTGGGTCGATTGGGCTTGTACTCGCTGGAGTTTAGAAAAATGAGAGGGGATCTCATTGAAACTTATAAAATTCTAACAGGACTAGACAGACAGGATGTTCCCCATGGCGGGGGAGTCCAGAACCAGGGGTCACAGTCTAAGGATAAGGGGTAAGCCATTTAGGACAGGGATGAGGAAGAATTTCTTCACCCAGAGAGTGGTGAACCTGTGGAATTCTCTACCACAGAAGGCAGTTGAGGCCAATTCATTAAATATATTCAAGAAGGAGTTAGATATATTTCTTAAGGCTAAAGGGATCAAGGGGTATGGGGAGAAAGCAGGGACCGGGTACTGAATTTGGATGATCAGCCATGATCGCATTGAATGGCAGAGCAGGCTCGAGGGGCCGAATGGCCTACTCCTGCTCCTATCTTCTATGTAATATTGGCCTAGGACACTGGGGAGAACTCCCCTGCTCTTCTTCGAAATAGTGGCCATGGGGTCGTTTACATCCACCTGAGAGAGCAGCCGGGGCCGCAACCGAAAGACGGCACCTCCGACAGGGGCATCAGCCTGGACTTTGTGCTCAAGTCTCTGGAGCGGGGCTCAAACCCACCACCTTCTAACTCACAGGTGAGAGTGTTACCCATTGGGCCATGGCTGCCACCACTGCAGACTGCCTCCCTCTCCCCAATGCATTTGAGTACTGGCACCGCTGGTATTAGCCATCTTTCAAATGTTAAGCTGTTATTCGCTCGCACTCTCCAAATGCAAACTGCAGCATGTGATGGGGCCTGACTGATCTCAGAAGCGATTTGCGAGGCAGAGAGACATTCATCTCGGAGTTGAATGCAGCACTGCCGCTGTCTAAAAAGGGCCGAGGAACATAAATCAATTCAACAACAAATTAGAGGGCAGTAAAAATGCCTGAGCCTATTAGTACATGAAAGTAAACATACCAGAACAAGCCAACAACTGTGACTCCTCTGCACAAGGTTCTGATTTTTTTTAACACTTCAGACAACCTTCCAAGTACTGGATTAAGCAACGCCCTTTAGCATAAGGGGATTATTTGAGAAGAGAACAAGGTGCTAATGATTGGGGAATTCAGCCTGAAGGTTCAAACTCTCTTACCTGGCACTCGGCCATCAATACAAGACACGAAACATAAAGACACACAAGCACTAAACACTAAGTGACCTAAATTCCAATAACCTACCCATCATTGGCCCCTCAGCTGTCAATCTGCATCAAGTGCCGCAGAGTCCTGAAGCGGTGCAGTGCCTTTGAGCTTCTGCAGACCCTGCCACAAAGATTGGGTTGTCTCTCCTTCTCTCCTACATGGTCAGGTAATGACCTCTGCAGTGCCAACTGTGCAGAGGGGACATCCTTACAGGGGGTGACAGCAGGGAAAATCAGGAGGAGAATTAAATTGGGCCACATCTGTCAACAACAACAACTTGCATTTATATAGTGTCAGCTGTGGCTCAGTGGGCAGCACTCTCGCCTCTGAGTCAGAAGGTTGTGGGTTCAAGTCCCACTCCAGAGACTTCAGCACAAAAATCTAGGCTGATACTCCCAGTGCGGTACTGAGGGAGTGCTGCACTGTCAGAGGTGCCGTCTATTGGATCAGACACTAAACCGAGGCCCCGTCTGCTCTCTCAGGTGGACATAAAAGATCCCATGGCAATATTTCGAAGAAGAGGGGGGGTTGTCTCCCTGGTGTCCTGGGCCAATATTAATCCCTCAATCAACATCACTAAAACAGATGATCTGGCCATTATCACATTGCTGTTTGTGGGAGCTTGCTGTGTGCAAATTGGCTGCCGCGTTTCCTACATTACAACAGTGACTCCACTTCAAAAAGTACTTTATTGGCTGTAAAGTGCTTTGGGACATCCTGAGGTCGTGAAAGGCGCTATAGAAATGCAAGTCTTCTTTGTACAGAGAAAGATGATTTTTATTTTTGTATTGTCAATGTTGTATTTTTTTTTGATGCAGTGCGTATCCCTGCAGATTGCAACAAGAAGCTGCCTCAAATACAAGGCAGTGGTGTTGTAATTCCCAGCTTCTCCATTCTGCATTTCCCTTTGTTTTGACGCTTGGTTCCTCTTCTGAAATCACAGGCAACTTTCATTTTTGAAGTAAAGCCAGATTCTGGAATGCAATGTGCATCTTGAATTATTCTAACTTTCCTTTCACATGAATGCCAAGAGGGGGAATATTGGCCAGAAGCGCCTCTTTCATGAAGACCATGACTAAGTTGAAGAATACTTTTTTATTTGTTTTCATTGAACCCATGACGGCGTTTGAAAGAACTCGCACGCTAAGGATAGTGCCCTCGCCACACATGGGAATGAAATAGGTAGAATAAAATAAATAGGTCATTCTTAATTCGATCTTGCCAGGTATGCACTTCTGGCTACAATTGGAGTGAGTGTCTCTTCAGAGTTGTAGCTGGGACTTGAAGTGTTTGAAGACCAGGACCTCAAACCCGGCACTAAGCTCATGGTCTACAGGGCAGCAGTGATACCCACCCTGCTGTATGCCTCAGAGACATGGACCATGTACAGCAGGCACCTCAAAGCACTGGAGAGGTATCCACCAACGCTGCCTCCGCAAGATCCTGCAAATCCATTGGCAGGATAGGCGCACCAACGTCAGTGTTCTTGCTCAGGCCAACATCCCCAGCATCGAAGCTTTGACCATGCTCAATCAGCTCCGATGGATGGGTCACATTGTCCGCATGCCCGATACGAGACTCCCAAAACAAGTGCTCTACTCGGAGCTCCGACACAGCAAGAGAGCCCCAGGTGGGCAGAGGAAACGCTTCAAGGACACCCTCAAAGCCTCCTTGAAAAAATGTAACATCCCCACCGACACCTGGGAATCCCTGGGAAGACCGCACAAAGTGGAGGAGAAGCATCCGGGAAGGCGCCAAACACCTCGAGTCTCTTCGCCGGGAGCAAGCGGAAGCCAAGCGCAAACAACGGAAGGAGTGTATGTCAACCCAAGCACCCCACCGGCCCGCCCCTTCAACCACCGTCTGCCCCACCTGTGACAGAGACTGTAGGTCCCGCATTGGACTCATCAGTCACCTGAGAACTCATTTTTAATGTGGAAGCAAGTCATCCTCGGTTCCGAGGGACTGCCTAAGAAGAAGAAGAGCTGGAACTCCTGCACTAATCCTTGTACATGAATCACAGGTACAGCAAGCAATTAGGAAGGCAAATGGCATGTTGGCCTTTATTGCAAGGGGGTTGGAGTATAAGAGTAAGGAAGTCTCGCTACAATTGTACAGGGCCTTGGTGAGACCACACCTGGAGTACTGTGCACAGTTCTGGTCTCCTTATCTAAGGAAGGATATACTTGCCTTGGAGGCGGTGCAACGAAGGTTCACTAGATTGATTCCTGGGATGAGAGGGCTGTCCTATGAGGAGAGATTGTGTAGAATGGGCCGATACTCTCTGGAGTTTAGAAGAATGAGAGGTGATCTCATTGAAACATACAAGATTCTGAAGGGGTTTGACAGGGTAGATGCTGAGAGGTTGTTTCCCCTGGCTGGAGTGTCTAGAACTAGGATATCCTAAGACTATGACCACTAGGGAAGTATATCCTTCCTTACAAACAGAAAATACTGCAGATGCTGGAAATCTGAAATAAAAATAGAAAATGCTGGAGAAACTCAGCAGGTCAGGCAGCATCTGTGAAGAGAGAAACAGAGTTAACGTTTCAGGTCTGACGAAAGGTCATCGACCCGAAACGTTAACTCTGTTTCTCTCTCCACAGATGCTGCCTGACCTGCTGAGTTTCTCCAGCATTTTCTGTTTATATTTCTTATATCCTTCCTTAACTAAGGAGACCAAAATTCATGGTAATTAGGTAAGGAGACCACATATCATGCTTTTACAACCTTTCTGAGTGAAGACATTTATCCAACCCTCCCTCTTTAGTAAGATTAGCCCTGCCAGTCCCTGTTATAAATAATGTTGATTTTTTAGAAGCATTTTAAAATCTGGATTTGCACTATCTGGGTTTTCCTGATGAGCTCCATTCAGATTAATTGGAACTCCCTCAACCTTGTGACCCACTTGTGACCTCCAGGAACCTTTCTCCATTTGGATTCATTGACACTGTGAATGACACGCATCTATTTGAATCTCCATCAATTGCCCCATACAGATCCAATCAAATCCCTCAAGGTACATACAGGAGTAATATATATATTCACGGCAAGTTCCAGACCACAGCCATGTCTCTGGAAAGTGAAGACTGAGTGGCGGACTGGGAAGGAGAATCAGAGATAAACAATCCCAGGCCGCGCTCTCGCACCATCTGGTGATTGGTTCCAGTGACATTGACAAAGGGCGGGGAGAATGAACCATTACGGGCAATTAGGGATGGGCAATAAATGCTGGCCTTGCCAGCGACGCCCACATCCCATAAACAAATTTTTTAAAATCACAGGCTTCAGCCGTGGATCTGTAAGGGCCACTCACACTGGCATCTCCCTCCAGGCCAATCACACCCTTCCAGAGAACAAAATGTAGCTCAATGAATGAAAGGCTTCACTCCCAAGGCAGATGACGAAGTTGGTTAACTTTGCTCTTCTGAAGGCAGGCTGCCCTGGTGGCCCACCGCACACGGGATGAGTGAATGGGATGAGCCTATTTGCTGGGAACAATGACTGAGCCTTTGTAATTCTCATCCTCTTGTTCAAATCCCTCCATGACCTCACCCCTCCCTATCTCTGTAACCTCCTCCAGCTCTACAACCCTCCGACATCACTGTGCTCCTCCAATTCTGGCCTCTTGCGCATCCCTGAATTTTCATCGCTCTACCATTGGCGGCCATGCCTTCAGCAGCCTTGCCCCTAAGCTCTGGAATTCCCTCCCTAAACCTCTCTATCGCTCTCTCCTCCTTTAAAATGCTCCTTAAAACCTACCTCTTTAACCAAACTTTTGGTCATAGAGTCAGAGAGTTATACAGCACAGAAAGAGGCCCTTCGGCCCATCGTGTCTGCGCCGCCCATCCATCCCTGTCCAGTCTAATCCCATTTTCCAGCATTTGGTCCCGAGCCTTGTATGCTATGGCATTTCAAGTGCTCATCCAAATGCTTCTTGAATGTTGTGAGGGTTCCTGCCTCTACCACCCTTTCAGGCAGTGAGTTCCAGATTCCAACCACCCTCTGGGTGCAAAAGTTCTTCCTCAAATCCCCTCTAAATCTCCTGCCCCTTACCTTGAATCTATGCCCCCTTGTTATTGACCCCTCGACTAAGGGGAAAAGTTCCCTTCTATCTACCCTATCTATACCCCTCATAATTTTGTACACCTCCATCAGGTCCCCCCTCAGCCTTCTCTGCTCCAAGGAAAACAACCCCAGCCTGTCCAGTCTTTCTTCATAGCTGAAGCGCTCCAGCCGAGGTAACATCCTGGTAAATCTCCTCTGCACCCTCTCCAAAGCAATCACATCCTTCCTATAGTGTGGCGACCAGAACTGCACACAGCACTCCAGCTGTGGCCTAACCAACGTTTTGTACAGCTCCATCATAACCTCCCTGCTCTTACATTCTATGCCTCGGCTAATGAAGGCAAGTATCCCATATGCCTTTTTAACCACCTTATCTACCTGTTCTGCTGCCTTCAGGGATCTATGTACATGCACACCAAGGTCTCTCTGATCCTCTGTCTTTCCTAGGGTCTTACCATTCATTGTGTATTCCCTTGCCTTGTTAGCCCGTCCAAAATGCATCACCTCACACTTTTCAGGGTTAAATTCCACAGGTCACCTGTCTTAATATCTCCTTAAGTGACCTGGTGTCAAAGGTGCTATATGAACCCAAGTTTGAGAGTTCTGAACTGCCTGGAATGTGGATTCTTGGAAACTGCAAGTCTTAAACCATTAATCTAAAGAGATTCTCGGCCCAGATGAAATATCAACGCTGTCCTTTGGTGGATCAGGCAGCAGCATGTTCAGAACAATAACATTTAGAATCGTGGCACCACCCTAATAATGACATGAATTCATTACATTTCCATGGGAATGGAGACCAAATGCTGTTTATTATTTTAACTAATTTTAGAAGCCTGTGCTGCTCCGGTCACTTCCTGTTGCATAAATTTCCAAAGATATTTGTGGCTGATGTCCCATGACACTCATAAAGGGTGGGACATGCAAACTGAACCGTGCTATTAAATAGGTTTAGTTCTTTTTCCTTTACAATCTTTACATAACAGAATCCCAGCCCATGAGTTTGACTTTTCCACGTTGAATCATACAAATTTACAGCACAGAAGGAGGCCATTTCGGCCCATCTTGTCCGTGCCGGCCGACAAAGAGCTATCCAGCCTAATCCCACTTTCCAGCACTTGGTCCGTAGTCTTGTAGGTTACGGCACTTCAAGTGCATATCCAAGTACTTTTTAAATGTGATGAGGGTTTCTGCCTCTACCACCCTTTCAGACAGTGACACCCTCTGGGTGAAAAAATTCTCCTCAACTCCCCTCTAATCCTACCAATTACTTTAAATCTGTGCCCCCTGGTTATTGACCTCTCTGCTAAGGGAAATAGCTAAGGGAAATAGTTCCTTCCTATCCGCTCTATCTAGGCCCCTCATAATTTTATACACCTCAATTAACTCTCCCCTCAGCCTCCCCTGTTCCAATGAAAACAACCCCAGCCTATCCAATCATTCCTCACAGTTAAAATTCACCAGTCTTGGCAACATCCTCGTAAATCTCCTCTGCACCCTCTCTAGTGCAAAAGCATCTTTCCTGTAATGAATCTGAGTGATCGGCCCATCCCGGTCGAACGCCAAGGGGCCGATTTTCCCGCAGGTGTGGGGAATTGTCGGGTTCCCCGAATGTCGGGGTTCCCACATGAATGTAAATGGGTCTGCCAATTCCCTCAATTGGCCAATTCATTTCCAGCGTGTGGGAACCCTTGCTAATTGACTATTTCCAGTCAGAAAGCCCCACAGTATGATGTCATCATTCGTGGTGCTTTTAAGGTCCACAGCAAGCATTGCTTCCTCTGCAGGCTTCCAAACGAATCATACAGGATGGCAGAGGAGCCTGCAGCAGCTGTGGCCAGTGCCAGACCCCGAGCTGCCTGCAAATTCGACGAGGCTTCACTGCAGGCATTATTGGATGGGGTGAGGGCCCATGGGGAGGTCCTCTTCCCTAGGTCAGGGAGGAGGAGGCCTCCCACTGAGACCAAGGCTGCATGGATGCAGGTGACAGCAGAGGTGAACTCTCTGGGAGTCACCAGAAGAACCTGGATACAGTGTCGGAAACAATTCCATGACCTTCACCGTACAGGAAAAGTAAGTATGAAGTTTCCATCACCCTCAAACTAATCTCCATTGCCTTTCCCCACCAGCACTCAGCTTCAGCACTCTCTTCCTCCACATCCCACTTCAACAGTCACATCCATGCACCCTTACCCATTCCCTCTCTCCTCTATGCTCACATTCACATAACTATGCGATCATGCAGCCCTCACACTCCCTCTCACTCTGATGCTTTGAACACAACTGACAACACACAGGGAGGGCCCTTGGTCTTGCAGCCTCACACCATCTTTGTCTCCCTCTAAGTATCTATGCTATGCAATCTCTACACTCACTCCTTCATTCTCACTCAACCTCCACTTGTCTCCCTCATTGCAGGAAAAGAGAGCTCACAACAACAGAGAGCGAGCCAGGACTGGAGGAGGCCCACCCTCAATAGCCCACGTGAGCCCCTGGGAGGAAGGAGTGCTGGAAATTGTCGGGGCTGATGTGCCAGCGGAAGTTGGGGAAGGAGAGACAGGGGCAGTCCCGCAAGCTGGTGACAGAGTAGTTTTCCATCTCTCTCATTGACATAGCATGAGTTACTGTTATGATTCTGAAGCTACATCATTTGGACTTATGAGCATCTGCAAAATCCAATGTGCATGTAACCTTGGCATCACATATCTAACTCTTTCCTTTACTCCCCCACAGGACCATCCAGAGCCCCCGTCCCCACTGCGGAGGAGGAAGAGGCTGTGCAGCCAGGCGCCTCAGAGGAAGCTCCAACCTCTGAAGGCGCAGCGTCAGCAGAATTCAGCGCACCCAGCACGAGCGCAGACACTCACACCTTGGGGGGACCTTCGGGACATAGAGTAGTGTTGTTACCTGGTGTATCACAGCTCACAAGTGAGCATCAGCAGATTGTGGAGACAGGGACAGCAGTGGAGAGTCCTCGTCGGAGGGCGCAGGACTCTGCCAGCTCAGCTCAGCTGCATGTCGACCCTCTGCCTCTGGGTCCATCCGCAAGAGAAGAGGTGATGGATCTCCATGCACAGATGCAGGAGTCTCTGGCAGGTTTTGTCTCCAAGGTCGCTGCGAGTGTGGAGCGAATGGAGGAGTCCATAGCGACCATGAGCAGAGCCTTTGTGGAGTCATTGGCGCACGAATGCATCACCACGGAAAGGATGGCAACCTCCATGGAAAGGATGGCTACAGTAGAGGAGAGGATGGCTGCGGCCATGGAGGAGCTAAGTCGCCAGAGTGTTGAAAACATGGTGATTGTTCAGAATAGACTGACATCTCTGGAGGAGCAATGGTCAGCTATTGAACAGAGAAACCAAACCTTCATGGCAGGCCCTCTGAGTAGGACTGCCATTGTAGAAACGGGTCCCCATGGCCCCCCTGATGTGCAGCAAGATGCTCTCAAGCCACTTGCAGGCACTGAGGGGGACCTGACCCAGGAGAGGGAGGTTGGTGGCAGGCCTCAAGGAAGTGGGGGCTTCTCTCCAAGCGCTCACGCTTCCATGCCACTGCAGTGCCCTCGGTCAGAGCCCCGCCGGAGTCCACACCCAACGGAGATAGAGGTCTCAACCCCTGCACAGCCGCAGGAGCAGCAGACTGTTGACGAGCCCTCACAGGCTCGCCATCCCAGAGGACGCCCGTCAAAGGTGTCGAGATAGGAGCAGCAGGAAAGTGAGCAAGGGGCCTCCACATCTGCTGAAGCCACAGGGGAACCACTACATAGGAGCACGTGTAAGAGGAAAATAAAGCACTAATAGTCACAAGGGTAGTCACTTGGGGGAAATGTGTTTATTTGAAAAATGCCATCAGCTGGTTATTGTAAATAAAATTTCTGATGGCAACTTCTGCAGTTGTGGCGTGTGTCATTTCGCAAATGGGGCTGGAGGTCCTCTAATGCCAAGAGGGGAAGGAAAAAAAGGCCTCCCATGCTTCTGGTAGGTGCCTCAGTTGAGGAAGCGCTGAGTGAGGGCGGCGATAGGGGCTTCCCAGGAGCTCACACTGTGTGAGGCTCCAACCTTCCACAGCTGTGCCTAAGCCTGGAACAAGTTGCCCCAAGCCTGAAACAACAAGGTCCTGCAACCTACAAATGATGTCTGATTAAATCTCTTCTTTCCTGATAGACCTACAGCTAATAGTCAGCAAACCGATATTGTTTACGCCATGTTTCATCAGCGGGGTTCCCACCAGGTGTGTTTAACGTGGGAAAAGGCTGAAAATAGCAAGGGCCTCTTAAAATGGTATTACAGATGCCAATTATTGGTGATTAAGGTGCCTGAAGACCACTCCCGCCTGCTGCGGGTGGGACTGATTCGGGTCGGACAGAAACGCCTGGGTAAAAATTGGACGGGGCGGGGAATCAGGCGGGGGGGGGGGGTCGCGACACCTATTTTTGCGATTCTTTTCCCCCCGCCCCCACACGCCTGAAAGCCCGCCTGATGGCTCCAGAAAAATCGGCCCCCAAGTGTTCTCCATTACATGAGTTCTTGTATGAATTGCCATGTTGCTCATTCCCTCCCTCCCTCCCTCCCTTCCTCCTTCCTTCTCCCTCCCTTCCTCCCTCCCTTCCTCCTTCCTCCCTCCCTTTCTCCCTCCCTCCCTCCTTCTCCCTCCCTCCCTTCAACCTTCCTTCTCCCTCCCTCCCTACTTCTCCCTCCCTCCCTTCCTCCATCCTTCTTCCTCCCTTCCTCCCTCCCTCCCTCCCTCCCTTCCTCCTTCCTCCCTCCCTTTCTCCCTCCCTCCCTCCTTCTCCCTCCCTCCCTTCCACCTTCCTTCTCCCTCCCTCCCTCCTTCTCCCTCCATCCCTTCCTCCTTCCTTCTCCCTCCCTCCCTCCCTCCCTCCCTTCCTCCCTCCTTTTCCCTCCCTCCCTTCCTCCCTCCTTTTCCCTTCTCCCTCCTTCTCCCTCCCTCCCTCCCTTCCTCCTTCCTTCTCCCTCCCTTCCTCCCTTTCTCCCTCCCTCCCTCCTTCTCCCTCCCTCCCTCCCTTCCTCCTTCCTTCTCCCTCCCTTCCTCCCTTCCTCCCTCCCTCCCTTCCTCCCTCCCTCCCTTCCTCCCTTTCTCCCTCCCTTCCTCCCTCCCTCCCTTCCTCCTTTCCTTCCTCCTTCTCCCTCCCTTCCTCCATCCCTTCCTCCTTCCCCCTCCCTCCCTCCCTTCCTCCCTCCTTCTCCCTCCCTTCCTCCCTCCCTCCTTCTCCCTCCCTTCCTCCCTCCCTCCCTCCTTCTCCCTCCCTCCCTCCTTCTCCCTCCCTTCCTCCCTCCCTTCCTCCCTTTCTCCCTCCCTCCCTCCCTCTCTTCCTCCCTCCCTCCCTTCCTCCCTCCCTTCCTCCTTCCCCTCCCTCCCTTCCTCCTTTTCTCCCTCCCTCCCTCCCTTCCTCCCTCCCTCCCTCCCTTCCTCCTTCCTTCTCCCTCCCTCCCTTCCTCCTTCCTTCTCCCTCCCTTCCTCCCTCCCTCCCTTCCTCCCTTTCTCCCCCCCTTCCTCCCTCCCTCCCTTCCTCCCTTCCTCCCTCCTTCTCCCTCCCTTCCTCCCTCCCTTCCTCCTTCCCCCTCCCTCCCTCCCTTTCTCCCTCCCTTCCTCCTTCCTTCTCCCTCCCTTCCTCCCTCCCTCCCTTCCTCCCTTTCTCCCCCCCTTCCTCCCTCCCTCCCTTCCTCCCTTCCTCCCTCCTTCTCCCTCCCTTCCTCCCTCCCTTCCTCCTTCCCCCTCCCTTCCTCCCTTCCTCCCTCCTTCTCCTCCCTTCCTCCCTCCCTTCCTCCTTCCCCCTCCCTCCCTCCCTTTCTCCCTCCCTTCCTCCTTCCTTCTCCCTCCCTTCCTCCCTCCCTCCCTTCCTCCCTTTCTCCCCCCCTTCCTCCCTCCCTCCCTTCCTCCCTTCCTCCCTCCTTCTCCCTCCCTTCCTCCCTCCCTTCCTCCTTCCCCCTCCCTCCCTCCCTTCCTCCCTCCCTTCCTCCCTCCCTCCCTTCCTCCCTTTCTCCCCCCCTTCCTCCCTCCCTCCCTTCCTCCCTTCCTCCCTCCTTCTCCCTCCCTTCCTCCCTCCCTTCCTCCTTCCCCCTCCCTCCCTCCCTTTCTCCCTCCCTCCCTCCCTTCCTCCCTCCTCCCTTCCTCCCTTTCTCCCTCCCTCCTCCCTCCCTCCCTTCCTCCTTTCCTTCCTCCTTCTCCCTCCCTTCCTCCATCCCTTCCTCCTTCCCCCTCCCTCCCTCCCTTCCTCCCTCCTTCTCCCTCCCTTCCTCCCTCCCTCCTTCTCCCTCCCTTCCTCCCTCCCTCCCTCCTTCTCCCTCCCTCCCTCCTTCTCCCTCCCTTCCTCCCTCCCTTCCTCCCTTTCTCCCTCCCTCCCTCCCTCTCTTCCTCCCTCCCTCCCTTCCTCCCTCCCTTCCTCCTTCCCTCCCTCCCTTCCTCCTTTTCTCCCTCCCTCCCTCCCTTCCTCCCTCCCTCCCTCCCTTCCTCCTTCCTTCTCCCTCCCTCCCTCCCTTCCTCCTTCCTTCTCCCTCCCTTCCTCCCTCCCTCCCTTCCTCCCTTTCTCCCCCCCTTCCTCCCTCCCTCCCTTCCTCCCTTCCTCCCTCCTTCTCCCTCCCTTCCTCCCTCCCTTCCTCCTTCCCCCTCCCTCCCTCCCTTTCTCCCTCCCTTCCTCCTTCCTTCTCCCTCCCTTCCTCCCTCCCTCCCTTCCTCCCTTTCTCCCCCCCTTCCTCCCTCCCTCCCTTCCTCCCTTCCTCCCTCCTTCTCCCTCCCTTCCTCCCTCCCTTCCTCCTTCCCCCTCCCTTCCTCCCTTCCTCCCTCCTTCTCCCTCCCTTCCTCCCTCCCTTCCTCCTTCCCCCTCCCTCCCTCCCTTTCTCCCTCCCTTCCTCCTTCCTTCTCCCTCCCTTCCTCCCTCCCTTCCTCCCTTTCTCCCCCCCTTCCTCCCTCCCTCCCTTCCTCCCTTCCTCCCTCCTTCTCCCTCCCTTCCTCCCTCCCTTCCTCCTTCCCCCTCCCTCCCTCCCTCCCTTCCTCCCTCCCTCCCTTCCTCCCTTTCTCCCCCCCTTCCTCCCTCCCTCCCTTCCTCCCTTCCTCCCTCCTTCTCCCTCCCTTCCTCCCTCCCTTCCTCCTTCCCCCTCCCTCCCTCCCTTTCTCCCTCCCTCCCTCCCTCCCTCCCTTTCTCCCTCCCTCCTTCTCCCTCCCTTCCTCCCTCCCTCCCTTCCTCCCTTCCTCCCTCCTTCTCCCTCCCTTCCTCCCTCCCTTCCTCCTTCCCCCTCCCTCCCTCCCTTCCTCCCTTTCTCCCTCCCTCCCTCCCTCCCTTCCTCCCTCCTTCTCACTCCCTTTCTCCCTCCCTCCCTCCTTCTCCCTCCTCCCTCCCTTCCTCCCTTTCTCCCTCCTTCTCCCTTCCTCCCTCCCTCCCTCCTTCTCCCTCCCTCCCTCCCTCCTTCTCCCTCCCTCCTTCCCTCCCTCCCTCCCTTCCTCCCTCCCTCCCTTCCTCCCTCCCTCCCTTCCTCCTTCCTTTTCCCTCCCTCCCTTCCTCCCTCATTTTCCCTCCTCCCTCCTTCTCCCTCCCTCCCTCCCTTCCTCCTTCCTTCTCCCTCCCTTCCTCCCTTCATCCCTTCCTCCCTTCCTCCCTTCCTCCCTCCCTCCCTTTCTCCCTCCCTTCCTCCCTCCCCCCTTCCTCCCTTCCTCCCTCCTTCTCCCTCCCTTCCTCCCTCCCTTCCTCCTTCCCCCTCCCTCCCTCCCTTCCTCCCTCCTTCTCCCTCCCTTCCTCCCTCCCTCCTTCTCCCTCCCTTCCTCCCTCCCTCCCTCCCTCCTTCTCCCGCCCTTCCTCCCTTCCTCCCTCCCTTCCTCCCTTTCTCCCTCCCTCCCTCTCTTCCTCCCTCCCTCCCTTCCTCCCTACCTCCCTTCCTCCTTTTCCCCCTCCCTCCCTCCCTTCCTCCTTTTCTCCCTCCCTCCCTCCCTTCCTCCCTCCCTTCCTCCCTCCTTCCTTCTCCCTCCCTCCCTTCCTCCCTTCCTCCCTCCTTCTCCCTCCCTATCTCCCTCACTCCCTCCCTTCCTCCCTCCCTTCCTCCCTCCCTTCCTCCTTCCCCCTCCCTCCCTCCCTTCCTCCCTTTCTCCCTCCCTTCCTCCCTCCCTCCCTTCCTCCCTCCTTCTCCCTCCCTTCCTCCCTCCCTCCTTCTCCCTCCCTTCCTCCCTCCCTCCCTCCTTCTCCCTCCCTTCCTCCCTCCCTCCTTCTCCCTCCCTCCCTCCTTCTTCCTCCCTTCCTCCCTCCCTCCCTCCCTTCCTCCCTTTACCACTCCCTTCCTCCCTCCCTTCCTCCCTTTCTCCCTCCCTCCCTCTCTTCCTCCCTCCCTCCCTTTCTCCTCCCTTCCTCCCTTCCTCCTTTTCTCCCTCCCTCCCTTCCTCCCTTCCTCCTTTTCTCCCTCCCTCCCTCCCTTCCTCCTTTTCTCCCTCCCTCCCTCCCTTCCTCCTTTTCTCCCTCCCTCCCTCCCTTCCTCCTTTTCTCCCTCCCTCCCTCCCTCCCTTCCTCCTTTTCTCCCTCCTCCCTCCCTTCCTCCTTTTCTCCTCCCTCCCTCCCTTCCTCCTTTTCTCCCTCCCTTCCTCCTTTTCTCCCTCCCTCCCTCCCTTCCTCCTTTTCTCCTCCCTCCCTTCCTCCTTTTCTCCCTCCCTCCCTCCCTCCCTTCCTCCCTCCTTCTCCCTCCTTTCCTCACTCCTTCTTCCTCCCTCCCTACCTCTCTTTCTCCCTCCCTTCCTCCCTCCCTCCTTCACCCTCCCTTCCTCCCTCCTTCTTACTCTCTCCCTCCCTCCCTTCCTCCCTTTCTCTCTCCCTCCTTCCTTCCCTTGTGTTAAATGGCAAAAGGAAAATGTGGACCAGTCAAGTGCGTTATATCTGACTGTTAAAAATTAACTGGTACTTAACCCCGGCCAATGCCACTTTCGATAACATCCCTGAGGACAGCTGCTCACTTTCACACCTTTGCTGTGTGTAGGAGCCCAGCAGTGAGAAAAGAAAAGAAAGACTTGCATTTCTATAGCGCCTCGCACAACCTCAGGATGTCTCAAAGCACATTACAGCTAATGAAGTACTTTGAAGTGTAGGAAATGCGGCAGCCAATTTGCGCACAGCAAGCTCCCACAAACATCAATGCAATAATGACCAGATAACCTGTTTTAGTGTTGTTGGTTGAGGGATAAATATTGGCCCCAGGACACCAGGGAGAACTCCCCCTGCTCTTCTTCAAATAGTGCCATGGGACCTTTCATGTTCACCTGAGAAGGCAGACAGGGCCTCGGTTTAATGTATCATCCGAAAGGCGGCACCTCTGACAGTGCAGTGCTCCCTCAGTACTGCCCCTCTGACAGTGCAGCGCTCCCTCAGTACTGCCCTCCGACAGTGCAGTGCTCCCTCAGTACTGCCCCCTGACAGTGCAGCGCTCCCTCAGTACTGCCCCTCTGACAGTGCAGCACTCCCTCAGCACTGCCCCTCCGACATTGCAGCACTCCCTCAGTACTGCCCCTGCGACAGTGCAGCGCTCCCTCAGTACTGCCACTCTGACAGTGCAGCACTCCCTCAGTACTGCCCCTCCAACAGTGCAGCACTCCCTCAGTACTGCCCCTCCGACAGTGCAGCACACCCTCAGTACTGCCCCTCCGACAGTGCAGCACTCCCTCAGTACTGCCCTCCGACAGTGCAGCGCTCCCTCAGTACTGCCCCTCCGACAGTGCAGCGCTCCCTCAGTACTGCCCTCCGACATTGCAGCGCTCCCTCAGTACTGCCCCTCCAACAGTGCAGTGCTTCCTCAGTACTGCCCCTCCGACAGTGCAGCACTCCCTCAGTACTGCCCCTCCGACAGTGCAGCGCTCCCTCAGTACTGCCCTCCGACATTGCAGCACACCCTCAGTACTGCCCCTCCGACAGTGCAGTGCTTCCTCAGTACTGCCCCTCCGACAGTGCAGCACTCCCTCAGTACTGCCCCTCCGACAGTGCAGCACTCCCTCAGTACTGCCCTCCGACAGTGCAGCGCTCCCTCAGTACTGCCCCTCCGACAGTGCAGCGCTCCCTCAGTACTGCCCCTCCGACAGTGCAGCACTCCCTCAATACTGCCCCTCCGACATTGCAGCGCTCCCTCAGTACTGCCCCTCCAACAGTGCAGTGCTTCCTCAGTACTGCCCCTCCGACAGTGCAGCACTCCCTCAGTACTGCCCCTCCGACAGTGCAGCACTCCCTCAGTACTGCCCTCCGACAGTGCAGCGCTCCCTCAGTACTGCCCCTCCGACAGTGCAACACTCCCTCAGTACTGCCCCTCCGACAGTGCAGCCCTTCCTCAGTACTGCCCCTCCGACAGTGCAGCGCTCCCTCAGTACTACTCCTCCGACAGTGCAGCACTCCCTCAGTACTGCCCTCCGACAGTGCAGCGTTCCCTCAGTACCGTCCCTCCGAAAGTGCAGCGATCTCTCAGTACTGCCCCTCCGACAGTGCAGCACTTCCTCAGTACTACCCCTCCAACAGAGCAGCACTCCCTCAGTACTGCCCCTCTGACATTGCAGCACTCCCTCAGTAATGCCCCTCAGGCAGAGCAGCACTTCCTCAGTACTGCCCCTCCAACAGTGCAGCACTCCCTCAGTACTGCCCCTCCGACAGTGCAGCACTCCCTCAGTGCTGCCCTCCGACAGTGCAGCACTCCCTCAGTACTGCCCCTCCGACAGTGCAGCGCTCCCTCAGTACTGCCCTCCGACATTGCAGCACACCCTCAGTACTGCCCCTCCAACAGTGCAGTGCTTCCTCAGTACTGCCACTCCGACAGTGCAGCACTCCCTCAGTACTGCCCCTCCGACAGTGCAGCACTCCCTCAGTACTGCCCTCCGACAGTGCAGCACTCCCTCAGTACTGCCCCTCCGACAGTGCAGCGCTCCCTCAGTACTGCCCCTCCGACAGTGCAGCACTCCCTCAATACTGCCCCTCCGACAGTGCAGCCCTTCCTCAGTACTGCCCCTCCGACAGTGCAGCGCTCCCTCAGTACTACTCCTCCGACAGTGCAGCACTCCCTCAGTACTGCCCTCCGACAGTGCAGCGTTCCCTCAGTACTGTCCCTCCGACAGTGCAGCGATCTCTCAGTACTGCCCCTCCGACAGTGCAGCACTTCCTCAGTACTGCCCTCCGACAGTGCAGCGCTCCCTCAGTACTACCCCTCCAACAGAGCAGCACTCCCTCAGTACTGCCCCTCCGATAGTGCAGCGTTCCCTCAGTACTGTCACTCCGACAGTGCAGCGATCTCTCAGTACTGCCCCTCCGACAGTGCAGCACTTCCTCAGTACTACCCCTCCAACAGAGCAGCACTCCCTCAGTACTGCCCCTCTGACAGTGCAGCTCTCCCTCAGTACTGCCCCTCCAACACAGCAGCACTCACTCAGTACTGCCACTCTGACATTGCAGCACTCCCTCAGTAATGCCCCTCAGACAGAGCAGCACTTCCTCAGTACTGCCCCACCAACAGAGCAGTACTCCGTCAGTACTGCCCCTCTGATAGTGCAGCGCTCCCTCAGTACTGCCCCTCTGATCGGGCAGCACTCCTTCAGTACTCCCTCTCCAACAGAGCAGCACTCCCTCAGTACTGCCCCTCCGACAGTGCAGCACTCCCTCGGTACTGCCCCTCTGACAGTGCGGTGCTCCCTCAGTACTGCCCCTCTGACATTGCGGCATTCCCTCAGTACTGTCCTGCCGACAGTGCAGCGCTCCCTCAGTACTGCCCCTCCGACAGTGCAGCACTCCCTCATTACTGCCCCTCCGACAGTGCAGCACTCCCTCGGTACTGCCCCTCTGACAGTGCGGTGCTCCCTCAGTACTGCCCCTCTGACATTGCGGCATTCCCTCAGTACTGTCCTGCCGACAGTGCAGCGCTCCCTCAGTACTGCCCCTCCGACGTTGCAGCACTCCCTCAGTACTGTCCTGCCGACAGTGCAGCGCTCCCTCAGTCCTGACCCACCGACACAGCAGCACTCCGTCAGTACTGCCCCTCTGATAGTGCAACGCTCCCTCAGCACTGCCCCTCTGACATTGCGGCATTCCCTCAGTACTGTCCTGCCGACAGTGCAGCGCTCCCTCAGTACTGCCCTCCGACAGTGCAGCGCTCCCTCAGTACTGCCCTCCGACAGTGCAGCGCTCCCTCAGTACTGCCCCTCCGACAGTGCAGCGCTCCCTCAGTACTGCCCTCCGACATTGCAGCGCTCCCTCAGTACTGCCCCTCCAACAGTGCAGTGCTTCCTCAGTACTGCCCCTCCGACAGTGCAGCACTCCCTCAGTACTGCCCCCCTGACAGTGCAGCACTCCCTCAGTACTGCCCTCCGACAGTGCAGCGCTCCCTCAGTACTGCCCCTCCGACATTGCAGCGCTCCCTCAGTAATGCCCCTCCAACAGTGCAGTGCTTCCTCAGTACTGCCCCTCCGACAGTGCAGCACTCCCTCAGTACTGCCCCTCCGACAGTGCAGCACTCCCTCAGTACTGCCCTCCGACAGTGCAGCGCTCCCTCAGTACTGCCCCTCCGACAGTGCAGCACTCCCTCAGTACTGCCCCTCCGACAGTGCAGCCCTTCCTCAGTACTGCCCCTCCGACAGTGCAGCGCTCCCTCAGTACTACTCCTCCGACAGTGCAGCACTCCCTCAGTACTGCCCTCCGACAGTGCAGCATTCCCTCAGTACTGCCCCTCCGACAGTGCAGCGATCTCTCAGTACTACCCCTCCAACAGAGCAGCACTCCCTCAGTACTGCCCCTCTGACAGTGCAGCTCTCCCTCAGTACTGCCCCTCCAACACAGCAGCACTCCCTCAGTACTGCCCCTCTGACAGTGCAGCTCTCCCTCAGTACTGCCCCTCCGACAGTGCAGCTCTCCCTCAGTACTGCCCCTCCAACACAGCAGCACTCCCTCAGTACTGCCCCTCTGACAGTGCAGCTCTCCCTCAGTACTGCCCCTCCAACACAGCAGCACTCACTCAGTACTGCCACTCTGACATTGCAGCACTCCCTCAGTAATGCCCCTCAGACAGAGCAGCACTTCCTCAGTACTGCCCCACCAACAGAGCAGTACTCCGTCAGTACTGCCCCTCTGATAGTGCAGCGCTCCCTCAGTACTGCCCCTCTGATCAGGCAGCACTCCTTCAGTACTCCCTCTCCAACAGAGCAGCACTCCCTCAGTACTGCCCCTCCGACAGTGCAGCACTCCCTCGGTACTGCCCCTCTGACAGTGCGGTGCTCCCTCAGTACTGCCCCTCTGACATTGCAGCATTCCCTCAGTACTGTCCTGCCGACAGTGCAGCGCTCCCTCAGTACTGCCCCTCCGACAGTGCAGCACTCCCTCATTACTGCCCCTCCGACAGTGCAGCACTCCCTCGGTACTGCCCCTCTGACAGTGCGGTGCTCCCTCAGTACTGCCCCTCTGACATTGCGGCATTCCCTCAGTACTGTCCTGCCGACAGTGCAGCGCTCCCTCAGTACTGCCCCTCCGACGTTGCAGCACTCCCTCAGTACTGTCCTGCCGACAGTGCAGCGCTCCCTCAGTCCTGCCCCACCGACACAGCAGCACTCCGTCAGTACTGCCCCTCTGATCGTGCAACGCTCCCTCAGCACTGCCCCTCTGACATTGCGGCATTCCCTCAGGACTGTCCTGCCGACAGTGCAGCGCTCCCTCAGTACTGCCCTCCGACAGTGCAGCGCTCCCTCAGTACTGCCCTCCGACAGTGCAGCGCTCCCTCAGTACTGCCCCTCCGACAGTGCAGCGCTCCCTCAGTACTGCCCTCCGACATTGCAGCGCTCCCTCAGTACTGCCCCTCCAACAGTGCAGTGCTTCCTCAGTACTGCCCCTCCGACAGTGCAGCACTCCCTCAGTACTGCCCCCCCGACAGTGCAGCACTCCCTCAGTACTGCCCTCCGACAGTGCAGCGCTCCCTCAGTACTGCCCCTCCGACATTGCAGCGCTCCCTCAGTACTGCCCCTCCAACAGTGCAGTGCTTCCTCAGTACTGCCCCTCCGACAGTGCAGCACTCCCTCAGTACTGCCCCTCCGACAGTGCAGCACTCCCTCAGTACTGCCCTCCGACAGTGCAGCGCTCCCTCAGTACTGCCCCTCCGACAGTGCAGCACTCCCTCAGTACTGCCCCTCCGACAGTGCAGCCCTTCCTCAGTACTGCCCCTCCGACAGTGCAGCGCTCCCGCAGTACTACTCCTCCGACAGTGCAGCACTCCCTCAGTACTGCCCTCCGAAAGTGCAGCGTTCCCTCAGTACTGCCCCTCCGACAGTGCAGCGATCTCTCA
Organism: Somniosus microcephalus; assembly: GCF_052327205.1. Lineage (NCBI taxonomy): Eukaryota > Metazoa > Chordata > Chondrichthyes > Squaliformes > Somniosidae > Somniosus > Somniosus microcephalus. The sequence goes on from NW_028225179.1 coordinate 151,644,114, forward strand.
GTACTACCCCTCCAACAGAGCAGCACTCCCTCAGTACTGCCCCTCTGACAGTGCAGCTCTCCCTCAGTACTGCCCCTCCAACACAGCAGCACTCCCTCAGTACTGCCCCTCTGACAGTGCAGCTCTCCCTCAGTACTGCCCCTCCGACAGTGCAGCTCTCCCTCAGTACTGCCCCTCCAACACAGCAGCACTCCCTCAGTACTGCCCCTCTGACAGTGCAGCTCTCCCTCAGTACTGCCCCTCCAACACAGCAGCACTCACTCAGTACTGCCACTCTGACATTGCAGCACTCCCTCAGTAATGCCCCTCAGACAGAGCAGCACTTCCTCAGTACTGCCCCACCAACAGAGCAGCGCTCCCTCAGTACTGCCCCTCTGATCAGGCAGCACTCCTTCAGTACTCCCTCTCCAACAGAGCAGCACTCCCTCAGTACTGCCCCTCCGACAGTGCAGCACTCCCTCGGTACTGCCCCTCTGACAGTGCGGTGCTCCCTCAGTACTGCCCCTCTGACATTGCAGCATTCCCTCAGTACTGTCCTGCCGACAGTGCAGCGCTCCCTCAGTACTGCCCCTCCGACAGTGCAGCACTCCCTCATTACTGCCCCTCCGACAGTGCAGCACTCCCTCGGTACTGCCCCTCTGACAGTGCGGTGCTCCCTCAGTACTGCCCCTCCGACGTTGCAGCACTCCCTCAGTACTGTCCTGCCGACAGTGCAGCGCTCCCTCAGTCCTGCCCCACCGACACAGCAGCACTCCGTCAGTACTGCCCCTCTGATAGTGCAACGCTCCCTCAGCACTGCCCCTCTGACATTGCGGCATTCCCTCAGTACTGTCCTGCCGACAGTGCAGCGCTCCCTCAGTACTGCCCTCCGACAGTGCAGCGCTCCCTCAGTACTGCCCTCCGACAGTGCAGCGCTCCCTCAGTACTGCCCCTCCGACAGTGCAGCGCTCCCTCAGTACTGCCCTCCGACATTGCAGCGCTCCCTCAGTACTGCCCCTCCAACAGTGCAGTGCTTCCTCAGTACTGCCCCTCCGACAGTGCAGCACTCCCTCAGTACTGCCCCCCCGACAGTGCAGCACTCCCTCAGTACTGCCCTCCGACAGTGCAGCGCTCCCTCAGTACTGCCCCTCCGACATTGCAGCGCTCCCTCAGTAATGCCCCTCCAACAGTGCAGTGCTTCCTCAGTACTGCCCCTCCGACAGTGCAGCACTCCCTCAGTACTGCCCCTCCGACAGTGCAGCACTCCCTCAGTACTGCCCTCCGACAGTGCAGCGCTCCCTCAGTACTGCCCCTCCGACAGTGCAGCACTCCCTCAGTACTGCCCCTCCGACAGTGCAGCCCTTCCTCAGTACTGCCCCTCCGACAGTGCAGCGCTCCCTCAGTACTACTCCTCCGACAGTGCAGCACTCCCTCAGTACTGCCCTCCGACAGTGCAGCATTCCCTCAGTACTGCCCCTCCGACAGTGCAGCGATCTCTCAGTACTACCCCTCCAACAGAGCAGCACTCCCTCAGTACTGCCCCTCTGACAGTGCAGCTCTCCCTCAGTACTGCCCCTCCAACACAGCAGCACTCCCTCAGTACTGCCCCTCTGACAGTGCAGCTCTCCCTCAGTACTGCCCCTCCGACAGTGCAGCTCTCCCTCAGTACTGCCCCTCCAACACAGCAGCACTCCCTCAGTACTGCCCCTCTGACAGTGCAGCTCTCCCTCAGTACTGCCCCTCCAACACAGCAGCACTCACTCAGTACTGCCACTCTGACATTGCAGCACTCCCTCAGTAATGCCCCTCAGACAGAGCAGCACTTCCTCAGTACTGCCCCACCAACAGAGCAGTACTCCGTCAGTACTGCCCCTCTGATAGTGCAGCGCTCCCTCAGTACTGCCCCTCTGATCAGGCAGCACTCCTTCAGTACTCCCTCTCCAACAGAGCAGCACTCCCTCAGTACTGCCCCTCCGACAGTGCAGCACTCCCTCGGTACTGCCCCTCTGACAGTGCGGTGCTCCCTCAGTACTGCCCCTCTGACATTGCAGCATTCCCTCAGTACTGTCCTGCCGACAGTGCAGCGCTCCCTCAGTACTGCCCCTCCGACAGTGCAGCACTCCCTCATTACTGCCCCTCCGACAGTGCAGCACTCCCTCGGTACTGCCCCTCTGACAGTGCGGTGCTCCCTCAGTACTGCCCCTCTGACATTGCGGCATTCCCTCAGTACTGTCCTGCCGACAGTGCAGCGCTCCCTCAGTACTGCCCCTCCGACGTTGCAGCACTCCCTCAGTACTGTCCTGCCGACAGTGCAGCGCTCCCTCAGTCCTGCCCCACCGACACAGCAGCACTCCGTCAGTACTGCCCCCCTGATCGTGCAACGCTCCCTCAGCACTGCCCCTCTGACATTGCGGCATTCCCTCAGGACTGTCCTGCCGACAGTGCAGCGCTCCCTCAGTACTGCCCTCCGACAGTGCAGCGCTCCCTCAGTACTGCCCTCCGACAGTGCAGCGCTCCCTCAGTACTGCCCCTCCGACAGTGCAGCGCTCCCTCAGTACTGCCCTCCGACATTGCAGCGCTCCCTCAGTACTGCCCCTCCAACAGTGCAGTGCTTCCTCAGTACTGCCCCTCCGACAGTGCAGCACTCCCTCAGTACTGCCCCCCCGACAGTGCAGCACTCCCTCAGTACTGCCCTCCGACAGTGCAGCGCTCCCTCAGTACTGCCCCTCCGACATTGCAGCGCTCCCTCAGTACTGCCCCTCCAACAGTGCAGTGCTTCCTCAGTACTGCCCCTCCGACAGTGCAGCACTCCCTCAGTACTGCCCCTCCGACAGTGCAGCACTCCCTCAGTACTGCCCTCCGACAGTGCAGCGCTCCCTCAGTACTGCCCCTCCGACAGTGCAGCACTCCCTCAGTACTGCCCCTCCGACAGTGCAGCCCTTCCTCAGTACTGACCCTCCGACAGTGCAGCGCTCCCGCAGTACTACTCCTCCGACAGTGCAGCACTCCCTCAGTACTGCCCTCCGACAGTGCAGCGTTCCCTCAGTACTGCCCCTCCGACAGTGCAGCGATCTCTCAGTACTACCCCTCCAACAGAGCAGCACTCCCTCAGTACTGCCCCTCTGACAGTGCAGCTCTCCCTCAGTACTGCCCCTCCAACACAGCAGCACTCCCTCAGTACTGCCCCTCTGACAGTGCAGCTCTCCCTCAGTACTGCCCCTCCGACAGTGCAGCTCTCCCTCAGTACTGCCCCTCCAACACAGCAGCACTCCCTCAGTACTGCCCCTCTGACAGAGCAGCACTTCCTCAGTACTGCCCCACCAACAGAGCAGCGCTCCCTCAGTACTGCCCCTCTGATCAGGCAGCACTCCTTCAGTACTCCCTCTCCAACAGAGCAGCACTCCCTCAGTACTGCCCCTCCGACAGTGCAGCACTCCCTCGGTACTGCCCCTCTGACAGTGCGGTGCTCCCTCAGTACTGCCCCTCTGACATTGCAGCATTCCCTCAGTACTGTCCTGCCGACAGTGCAGCGCTCCCTCAGTACTGCCCCTCCGACAGTGCAGCACTCCCTCATTACTGCCCCTCCGACAGTGCAGCACTCCCTCGGTACTGCCCCTCTGACAGTGCGGTGCTCCCTCAGTACTGCCCCTCTGACATTGCGGCATTCCCTCAGTACTGTCCTGCCGACAGTGCAGCGCTCCCTCAGTACTGCCCCTCCGACGTTGCAGCACTCCCTCAGTACTGTCCTGCCGACAGTGCAGCGCTCCCTCAGTCCTGCCCCACCGACACAGCAGCACTCCGTCAGTACTGCCCCTCTGATAGTGCAACGCTCCCTCAGCACTGCCCCTCTGACATTGCGGCATTCCCTCAGTACTGTCCTGCCGACAGTGCAGCGCTCCCTCAGTACTGCCCTCCGACAGTGCAGCGCTCCCTCAGTACTGCCCCTCCGACAGTGCAGCACTCCCTCAGTACTGCCCTCCGACATTGCAGCGCTCCCTCAGTACTGCCCCTCCAACAGTGCAGTGCTTCCTCAGTACTGCCCCTCCGACAGTGCAGCACTCCCTCAGTACTACTCCTCCGACAGTGCAGCACTCCCTCAGTACTGCCCTCCGACAGTGCAGCGTTCCCTCAGTACTGCCCCTCCGACAGTGCAGCGATCTCTCAGTACTACCCCTCCAACAGAGCAGCACTCCCTCAGTACTGCCCCTCTGACAGTGCAGCTCTCCCTCAGTACTGCCCCTCCAACACAGCAGCACTCCCTCAGTACTGCCCCTCTGACAGTGCAGCTCTCCCTCAGTACTGCCCCTCCGACAGTGCAGCTCTCCCTCAGTACTGCCCCTCCAACACAGCAGCACTCCCTCAGTACTGCCCCTCTGACAGTGCAGCTCTCCCTCAGTACTGCCCCTCCAACACAGCAGCACTCACTCAGTACTGCCACTCTGACATTGCAGCACTCCCTCAGTAACGCCCCTCAGACAGAGCAGCACTTCCTCAGTACTGCCCCACCAACAGAGCAGTACTCCGTCAGTACTGCCCCTCTGATAGTGCAGCGCTCCCTCAGTACTGCCCCTCTGATCGGGCAGCACTCCTTCAGTACTCCCTCTCCAACAGAGCAGCACTCCCTCAGTACTGCCCCTCTGACAGTGCAGCACTCCCTCGGTACTGCCCCTCTGACAGTGCGGTGCTCCCTCAGTACTGCCCCTCTGACATTGCAGCATTCCCTCAGTACTGTCCTGCCGACAGTGCAGCGCTCCCTCAGTACTGCCCCTCCGACAGTGCAGCACTCCCTCATTACTGCCCCTCCGACAGTGCAGCACTCCCTCGGTACTGCCCCTCTGACAGTGCGGTGCTCCCTCAGTACTGCCCCTCTGACATTGCGGCATTCCCTCAGTACTGTCCTGCCGACAGTGCAGCACTCCCTCAGTACTGCCCCTCCGACGTTGCAGCACTCCCTCAGTACTGTCCTGCCGACAGTGCAGCGCTCCCTCAGTCCTGCCCCACCGACACAGCAGCACTCCGTCAGTACTGCCCCTCGGATAGTGCAACGCTCCCTCAGCACTGCCCCTCTGACATTGCAGCGCTCCCTCAGTACTGCCCCTCCAACAGTGCAGTGCTTCCTCAGTACTGCCCCTCCGACAGTGCAGCACTCCCTCAGTACTGCCCCCCCGACAGTGCAGCACTCCCTCAGTACTGCCCTCCGACAGTGCAGCGCTCCCTCAGTACTGCCCCTCCGACATTGCAGCGCTCCCTCAGTACTGCCCCTCCAACAGTGCAGTGCTTCCTCAGTACTGCCCCTCCGACAGTGCAGCACTCCCTCAGTACTGTCCTGCCGACAGTGCAGCGCTCCCTCAGTCCTGCCCCACCGACACAGCAGCACTCCGTCAGTACTGCCCCTCTGATAGTGCGACGCTCCCTCAGCACTGCCCCTCTGACATTGCGGCATTCCCTCAGTACTGTCCTGCCGACAGTGCAGCGCTCCCTCAGTACTGCCCCTCCGACAGTGCAGCACTCCCTCATTACTGCCCCTCCGACAGAGCAGCACTTCCTCAGTTCTGCCCCCGCCACTGCAGCACTCCCTCAGTACTCCCTCTCCAACAGTGCAGCACTCCCTCATTACTGCCCCTCCGACAGAGCAGCGCTCCCTCCGTACTGCCCCTCTGACAGTGCAGCGTTCCCTCAGTACTGCCCCTCCGACAGTGCAGCACTCCCTCAGTAATGCCCCTCCAACAATGCAGCGCTCCCTCGGTACTGCCCCTCTGACAATGCGACGCTCCCTCAGTACTGCCCCTCCGACAGGGCAGCGCTCCCTCACTACCGCCCCTCTGATAGTGCAGCACTCCGTCAGTACTGCCCCTCCAACATTGCAGTACTCCCTCAGTACTGCCCCTCCGACAGAGCAGCGCACCCTCAGTACTGCCCCTCTGATAGTGCGGTACTCCTTCAATACTGCCCCTTCGACAGAGCAGCACTCCCTCAGTACTGCCCCTCCGACAGTGCAGCATTCCCTCAGTACTACCCGTCTGACATTCCCTCAGTACTGCCCCGCTGACAGTGCAGCATTTCCTCAGTTCTGCCCCAATGACAGTGCAGTGCTCCCTCAGTACTGTCCCTCTGACAGAGCAGCACACTCTCAGTCCTGCCCATCTGACAGTGCAGTGCTCCCTCAGTACTGCCCCTCCGACAGGGCAGCGCTCCCTCAGTACCGCCCCTCTGATAGTGCAGCACTCCGTCAGTACTGCCCCTCCAACATTGCAGTACTCCCTCTCCGACAGAGCAGCGCACCCTCAGTACTGCCCCTCTGATAGTGCGGCACTCCTTCAGTACTGCCCCTCCGACAGAGCAGCACTCCCTCAGTACTACCCCTCCGACAGTGCAGCACTCCCTCAGTACTGCCCCGCTGACAGTGCAGCATTTCCTCAGTTCTGCCCCAACGACAGTGCAGTGCTCCCTCAGTACTGTCCCTCCGACAGAGCAGCACTCTCTCAGTCCTGCTCCTCCGACAGTGCAGCGCTCCCTCAGTACTGCCCATCTGACAGTGCAGCGCTCCCTCAGTACTGCCCCTCCGACAGGGCAGCGCACCCTCAGTACCGCCCCTCTGATAGTGCAGCACTCCGTCAGTACTGCCCCTCCAACATTGCAGTACTCCCTCTCCGACAGGGCAGCGCACCCTCAGTACTGCCCCTCTGATAGTGCGGCACTCCTTCAGTACTGCCCCTCCGACAGAGCAGCACTCCCTCAGTACTGCCCCTCCGACAGTGCAGCACTCCCTCAGTACTGCCCCGCTGACAGTGCAGCATTTCCTCAGTTCTGCCCCAACGACAGTGCCTACGTGAAGGCTGGAGTTTACATTTCCTAGGATGCTAACCACTTGTATTTTGCTAACTTTCTCCCCCTTCCTGAAGGTGTGTTGGCTGTTGACTGGGGTCCATGATTACCAGTCATTATAAATGACCATTCTTCATGTGTGAACCACAACAGGAAATGTCAGCAGCTACTCAAGGGAACCACAACACAACCATTTGCAAATTGGCTGCCGTGTTTCCTACATTACAGCAGTGACCACACTTCAAAAGTACTTCATTGGCTGTAAAGTGCTTTGGGACATCCTGAGGTGCTGAAAGATGCTTTAGAAATGCAAGTCCTTCTTTCCTTCCTACCTTCCTTCCTTCCTTCCTCCTTTCTTCCATCCTTCCTTCCCTCATTCACTCCCTCCCCTTCCCTCCCTGCTTCCATCCTTCATTCCCTCCTTCCTTCCTTCCCTCCTTCCCCTTCTTTCTTTTCCTTCTTCCCTTCCTCCCTCATTCACTCACTCCCTTTCCCACTCTCCCCTTCCCTCCCTCCTTCCCTCCTTCCTTCCCTTCCTCCCTTCCTTCCTCTCCCCATCCTTCCTTCTTTCTCCCTTCCCCCTCCCTTCCCTTCCTTCTTCCCTTACTCCCTCCCTCCCTCCCACCCTACTTCCTTCCTCCTTCCTTCCCTCCATCCCTCCCTTCCTCCTTCCTTCCTCCCTTCTTCCTTCCCTCCCTCCTTCTCTCCCTACTTCTCCCTTCCTTCTTCCCTTCCTTCTTCCCTTTCTCTCACCCTCGTTCCCTCCCTCCCTTCTTCCTCCCTCCCTTCTTCCCTTCCTCCCTTCATCCCTCCCTCCTCCCTCCTTCCTTCTTCCCTCCCTCCTCCCTTCTCCCTCCTTCGTTCTTCCCTTCCTCCCTCCCATCTTCCCTTCCTCCCTCCTCCCTCCTCCCTCCTTCCTTCTTCCCTTCCTCCCCTCCCTCCCTCTTCCTTTTTCCCTTCCTCCCTCCCTTCTTCCCTCCTTCCTCCCTCCTCCCTGCTCCCTCCTTCCTTCTTCCCTTCCTCTCTTCATCCCTCCCTCCTCCCTCCTTCCCTTCCCCTCTCCCTCCTTCCTTCTTCCCTTCCTCCCCTCCCTCCCTCCCGCTTCCTTTTTCCCTTCCTCCCTCCCTTCTTCCCTCTCTCCTCCCTCCTCCCTGCTCCCTCCTTCCTTCTTCCCTTCCTCCCCTCCCTCCCTCCCTCTTCCCTCCTCCCTCCTTTCTCCTTCCCTTCCTCCCTCCCTCCTCCCTCCTTCATTCTTCCCTTCTTCCTCAATTGCAAACAGTTTTGTGCTGTGACTTCACGCTCAACGAGTTAAATCTGCACCGACCCCTATTCCTTGGGCTCCTCACAGGTGTCAGAGAGAGGAAATTATCCTCCTGTCAGTCTGGGCTGGATTCAATCCTAAATCCTAGAGGCAAAAGGACATCATGGTATCAGCCCATCCCGCCAGCGCAATTTGGAAAATAATAGCCGTAGGATTAATTTCTCCATCCATTTTTTTCCAAAGTGTTCGCCAATGGATCATGTAATTCTGACAAGTGAGCTCACCAGCACTGGGTAGAATAAGGGGGCCAGCAACATTGAGGAATTTCACTGGCATTTTCCTATCGAGTTGATGTTAAATTCAAGCCCTGGGAAACTAAAAGGAAGTCTGAGCAACGGAGGTAAATGCCTGGCACTGTGGGAAATAGTGACAGGCATCTCACAAGGCACCTAGGCCATGGTTTGATGTTTCAGCTTGGCCTGGGTTTGTGTGGGATTTCCCACACACCGAGAATTCCTGAGACTGTAGACTTGAACCCGGCTATTTGTAGCCCCCCGGTGACACTGCACTCCACGCAACCCCCGGGAGGTTCCGTGTTACATTGCATTGTGGTGTCAACCTTGGCTCAGTGGGTTGCACTCTCACCTCTGAGTCAGAACATTGTGGGTTTGAGCCCCACTCCAGAGAATTGAGCTCATAATCCAGGCTGACACTCCCAGTGCAGTACTGAGGGAGTGCTGCACTGCCAGAGGTGCCGCCTTTCGGATGAGACCTTAAACCAGGACCTCGTCCACCCTCTCAGGTGGACGTAAAAGATCCCACGGCCACTATTTTGAAGAAGAGCAGGGGGAGTTCTCCCCGGACTCCTGGGCCAATATTTATCCCTCAACCAACATCACTAGTCATTGTCACATGGCTGTTTGTGGGAGCTTGCTGTGTGCAAATCGGCTGCCACGTTTCCTACATTACAACAATGGCTACACTTCAAAAGTACTTCATTGGCTGCAGAGCACTTTGGGACGTCCTGAGGCCGTGAAAGGCGCTATAGAAATGCAAGTTCTTTTCTTCTTCCGTCTGCTCTCCCGAAGGCACTGACTGTTGAGTGCTGCTCCACAGGTTACAGACCGACACCTTGCTCAGTACCCCATTGGTCATGCATGAGCCAATGAGTATTTGCCAACTATTTGACCCTAAAGATGTGCCCCAGCTGAGTCTGTTGCTCTGCGCACACGATTACTTTGAGCAGGAGGAGTCATTAGGTAGCATCATCCTCTCCCTCTGACATAGTAATTAAAAACAGGAGCAGGAGTAGGCCATATGGAACCCTCGAGCCTGCTCCACCATTCAATAAGATCATGGCTGATCTTCAACCTCAACTCCACTTTCCCGCTTGATCGGCATATCCCTCAGTTCCCTTAGTTTGTTTTTTTTAATTTGTTTATGGGATGTGGGCATCGCTGGCAAGGCCAGCATTTATTGCACATCCCTAGTTGCCCTTGAGAAGGTGGTGGTGAGCCATCTTCTTGAACCGCTGCAGCCCGTGTGGTGAAGGTACTCCCACAGTGCTGTTAGGGAGGGACTTCCAGGATTTTGACCCAGCGATGATGAAGGAACGGCGATATACTTCTAAGTCAGGATGGTGTGTGACTTGGAGGGGAACTTGGAGGTGGTGGTGCGCCCATGCACCTGCTGCCCTTGTCCTTCTAGGTGGAAGAGGTCACAGGATTGGGAGGTGCTGTTGAAGAAGCCTTGGCGAGTTGCTGTAGTGCATCTTGTAGATGGTACACACTGCAGCCACGGTACGCCGGTGGTGGAGGGAGTGAATGTTTAAGGTGGTGGATGGGGTGCCAATCAAGCGGGCTGCTTTGTCTTGGATGGTGTCGAGCTTCTTGAGTGTTGTTGGAGCTGCACTCATCCAGGCAAGTGGAGGTTATTCCATCACACTCCTGACTTGTGCCTTGTAGATGGTGGAAAGGCTTTGGGGAGTCAGGAGGTGAGACACTCGCCGCAGAAAACCCAGCCTCTGACCTGCTCTTGTTGCCACAGTATTTATGTGGCTGGTCCAGTTAAGTTTCTGGTCAATGGTGACCCCCCAGGATGTTGATGGTGGGGGGGTTCAGCGATGGTAATGCCATTGAATGTCATGGGGTGGTGGTTAGACTCTCGCTTGTTGGAGAAAGTCATTGCCTAGTACTTGTGTGGCGCGAATGTTACCTGCTTAGTGCATAAAAATCTTCGATCTCAGTCTTGAATATACTCAACGATTCAGCATCCACAGGCCTCTAGGGTAGAGAATTCCAAAGATTCACAACCCTCTGGGTGAAGAAATTTCTCCTTATCTCAGTCGTAAATGGCCGACCCCTTATCCTGAGACAATGGGCTGGATTTTCATTGAGGAGGCGGAAGGAGGCGGGACTACAACTTTCAGGGTTGTAGTCCCGCCTCCATTGAGTTCTAGCCGACCCACGTGATTTTGACTTGATTGACCTTGTTGAGCCCACCCAGTGGGCTCAGCAGGCCAATTAAGGGCCACCCGGCAACAGGTGACGTCACAGATTGAAATTTCATCTGTCAAGACCTTTTGACAGATGAAATATCAGCATTTCCCAGCTGTTTGAAGCTGTCAAACACTGACAATCTGTACTCCAGGTTAATTCCTTCCTCTCAGGATGATTTAGAGATCTCCCCGGAACAGAAAGCTGAGGCTGCAGATTTTGACAGCTGGCGGCCATTCTGCTTTCTGTGCCGATGAGATGAGGGACTCCCGAGACCTGAAGGAAGGAAGACTGTAAAGGTAAGTAAAGGTTAGTAGAACTTCTTTAAACACTTTACACAGACCAAACACACTTATCTCTGCACTCATGCACCCATCACTCACCTGAACACCGGACATCTCGACCCCTCCAAGCCCTTCATCCCGACAGCCCGCCTCGCTAACTTGGCGTGGTTTGGAGCCGTCGGGAATCCCACATTTCACCAATGAAAATAGGGATTAGGCTAAAAACTGCCTGTTAACAGGCAGTTAATTGGCACTAATCCCCTTCCCACCTTGGGGAGGCGGATCCCAGTGCGGGGCGGGTACCTGCCTCCTTTGAAACTGGCATGGAGGTGGGTTGGGGTGGGATGGGGTCGGGACCCCCGATTTCGGGATTTTAAACCCCCACACGCCTCCAATCCTGCCTCCACGGCCCAATGAAAATCCAGCCCAATGACTCCTAGTTCTAGACTCTCCAGCCAGGAGAAATAGCCTCTCAGCATAAGAACTTAATAACATAAGAAATAAGAGGAGTCGGCCATACGGCCCCTCGAGCCTGCTCTGCCATACGGCCCCTCGAGCCTGCTCCGCCACACGGCCCCTCGAGCCTGCTCCGCCATACGGCCCCTCGAGCCTGCTCCGCCACACGGCCCCTCGAGCCTGCTCCGCCATACGACCCCTTGAGCCTGCTCCGCCATACGGCCCCTCGAGCCTGCTCCGCCACACGGCCCCTCGAGCCTGCTCTGCCACACGGCCCCTCGAGCCTGCTCCGCCACACGGCCCCTCGAGCCTGCTCCGCCATACGGCCCCTCGAGCCTGCTCCGCCATTCAATAAGATCATGGCTGATCATCGACCTCAACTCCACTTTCCCGCCCGATCCCCATATCCCTTGATTCCCCTAGAGTCCAAAAATCTATCGATCTCAGCCTTGAATATACTCAAAGATTCGGCATTCACAGCCCTCTGGGGCAGAGAATTCCAAAGATTCACAACCCTCTGAGTGAAGAAATTCCTCCTCATCTCAGTCTTAAATGGCCGACCCCTTATCCTGAGACTATGACCCCTGGTTCTAGACTCTCCATCCAGGGGAAACAACCTCTCAGCCTCTACCCTGTCAATCCCTCTAAGAATTTTACACATTTCATTCTTCTAAACGCCAGAGAATATAAACCCATTCTACTCAATCTCTCCTCATAGGTCAACCCTCTCATCCCAGGAATCAATCAATCTAGAGATCACAAGCCAGACCCCTCCCCCTCGCCTGAATATACGAGGTTGGATTCTCCGATGCCCCCAAGGGGCCTCCCACTCAGCGGGTGTCTCATTGAAGAATCGCGGGGGAAATGCCCATGATTTACCAATGAACTGCCTGCTCTGGGCAAGGCCCTCTCAGTGACAAGGGGTGTCGGAATACTCCATCCAAATCATCGCCTGGTGCGGCAGTCAGCTAATTCAGCAGGTGATGAAAGATGGGGACGTGCTAGGTCAGTATCGCTCACTAGCCTAGTGGCCTATGTCACAAGTACCGCCAGTGTGAGCTGGGAGATGCACGAGATCGACGCTGGGATATCTGGTTCCACCAATATCCTCTCCCGCCCCTCTGCACGAGTCCCCATCTTCCTATCCACATCTCTACACTATGGGCTGGCAGAGACTGGTAAATGAGCATTTTGGGAATCATGCCCCAGGGCTCCGTGACGCAGTAGGTGGCTTGTACTATTCACTGAGTTGCTTTCTTACCCCTTTCCCTCCAGGGGTTCTAGGCCATTAAACAATGCCAATTTCACAGAGACCGCTCTGAGGAATCCGTTCTGAATGAGTACAAAGAGGGACAAAAGAGAGAAACAGGCAGATAGATTGACAGTCGCAGGCCATTGGTTTCTAACAATCCTTGCACGTTGCCACGAATTCAAACATCGCACACACGCTGGTTGTTTTGGTAAGTCTCTAATCTGCTGCTAAAGCATCTGGAAATCCCATTGACTCCAGGCCAACATCTGCCAAGTGGCTGTCATGACAGTCTTGGCCCAGAGCCCACCACAGCACACGGACCTTATTCAACACGGACCCGTGAGAACAGTAGCTTCTTAGACCACACAAACAAAATCACACTTGGTTGTTGTTTCGGTGCTGAGCTGTTGTTCTGACTCGTTAAAAGGCCATCAATTTCGGAAGATGCCTGACTGCTGCACTTTCTGAGCTCTTGTTACCTGTTCACAGAGGACTGTGGAAGAGGAGCCGTTATATCAATTCACAGGGCTGCCTCTACACAGCCTTCCACACCCTTTTACAATAGGAGGAGTCTTGTACACAATTAACTAAGGACACTTCTTGTACAACCGGCGCATGTTCATTTATAGCACGGTCCACTACATCTACCTGATAACCTGCTCTCTCCTGGTATTGCAATACATTTCTCTTTTGTACATAGAATGACACAGAACGCACAGCACAGAGACAGACCATTCGGCCCAACTGGTCCATGTCGGTTATGTTCCACACAAGCCTCCTCCCACCCATGTTCATCTCACCCCATCAACACATCTTTTCTCACTCATGTGTTTCACTAGCTGCCCCTTAAATGCAGCTAAGCTATTCGTCTCAACTATTCCAGGTGGTCTTTGTCTCAACAGGTTGGCTTTTATTTTAATAACCGATTCAGGGTTCCCATTACCACGCCACCCCACAGCAGTTTTTGGGGTATATTCCCATTGTTTAATTCTCAGGTGCTTCTTCTTCTTCTTAGGCAGTCCCTCAGAACCGAGGATGACTTGCTTCCACATTAACAATGAGTTCTCAGGTGACTGATGAGTCCGATGCGGGACCTACAGTCTCTGTCACAGGTGGGGCAGACGGTGGTTGAAGGGGCGGGTGGGTGGGGTGCTTGGGTTGACGTGCGCTCCTTGCGCTGCCTGCGCTTGGCTTCCGCTTGCTCCCGGCAAAGAGACTCGAGGTGTTCGGCGCCTTCTCGGATGCTTCTCCTCCACTTTGTGCGGTCTTGGGCCAGGAATTCCCAGGTGTCGGTGGGGATGTTACACTTTTTCAAGGAGGCTTTGAGGGTGTCCTTGAAGCGTTTCCTTTGCCCACCTGGGGCTCTCTTGCCGTGCCGGAGCTCCGAGTAGAGCGCTTGTTTTGGGAGTCTCATATCGGGCATGCGGACAATGTGACCCGCCCATCGGAGCTGACTGAGCGTGGTCAGAGCTTTGATGCTGGGGATGTTGGCCTGAGCAAGAACACTGATGTTGGTGCACCTATCCTGCCAATGGATTTGCAGGATCTTGTGGAGGCAGCGTTGGTGGTACCTCTCCAGTGCTTTGAGGTGCCTGCTGTACATGGTCCATGTCTCTCAGGCATACAGCAGGGCGGGTATCACTGCTGCCCTGTAGACCATGAGCTTAGTGCCGGGTTTGAGGTCCTGGTCTCAGGTGCAATGTACAATATTCAGGTGCAATGTTCCATTCTCAGGTGTAATATACCATTCTCAGGTGCAATGTACAAATTTCAGGTGCAATGTTCCATTCTCAGGTGTAATGTACCATTCTCAGGTGCAATGTACCATTCTCAGGTGTAATGTACCATTCTCAGGTGCAATGTTGTAGGAATCGACAGATCCCTAACTGAAGTACTGAGGTCGAGTCAGTCCGATAATAAAACGAAGTTTAATGTAAACTAGAGAACAAACAATGGCATGCAGGAGAAACAATCAACGGGTCTTTTCTTAATGCCGGCTTCACCAGGTCTGAACTGGGAACCTCCCAGTCTGACGTCATGACGTCGTCACGTTTCCCGCTGTTCGGGACGTCACATAACCAACGTGATGATGTCATCGCGCTGGTTCTGGAACGGGTTATTTACAAACAGTAAACAAACATAGGTGCTGTAGCACTCTGTTAAAGGCAGTTTTTTCGTCATACAGGAGTCCCTTGGTGGCTTTGCCACTTGCGCCCCCCCAGAAGTGTCTTTAACCACAAAAGTCAATCGCAGAGGAGGTCGGACAAGCCTGTTCGAACGACTCTGATATTCCCGGAGAGGAATGGGCTGGGCAGACGATGAGCTGACCTGCGGAACCATTCGGTCAGGTGTGGCGGCAGCGGGCGGCCGCCCACGACGCGGTGGCTGCGCTGCCTCGATCGGTCGCTCGAGGTCCAGGTGTGCGGCCTTGAGGTGGTCCATGGAAATGTGGTCAGGCTTGCCCCCGACGTCCACTAAAAAACTCTTGGCACCCGCCTGCAGTACCTGGAAAGGGCCTGTATATGGAGGTGTGAGAGGACTACGGTGGGCATCATGCCTGACAAAAACGAATTTAGCCTGCATAAGCTCCGGCGGAACGTGTGACGCGGGCAAACCGTGATGTGACGTCGGAATTGGCCTAAAAGATTGAGCTGCGTCCCGGTGGGCCTCCAGTTGTTCGGCTGCCGTCGTTGGTGACGGAAGAAACTCGCCTGGCACCCGGAGTGGCTGTCCATAAACCAGCTCGTCGGCCGATGCCTGCAGGTCCTCTTTGGGCGCTGTGCATAACCCGAGCATCACCCAAGGCAGCCTGTCTATCCATGTGGCCCCCTGGAGGCTGGCCCGCAGCGACGCCTTCAAGGACCGATGAAAGCACTCACATGGTCCATTTGCCTGCGGATGGTAAGCCGTGGTCCGATGGAGCTTGGTGCCCAAACCCAAGGCTACGGCATTCCACAGTGCAGATGACGAAATATCAGACGGAACGCCGAAACGTGCAACCCAGGAGGAAAGAAAAGCCCGGGCGACATCCGCGGAGGTGGTGGACGTCAAAGGAATGGTGGTACGGTCGACAATAGTCAAGAGATGTGTGAAACCCTGTGATGGCGGTCGTGGGCCGACGAGGTCGACATGGACGTGATCGAAACGCCGCTCCGGTACTTCAAAAACGGCTACGGGAGCTTTGACGTGCCGCTGCACCTTAGCCCGCTGGCACACGACGCAGGTGTTGGCCCAGTCGCGGACATCCTTGCGCATCCCTCTCCAGATGAACTTGGACGCCAGTAGTTTTTGTGAAGCCCTCATGCCAGGGTGCGCAAGCCCGTGGATGGCATCGAAAACGTTCCTACGCCAGGACAGCGGAACGATCGGGCGGGGGTCCCCCAAGGAGACGTCGCAGAGCAAGGAGGTGCTGGCCAAGTGGAAAAGCACATCCGCTGGCTGAAGGCAGGAGGAGTCGGTACGGAAAGCTTGCGTTTCCGGATCAGCCGCTTGGTCAGCAGCCATGAGTGAATAATCAAGTCCCAACTGGACGGCCTGGACCGTCGCACGTGAGAGGCAATCGGCGACCACGTTGTCCTTGCCGGCCACGTGCCGGATGTCGGTGGTGAACTCAGAAATAAAGGTGAGCTGTCGTTGCTGTCGAGCCGACCACGGCTCAGCCGTCTTGGCCATGGCAAACGTCAGGGGCTTGTGATCCACAAATGCGGTGAATTGGTGTCCCTCCAACAGAAAACGAAAATGGCGGATGGCCAGAAACAACGCCAACAACTCCGTGTCGAACGTGCTGTAGCTGCGTTCGTTACGACGCAATTGGCGACTAAAAAACGCCAGCGGTTGCCACGTCCCGTCGACCCATTGCTCCTGCACGGCGCCTATGGCATAGTCTGAAGCGTCAGTCATAAACGCGATGGTGGCGCCAGGCAGCAGGTGCGCCAACATCGTTGCGTTTGCGAGAGCATCTTTCGTGTCCACAAAAGCGCAATCCATCTCTGGTGTCCAGACCACAGGTTCCTTCCCCGGTTTCCCTCTGAGTGCCTCGTAGAGTGGCCGCATAAGCTGCGCGGCCTGGGGAACAAACCGATGGTAAAAATTTACCATACCGAGGAACTCCTGGAGCGCTTTAACGGATTGCAGGCGTGGAAAAGCAGCAATCGCCTCCACCTTCGACCGAAGTGGCACTGCTCCTTCCGCAGTGATGCGGTGGCTCAAAAAGTCGATCTGTCGCAGCCCAAATTGACATTTGGCCGGGTTAATTATGAGGCCATGCTGATGGAGGCGGCGAAAGAGGAGGCGCAGGTGGCCGAGATGTTCCTCTTTCGAAGTACTGGCGACCAGGATGTCATCGAGATACACAAACAGGAACTTAAGATCCCACAGCACTGAATCCATAAGGCGCTGGAATGCCTGCGCCGCATTCTTGAGCCCGAACGGCATTCGGAGGAATTCAAACAGTCCGAACGGGGTAATGACCGCCGTCTTCTGGATGACCTGGGGTTGGACGGGCACTTGATGGTACCCCCGGACGAGGTCGATTTTGGAAAAAAACGAATTGCCTGCCAAATGTGCGGAGAAATCTTGGATGTACAGTATTGGGTACCGGTCGGGCGTCGTGACCTCATTGAGGCGCCGATAATCGCCGCAGGGCCGCCAACCACCGCCGGCCTTAGGGACAATATGAAGTGGCGAAGACCAGGGACTATCCGATTGGCGAACAATCCCCAGCCGCTCCATGGTGGCGAACTCCGCCTTCGCGGCCTCGAGTTTACTGGGTTCCAGCCGCCGAGCCTGGGCATAGACCTGAGGGCCGGTCGTCGCGATGTGGTGCTCCACACCATGTTTAGCGGTAGTTGCCGAGGAGGTGGGTCGAGTGAGATCCAGAAATTCCCTGAGAAGGCGGGTGAAGTCATTGGGCGCCGGCACAGTGCGAGAACCCGTGTGAGGCACGCCTGAGCCCCGAAAACATGGAATGGAGGCAGACGTGGCGGCGTGAATCAGACGGCGATTTCGTAAATCAACCAATAGGCCATTGGTACAGAAGAAGTCAGCGCCGAGGATTGCCTGTGCGATTTTGGCGGTTATAAACTCCCATTGGAAAAGTTGCCCGCCGAAACACACCTGGATCCGTCGCTTCCCGAACGTACGAATAGCACTGCCGTTGGCGGCCTGGAGTGGTGAATCGCGCCTCCCTGCCCTGACGTCGAGGAGCGAAGCGGGGAGGATGCTGCACTGAGCGCCTGTGTCACACAAAAACCGCCGGCCCGAAATGGAGTCGGTGATATACAATAACTTCCCGGAATCTCCAACCGCCATTGCAGACGCGAAACCGACCTCGGGGTCGTTCTTCCATTCACGCAGTCGGTGATGTTGCTTTCTCGGTGCATTTGGCACGAAACTACATGGAGGACGGCAGCATCTGGCTTTTGGACCGAAACGGGCGTGGTAGTAGCAGAGACCGGATGGTGGAGGCGCTGAGGCGGGGTTCTTTGGGGCGGGATGCTTCGAGGTGGCGCAGTCCTGCTGCATCACCACATAAATGGTGTCGGCTTCGGCCGCGAGCGCTACACCGCCCGTAGCCTCCGACCTGGCGAGGGCTGCTTGCACCTGCTCGGGGAGCTGGCTCAGGAACAGTTCCCGGAACAGAAAACACTGCGGCTCAGAACCGAAGAGCGTGAGCATCTGGCTCATCAACTCAGACGGCTTGGCGTCGCCTAACCCGGGCAGTGTGAGTAAACGTCGCACGCGCTCCGCTTTCGTGAGGCTGAAAACCTGCATTAGTTGCGCCTTAAGCGTATCATACTTGTTATCTACGGGCGGGGTCTCCAGCAGACTGATGATCCTCGAAGCCGTCGAGCTGTCCAGTGCAGAGACCACATAAAGATAACGGGTCTGATCCAGCACGATGTTCCGAAGCTGGAACTGAGCCTCCGCTTGGACGAACCAGGAGGCCGCCTGTTGTTCCCAAAATTGAGGGAGCTTCAAGGACGCTGCGTTAACATCCATCGTTTTGTTCTGCGCGTCCTCCGCGAAAATCGTCCATGAAGCTTCGGGGTCACCAATGTAGGAATCGACAGGTCCCTAACTGAAGTACTGAGGTCGAGTCAGTCCGATAATAAAACGAAGTTTAATGTAAACTAGAGAACAAACAATGGCATGCAGGAGAAACAATCAACAGGTCTTTTCTTAATGCTGGCTTCATCAGGTCTGAACTGGGAACCTCCCAGTCTGACGTCATGACGTCATCACGTTTCCCGCCGTTCGGGATGTCACGTGACCAACGTGATGACGTCATCGCGCTGGTTCTGGAACTTACCGAGAACAGGTTATTTACAAACAGTAAACAAACATAGGTGCTGTAGCACTCTGTTAAAGGCAGTTATATAGTCATACAGGAGTCCCTTGGTGGCTTTGCCACAATGTTTCATTTTCAGGTGTAATATACCATTCTCAGGTGCAATGTACCATTCTTAGGTGTAATGTACCATTCTCAGGTGTAATATAACATGCTCAGGTGCAATGTACCATTCTCAGGTGCAATGTACCATTCTCAGGTGCAATGTTCCATTCTCAGGTGCAATGTACCATTCTCTGGTGCAATGTGCCATCCTCAGGTGCAATGTATCATTCTCAGGTGCAATGTATCATTCTCAGGTGCAATGTACCATTCTCAGGTGCAATGTACCATTCTCAGGTGCAATGTACCATCCTCAGGTGCAATGTTCCATTCTCAGGTGCAATGCATCATTCTCAGGTGCAATGTGTCATTCTCAGGTGCAATGTTCCAATCTCAGGTGCAGTGTACCATTCTCAGGTGCAGTGTACCATTCTCAGGTGCAATGTACCATTCTCAGGTGCAATGTACAATTCTCAGGTGCAATGTACCATTCTCGGGTGCAATGTATCATTCTCAGGTGCAACGTATCATTCTCAGGTGCAATGTACCATTCTCAAGCGCACTGTTCCATTCTCAGGTACAATGTACCATTCTCAGGTGCAATGTTCCATTCTCAGGTGCAATGTACCATTCTCAGGTGCAATGTAACATTCTCAGGTACAATGTGTCATTCTCAGATGCACTGTTCCATTCTCAGGTACAATGTACCATTCTCAGGTGCAATGTACCATTCTCAGGTGCAATGTACCATTCTCAGGTGCAATGTTCCATTCTCAGGTGCAATGTTTCATTCTCAGGTGCAATGTTCCATTCTCAGGTGCAATGTATCATTCTCAGGTGCACTGTTCCATTCTCAGGTACAATGTACCATTCTCAGGTGCAATGTAGCATTCTCAGGTGCAATGTTCCATTCTCAGGTGCAATGTTCCATTCTCAGGTGCAATGTTCCATTCTCAGATGCACTGTTCCATTCTCAGGTGCAATGTACCATTCTCAGGTGCAATGTTCCATTCTCAGGTGCAATGTATCATTCTCAGGTGCACAGTTCCATTCTCAGGTGCAATGTAACATTCTCAGGTGCAATGTATCATTCTCAGGTGCACTGTTCCATTCTCAGGTGCAATGTTCCATTCTCAGGTGCAATGTTCCATTCTCAGGTGCAATGTATCATTCTCAGGTGCAATGTTCCATTCTCAGGTGCAATGTACCATTCTCAGGTGCAATGTATCATTCTCAGGTGCACTGTTCCATTCTCAGGTGCAATGTACCATTCTCAGGTGCAATGTTCCATTCTCAGGTGCAACGTATCATTCTCAGGTGCAATGTGTCATTCTCAGGTGCAATGTTCCAATCGCAGGTGCAGTGTACCATTCTCAGGTGCAGTGTACCATTCTCAGGTGCAATGTACCATTCTCAGGTGCAATGTACAATTCTCAGGTGCAATGTACCATTCTCGGGTGCAATGTATCATTCTCAGGTGCAATGTATCATTCTCAGGTGCAATGTACCATTCTCAAGCGCACTGTTCCATTCTCAGGTACAATGTACCATTCTCAGGTGCAATGTTCCATTCTCAGGTGCAATGTACCATTCTCAGGTGCAATGTAACATTCTCAGGTACAATGTGTCATTCTCAGATGCACTGTTCCATTCTCAGGTACAATGTACCATTCTCAGGTGCAATGTACCATTCTCAGGTGCAATGTACCATTCTCAGGTGCAATGTTCCATTCTCAGGTGCAATGTTTCATTCTCAGGTGCAATGTTCCATTCTCAGGTGCAATGTATCATTCTCAGGTGCACTGTTCCATTCTCAGGTGCAATGTTCCATTCTCAGGTGCAATGTTCCATTCTCAGGTGCAATGTATCATTCTCCGGTGCACTGTTCCATTCTCAGGTGCAATGTATCATTCTCAGGTGCACTGTTCCATTCTCAGGTGCAGTGTACCATTCTCAGGTGCAACGTATCATTCTCAGGTGCACTGTTCCATTCTCAGGTGCAGTGTACCAGTCTCAGGTGCAATGTACCATTCTCAGGTGCAATGTTCCATTCTCAGGTGCAATGTACCATTCTCAGGTGCAATGTATCATTCTCAGGTGCACTGTTCCATTCTCAGGTGCAATGTACCATTCTCAGGTGCAATGTTCCATTCTCAGGTGCAATGTACCATTCTCAGGTGCACTGTTCCATTCTCAGGTGCAATGTATCATTCTCAGGTGCAATGTATCATTCTCAGGTGCAATGTTCCAATCTCAGGTGCAGTGTACCATTCTCAGGTGCAGTGTACCATTCTCAGGTGCAATGTACCATTCTCAGGTGCAATGTACAATTCTCAGGTGCAATGTACCATTCTCGGGTGCAATGTATCATTCTCAGGTGCAGTGTATCATTCTCAGGTGCAATGTACCATTCTCAAGCGCACTGTTCCATTCTCAGGTACAATGTACCATTCTCAGGTGCAATGTTCCATTCTCAGATGCAATGTACCATTCTCAGGTGCAATGTAACATTCTCAGGTACAATGTATCATTCTCAGATGCACTGTTCCACTCTCAGGTACAATGTACCATTCTCAGGTGCAATGTACCATTCTCAGGTGCAATGTTTCATTCTCAGGTGCAATGTTCCATTCTCAGGTGCAATGTATCATTCTCAGGTGCACTGTTCCATTCTCAGGTACAATGTACCATTCTCAGGTGCAATGTACCATTCTCGGGTGCAATGTATCATTCTCAGGTGCAATGTATCATTCTCAGGTGCAATGTACCATTCTCAAGCGCACTGTTCCATTCTCAGGTACAATGTACCATTCTCAGGTGCATTCTTCCATTCTCAGATGCAATGTACCATTCTCAGGTGCAATGTAACATTCTCAGGTACAATGTATCATTCTCAGGTGCACTGTTCCATTCTCAGGTGCAATGTACCATTCTCAGGTGCAATGTACCATTCTCAGGTGCAATGTACCATCCTCAGGTGCAATGTTCCATTCTCAGGTGCAATGTATCATTCTCAGGTGCAATGTGTCATTCTCAGGTGCAATGTTCCAATTTCAGGTGCAGTGTACCATTCTCAGGTGCAGTGTACCATTCTCAGGTGCAATGTACAATTCTCAGTTGCAATGTACCATTCTCGGGTGCAATGTATCATTCTCAGGTGCAATGTATCATTCTCAGGGCCAATGTACCATTCTCAAGCGCACTGTTCCATTCTCAGGTACAATGTAC
Source organism: Somniosus microcephalus (assembly GCF_052327205.1). Taxonomy (NCBI): domain Eukaryota; kingdom Metazoa; phylum Chordata; class Chondrichthyes; order Squaliformes; family Somniosidae; genus Somniosus; species Somniosus microcephalus. The sequence goes on from NW_028225179.1 coordinate 151,666,285, forward strand.
CATTCTCAGGTGCAATGTTCCATTCTCAGGTGCAATGTACCATTCTCAGGTGCAATGTAACATTCTCAGGTACAATGTGTCATTCTCAGATGCACTGTTCCATTCTCAGGTACAATGTACCATTCTCAGGTGCAATGTACCATTCTCAGGTGCAATGTACCATTCTCAGGTGCAATGTTCCATTCTCAGGTGCAATGTTTCATTCTCAGGTGCAATGTTCCATTCTCAGGTGCAATGTATCATTCTCAGGTGCACTGTTCCATTCTCAGGTACAATGTACCATTCTCAGGTGCAATGTAGCATTCTCAGGTGCAATGTTCCATTCTCAGGTGCAATGTTCCATTCTCAGGTGCAATGTTCCATTCTCAGATGCACTGTTCCATTCTCAGGTGCAATGTACCATTCTCAGGTGCAATGTTCCATTCTCAGGTGCAATGTATCATTCTCAGGTGCACAGTTCCATTCTCAGGTGCAATGTAACATTCTCAGGTGCAATGTATCATTCTCAGGTGCACTGTTCCATTCTCAGGTGCAATGTTCCATTCTCAGGTGCAATGTACCATTCTCAGGTGCAATGTTCCATTCTCAGGTGCAATGTTCCATTCTCAGGTGCAATGTTCCATTCTCAGGTGCAATGTTCCATTCTCAGGTACAATGTTCCATTCTCAGGTGCAATATTCCATTTTCAGGTATAATGTTCCATTCTCAGATGCAATGTTCCATTCTCAGGTGCAATGTACCATTCTCAGGTGCAATGTACCATTCTCAGGTGCAATGTATTATTCTCAGGTGCAATGTACCATTCTCAGGTGCAATGTACCATTCTCAGGTGCAATGTTCCATTCTCAGGTGCAATGTACCATTCTCAGGTGCAATGTACCATTCTCAAGTGCAATGTACCATTCTCAGGTGCAATGTATCATTCTCAGGTTCAATGTACCATTCTCAGGTGCAATGTATCATTCTCAGCTGCAATGTACCATTCTCAGGTGCAATGTACCATTCTCAGGTGCAATGTATCATTCTCAGGTGCAATGTTCCATTCTCAGGTGCAATGTACCATTCTCAGGTGCAATATATCATTCTCAGGTGCAATGTATCATTCTCAGGTGCAATGTTCCATTCTCAGGTGCAATGTACAATTCTCAGGTGCAATGTATCATTCTCAGGTGCAATGTACCATTCTCAGGTGCAATATACCATTCTCAGGTGCAATGTACCATTCTCAGGTGCAATGTTCCATTCTCAGGTGCAATGTACCATTCTCAGGTACAACGTTCCATTCTCAAGTGTAATATGCCATACCCAGGTGTAATGCACCATTCTCAGGTCAAGCACCCATCCCACCCCTCTACCACTCTGATCTGAGTGCTGGGAGGTATGTCAGAGCTGTGTAGGTTGAAATTTTGTGACTTCTAAATTTGCCGATGACACCAAACTTGGGGGCTGGCAAACAGTGAGGATGATACCAATGGACTGCAACAGGACATAGAAAGGCTAGCAGAATGGGCAGACAAGTGGCAGATGGAATTTAATACAGGGAAGTGTGAGGTGATGCATTTTGGCAGAAGGAACAGGGAGAGGCAATATACACTCAATGGCACAGTTTTAAAGAGCATGCAGGGACAGAGGGACCTGGGGGTTAATGTGCATAGGTCCCTGAAGGTGGCAGGACATATTGAGAGAGTGGTTAACAAAGCATATGGGATCTTGGGCTTCATAAATAGAGGTATTGAGTGCAAAAGTAGAGAAGTTATGCTGAGCCTTTATAAAGCGCTGTTTAGGCCACAACTGGAGTATTGCATCCAGTTCTGGTCACCACACTTTAGGAAGGATGTGAAGGCCCTCGAGAGGGTGCAGAGGAGATTTACCAAAATGGTTCCGGGGTTGGGGGATCTTAGCTACAAGGACAGGTTGGAGAAGCTGGATTTGTTTTCGTTAGAGCAAAGGAGGTTGAGGGGTGATTTGATAGAGGTGTACAAGATTATGATGGGTTTGGATAGGCTAGACGGGGAAAGGCTGTTCCCACTAGTTGATAGAACAAGGATTAGGGGACACAGATTTAAGGTTTTGGGCGTGAGATACAGGGGGAATGTGAGGGAAACCTTTTTTATGCAGCGAGTGGTGATGACCTGGAACTCGCTGCCGACGGAAGTGGTGGAAGCAGAGACATGTTTTCAAGGGGAGACTGGATAGGCACTTGAGTGACATAAACTTGCAGGGCTACGGGGATAGAGCAGGGGAATGGGACTGACTGGATTGCTCCACAGAGAGCTGGCATGGAATTGATGGGCCGAATGGCCTCCTTCTGTGCCGTTCTGACTCTATGACTCTATGTTCTGCAGTTCTTCCTGACGACTTGACTAAGATCAGGAACTTGGGAGTGTAGATAACAAAAGGTGTGACTCCCTTGTTAAGGCCATTCTGTGCAGCAGTATGTTACAAAGAAAGAGAGAAAGACTTGAGGGCTAAAAATTGAGTAATGCCCCATTGGGGCGCTAACTTCGTCGGGGCACTACTTTTAGCGCCCCGGAAAAATTAGCACACCCGCACCTGGAAGCACCCCGCATCCCCCTTGGGGCGCTGTGAGTCAATATCGCGGCGCTACGTGCTGCAGCGCCACGCGCACCTCACGCCGTGGTATTACAGGCCTTCCTCCCCTTCTTAAAGGGGAGGGGCCTTGCGCAGCGTGACCCAAAGCCCAGCTGGGCCCCCGGGGATCGGGAGTGCCGGCAAAAGAACCCGGCACTCAAGAGAAGTGCCGGGCTCTTGGAGCGCAGCGGCACTCCACGGGTGGGGGGGCATTCAGGAGGCCTGGGACGGGAACGCAGACAGGTGCTGGCAGGCAGCCAGCAACAAAAATGGCCGCCCCGCACCTCGCCTTTAAATTGCGCCTCCCCGGCCGCAGGTCGGCCCCCCTTACCCCGTCGGACATAGCGTCAGCGGTAAGTCAGGGGGCGCTACTGGTTAGCGCCGCCGTTAACCTCCCGTGGAATTTTGCGGGAGGTGTGGGTGGTGCCGCGCCCGGACACTAGTTGCTTTGCACCCCGTTAGTGCCCCTAGGGTGATAACAGGGCGCTAATAAAACAAATAAGATTAGAGTCAAATTAAAATAGTGGACACAGGAATGTCTGTTGTCTGAACCCACAAACAGTAAGGTCCAATACAATTCTCAAGGCAATGCAGTAAGTTGTCAGCAGTAAGTGGGTAGCACTCTCGCCTCTGAGCCAGAAGATCGTGGGTTCAAGTCTCATTCCAGAGACTTGAGCACAAAAATCTAGGCTGACACTCCCAGTGCTGTACTGAGGGAGTGCTGCACTGTCGGAGGTGCCATCTTTCGGATGAGTCGTTAAAACTGAGGCCCCGTCTGCTCTCTCAGGTGGACATAAAAGATCCCATGGCACTGTTTCGAAGAAGGGGAGGGGAGTAATCCCCAGTGTCCTGGGCCAATATTTATCTCTCAACCAACATCACTAAAAAAGAGATGAGCTGGTCATTGTCACATTGCTGTTTGTGGGAGCTTGCTGTGCACAAATTGGCTGCCGCGTTTCCTACATTACAACAGAAACTACACTTCAAAAAGTACTTCATTGGTTGTAAAGTGCTTTGGGACGTCTGGTGGTCGTGAAAGACGCTGTAGAAATGTAAGTCTATTTTTTTGCTAAATTAGTAGAATAGACGACGACATTAAGCAACGATGACAAGCAGTAACTCAAGGTTACAGAAATTTATCTTAAAGGCTGTCCTGTTGAGTGAATTAATGTTCATTGTATTGCTGGAATATTTATAGCTCGAACCTTCCTTTACACAGAATGTTTGTGTGTGAGAGAGAGCGCAGACAGTCACTAAGTCGGAGAGAGCTATTTCATAGCCTCGGGCTACACTAAGTCCAATAAACAGAGCTCCGACTCACTGGCTCAAAGACCAACAGCCTCTCTGTTCTACAAGAAATGCAGAGCTGAGTTTACAAAGAGCTGAGAGGCAAAGGTGAGGATTTTCACACGTGCTGCGGCTGACTGCAGGCTGAGAAGGAGCCTGAGAGTTATGGGGTCAGAGTCCCTTCAGGTTAAACTGACCCTGGGATCTGAACTGACGTCGGTTTGCTGAACGACAGTGTGAGCTGCGTCCATTTACACCAATCCTTCCGTGCATCCCTCCAGGCAAAACTAACAGCAGTAATTAGGTAGGGGGGCGGGGTGGGGGGGGGGGTGCACGGGGAACCCCTCGCTCAGAGTAACTAAATCCATTTAGGGTTGGGGAAACTTGGGAATTCGTGAGAAAAGTATAACAACAACAACTTGCCTTTATATAGTACCTTTAATGTAGTGAAACGTCCCAAAGGCGCTTCACAGGAGTCACGTAAGGAGATATTAGAACAGGTGACCAAAAGCTTGGTCAAAGACGGAGGTTTTAAGGAGCATCTTAAAGGAGGAGAGAGAGGGAGAGAGGCGGAGAGGTTTATGGAGGGAATTCCCGAGCTTAGAGCTTAGACAGCTGAAAGCACGGCCGAGTGCAAAATTGGCTGCCGCGTCTCCTACATTACAACAGCGACTACACTGCAAAAGTACTTCATTGGCTGTAAAGCGCTTTAGGACGTCCTGAGGTGGTGAAAGGCGCTATAGAAATTCAAGTTCTTTCTTACCTAGCAGCACTGTGGGAGTACCCTCACCACACGGACTGCAGCGGTTCAAGAAGAAGGCAGCCCACCACCACCTTCTCAAGGAGCGACTAGGGATGGGCAATAAATGCCAGCCTTGCCAACGATGCCCAGATCCCCAGAAAGATTTATTTGTTAAATCAGCGCTGGAATGACATAGCAACAAGAGATGGCCATTCAGCCCATCGAGCTTGATCCATCCCTTTTGTAAGCTACAGCTCTACCTTTCAATCCCAGTTCCCCATCTTTTCCCCATTCCGCTTACAAATTCTTGGGCACTCAGGGAATCAAGGGGTATGGGGAGAGGGCAGGAAAGTGGAGTTGAGGTCGAAGATCAACCATGATTTTATTGAATGGCGGAGCAGGCTCGAGGGGCCGAATTGCCTACTCCTGCTCCTAATTCTTCTGTTCTTATGTTCCCAAATACGTATCTACCCGACCCACCCAGACTTTAAAAGCATTCCTAATCCGAGCACAGTACCAGAAGCACTTTTCCGCCCTGTTTGATCAGATTGAGTTGTGGAATGAATAATTGGAAATGTCACAAAGATTTGCGAGTCAGTTACTTCTTGGAGTTCATGGACCTAGCATATTTTTGACATTGCTCAGGATTCAGCTGTGTGTGGATCGCCCACACATTATTGTCTCCTTCAATCACACTCAATTCACAATTCACAATTCAAATCGCTTTATTGGCATGATAAGGTACATCTTATGTTGCCAAAGCATCAAAATACATTTATGGTTGAACACATCAACGCGGTTCTATTCATACAGTTTATAAATATACATTCGCCTTGTTTGTATATATTCTTGTCTTAGTTTACTGGTTGTCCCTCTGTTCATGGCAAGCTGTAACATAGTGTGCCGCCAGTGTTACACAGCTTCTCTCCTCCCCCAGTAGGAAAGGGAGTTTTTGGTTGTCATTCAGATTTCTGAATTCAGGGCATATTTGGGAGAATTTTTGGTAGAAATTCTCCCTGATGTCCTGATATTTTCCACAGGCTGTGAGGAAGTGCATCTCTGTCTCAACTACTCCCAGACTGCAGTGAGAGCATATCCTGTCTTCTCTTGGCAGCCTGGTTTGCCTGTGTCTGCCTTTTTCGATCGCTAGGCTATGTTCGCTAAGTCTGTACCTTGTCAAGGTTCTTCTCAGTTTGTTATCCTTTACCATGGTCAGGTAATCAGCTATGTTGTATTGTCTGTTTAGGGCCAAGTAGCAATTGAGTTTGCTTTGGGTTTTTATTGTTTCTGCCCAATATGTCAGATATTTTTCCTTTTGCTTAGCGACGATTGTGTTGGGTCGAATTCTTTGTGTTACCCTGTCACTGTCCTGGGACTGGTTATTGTTAGTGTTGTTAGTAGTTACTTCACTGAGTCCCAGGACTAGTTGACTGAGGGTATTTTTCTTTATGGTCAGCTCTTGGCATTTCAGGGCGTCGTAGTGATAGCATTGGGGGTTGCTCATTTGTAGGTGATTCCAAAATTTGGTGGCACTTTTTTGGATAGTGATTATTAATGGATATTGGCCTAGTTCCGCCCTGCATGCATTGTTTACTGTTTTCCTTTGAGTCCGGAGGATACTTTTACAGAATTCTGCATGTAGGATCTCAATTGGGTGTTTGTCCCATTTTGCAAATTCTTGTTGTGTTAGCGGTCCCCATACCTCACTGCCATAGAGTGCAATAGGTTCAATTACTGATTTGAAAATTTTGAGCCAAATGCTAATTGGGATTTCTATTTGGATTGATTTTTTGATGGCATAGAAAGCCCTTCTTGCTTTCTCTTTCAGTTCATTCACAGCCAGTTTGAAGTTTCCCGTAGAACTGATTTTTAAGCCCAAGTATGTGTAGTGAGTGGTTTGTTCAATTTTGGTTGTTCCTACTGTGAAATTTATTTTGGGTCCCTGATGTTTGGATCTTTGCTGGAACACAAGGACTTTGGTTTTTTGGGGATTTATTGTCAGGGCCCAAGTCTGGCAGTACGACTCCAGCAGGTCCAGGTTCTGCTGTAGACCCTCCTTAGTTGGTGACAGCAGAACCAGGTCGTCTGCATAGAGGAGGAATTTAACCTTGGATTCATATAGGGTGAGGCCAGGTGCTGTAGATTGTTCAAGTAGTTTTGCCAATCCATTAATGTAAATATTAAAGAGTGTCAGTGAGATTGGCAAGCCCTGCGTCACCCCCCGCCCCTGTGGGAAGTATTTTGTTTGTTTGTCTCCAATTTTAACTGCACATTTATTGTTTGTATACATTGATTTAATTACATCATATGTTTTCCCTCCTACCCCGCTTTCGATAAGTTTCAGGAATAAACCGTCATGCCAGATGGAGTCGAAAGCCTTCTGGAAATCTACAAAGCATGCGTAGATTTTGCTTTTGTTATGGTGAACGTGTTTGTCAATTAGGGTCTGTAGGGTGAAGATATGATCGGATGTTCTATAGTTTGGCAGGAAACCAATTTGGCTTTTACTCAAGACATTGTGCTCCTCAAGGAAGTTTATAAGTCTTTTGTTTATGATGCTACAGAATACCTTCCCCAGGTTACTGTTTACACAGATGCCTCGATAGTTGTTTGGGTCGATTTTGTCCCCACTTTTGTATATGGGTGTTATGAGTCCTTTGTTCCAGATGTCAGGGAAATAACTGACACTCAGAACCAAGTTGAAGAGTTTTAGGATAGCTAGTTTCATTTTGTCGTCTGCGTGTTTAATCATCTCGTTTAGTATGCCGTCTGTCCCGCAAGCTTTTCCTGGTCGCAGGTCCTTGAGTTTTTCAAGAAGTTCTTTTTCTGTTATTATGGCGTCTAGCGGGTTTTGGTTATCTTTTATGGCCAATTCAAGCTTTTCCAGTTTTTTGCGTATTTGGTGTTGCTCTGGTCTTAGTGTGTTTTTCTGGTATAATTTTTCAAAGTGGTTTACCCATGTGTCCCCATTTTGAATGGACAAATCGTCATGTTGTTTTTTGTGTAGTGTTTTCAAGTTGTCCCAGAAACAATTGGAATCAATGGATTCCTCCATGGAGCTGAGTGTATTCTTAATAAATTGCTCTTTTTTGGTTCTGAGTGTGTTTCTGTATTGTGTTAGTGTCTGACAATAAGTATGATGGAGCAACGTAAAATGCCAGGAAACCTGACCCAGCCCTTCGCAGCCAGACTTCTGAAGGAGCGAGTTGCTCCCTGCCGCCATCAGTACATTGATCTGGCACTGTCTGGGAGACGGTATGCTCATGTTGGCTGCAAGATGTTTTCCCCTTTATATTCTGGTATTTTATTTCCAACCATTGCCCAGTCGAGAGGGTGAGCTGGTGAACTGCTCTGAAACCTCTGGCAATAAGTGAGGTGGCGCAGTAAGTAGTGCAGATGGAAGCAGAAAGTTGCAAAGAGACATCGATAGATTCAGTGAGATGTTTAAGATGATCAAAGGATCATCTTAAGGTAGATAAAGAGAAACTATTTCCTCTGGTGGGGGGAGTCCAGAACTAGGGGGTCCAACCTTAAAATTAGAGCCAGGCCATTCAGGGGTGTTTGTCACAGAATCTTACAGCACAGAAGGAGGCCATTCAGCCCATCGTGTTCATGCCGGCTCTTTGAAAGAGCTCTCTGATTCGTCCCACTTCCCCTGCTCTTTCCCCATAGCCTGAAAAAAAATTCTTTTCAAGTATTTATCCAATTCCCTTTTGAAAGTTACTAATGAATCTGCTTCCACCGCACATGACGTGTCAGGAAGCATTCCTTCACACAAAGGGTAGCAGAAATCTGCAACTCTCTTCCCCAAAAAGCTGTCGAGGCTGGGGCGATCCAATTGTAAATTTCAAAACTGAGATCGATAGATTTTTGTCAGGTGAGGGTATTAAGGGTTACGGAACCAAGGCAGGTAAATGGAGTTAAGATACAAATCAGCCATGATCTCATTGAATGGCAGAACAGGCTCAATGGCCTCCTCCTGTTCCTATGTTCCTTAATGGAAATCAAATTGAAGAAGAGTCTGTTTATATTTCTAATGGTAGCATTCAGATCGAGTTATCGCTGTGTAAGGAATTGTAAGCTGGAAGCCACATTTTACCACACTGTGGCACTGAGCACTGGGCCTCCAATAGATAGGGGTCGATTTTCGGGGAGCCGTCAGGCGGGGTTTCAGGTGTGTGTGGGGGGGAAATCCCAAATTCGGGGGTCCCGACACCATCCCGCCCAAAACCCCCCTCCACGCAAGTTTTAGAGGAGGCAGGTACCCGCCCCGCACTGGGACCCGCCGCGGGAAGGGATTAGTGCCAATTAACTGCCTGTTAACAGGTAGTTTTTAGCCTAATCCCTATTTTGAGGGGTGTCGTCTGGGATTCCCGACGGCTCCAAACCACGCCAGGTTAGAGCAGGCGGGCCGTCGGGTTGAAGGACTTGGAGGGGTCGCGATGTCAGTGTTCAGGTGAGTGATGGGTGCATGAAATCACAGAAATCACAGAAACCCCACAGTGCAGATAGAGGCCATTTCGGCCCATCGAGCCTGCACCGACACACATCCCACCCGAACCCCGTAACCCCTACATCAACACATATCCCACCCTATCCCCGTAACCCCACGTATTTAATCCCCCTAACACTAAGGGTCAATTTATCATAGTCAATCAACCTCACCCACACATCTTTGGACTGTGGGAGGAAACCGGAGCACCCGGAGGAAACCCACGCAAACACGGGGAGAATGTGCAAACTCCACACAGACAGTCACCCGAGGCCGGATTTGAACCCGGGTCTCTGGCGCTGTGAGGCAACAGTGCTAACCACTATGCCACCGTGCTGGTGCAAAGGTAAGTGTGTTTGGTGTGTCTAAAGTGTCTAAAGAAGTTTAAATTACCTGTACTTACCTTAACAGCCTTTCTTCCTCTAGGCGTCGGGAGCACATCACTCAGCTGGCACTGAAAGCTGAATGGCTGCAATCTGTCAAAAGTGACAGCCTTCAGCTTTTAGTGCTGCTGAGAGTTCTAACCGAGTCTGCGTAGAAGGACTCATGTTAGAACTCAGTGTCAGTATTTCACAGCTTCAAACAGCTGTAAAACACTGATATTTCATCTGTCAAAGAACTCTTCACAGATGAAATTTCAGTCTGTGACGTCACCTGTTGCCGGGTGGCTCTTAATTGGCCTGCTGAGCCTGCTGGACGGGCTCAACAAGGTCAATCAAGGGAAAATCGCGTGGATTGGCCGAACGTCGATGTAGGTGGGACTAAAACCCAAAAGTTGTAGTCCCGCCTCCTTCCCGACAGCTTAATGAAAATCGACCCCATTGTGTCAGTACAATCTATGATTGATCAAGCTCCCCAAATGTACCCTCAAGCCTCAAATTTACTGCTGGGCTGGTGGGCAGTGAAGTGGCTCACGGACAGCACACTTGCCCCTGAGACGGACATGTTTTATTTTTAAGAGCGACTTTGAGTCAAAACTGTAGACGCCTCAATTTGTGTCCTGTCCTAGGACTAAGCCAAATTCCTGAGCCACCAGCGCGGAGTAAGTGAGTTGGTTTCCCATTGATCTACCTCACGGCTTTTGACTGCCGACACTATATAGAAATAAGAAAGACTTGTCTTTATATCGCACCTTTCACCACCTCAGGACGTCCCGAAGTGCTTTACAGCCAATGAAGTACTTTTTTTGAAGTATAGTCACTGTTGTAATGTAGGAAACGCAGCAGCCAATTTGCGCACAGCAAGCACCCACAAACAGGAATATGATAATGGCCAGATAATTTAGAGATGTTGGTTGAGGGATAAATATTGGCCCATGACACCGGGGAGAACTCGCCTGCTCCTCTTTGAAATGGTGGCTGTGGGATCTTTTACGTCCACCTGAGAGGGCGACATCTCATCCGAAAGACAGCACTTCCAATAGTGCAGCACTCCCTCAGCACTGGCACTGGGAGTGTCAGCCTGGATTATGGGCTCAAGTCTCTGGAGTGGGACTATGAACCCACGACCTTCTGACTCAGAGGCAAGAGTGCTGCCCACTGAGCCACGGCTGACAACCTAGAGCCTTGAAGTTCCAGGCGCTTCACTCTCTGCAGTTCCACTAGGGGAACAGGACTGGCGCTTTCCCAGAGCCTGGGGACAGGGTCATTTATTTAAAGATGGCGGGGCCATTGACTTACCACGATGGCCGTCTACCCAGCGGACATCCAGGGATGTTTGAGCAGCATCCCTTCTGCTGCTCTGTCGAGGCAGTTGGCCTTTTAGTCGAAGAATTAAATGGAGTAACGAAAAGGTGCCAGCAATTTATTGACCGCCCCTTCCTGTGCAATCGATCACCATTAGGAAACGGTATTGGGCCCTCCTCGGCTCTGCCTTCGTACAGTGAGTGCCCCTGCTTCATGTGAGCCTCCTTTCCCCTGGCTGCGGAACTTATGGATTCCTGTCGGGCTTGGGTGAGGGTGGGCTTGCCAGTCCCAGCTCTGAGATTCAAAAAGTCTCATCCTTGTGTTCAAAATCCCTCGATGGCCTCACCCCCTCCCTATCTCTGTAACCTCCTCCAGCCCTACAACCCTCCGAGATCTCGGCGCTCCTCCAATTCTGGCCTCTTGCGCATCCCCTGATTTTAATCGCTCCACCATTGGTGGCCGTGCCTCCAGCTGCCTGGGCTCTAAGCTCTGGAATTCCCTCCCAAAACCTCTCCGTTCTCCACCTCTCCTCCTTTAAGATGCTCCTTAAAACCTACCTCTTTCACCAAGCTTTAGGTCCTGTGAGGAGCCTTGGAACATTTTACTACGTTAAAGGCACTATGTAAATGGAAGTTGTTGTTGTACAGTCATATCACGATGATATGGCGGCTGATGCTCATCCAGTGACCCCTGCTGCTGCTGATGGTCATCCAGAGACCCCTACTACTGCTGATGGTCATCCAGTGACCCCTGCTGCTGCTGATGGTCATCCAGTGACCCCTGCTGCTGCTGATGGTCATCCAGTGACCCCTGCTGCTACTGATGGTCATCCAGTGACCCCTGTTGCTGCTGATGGTCATCCAGTGACCCCTGCTGCTGCTGCTGATGGTCATCCAGTGACCCCTGCTGCTGCTGATGGTCATCCAGTGACCCCTGCTGCTACTGATGGTCATCCAGTGACCCCTGCTGCTGCTGATGGTCATCCAGTGACCCCTGCTGCTGCTGATGGTCATCCAGTGACCCCTGCTGCTGCTGCTGGTCATCCAGTGACCCCTGCTACTGCTGATTGACACCCAGTGACCACTGCTGCTGTTGATTGACATCCAGTGACCACTGCTGCTGCTGATGGTCATCCAGTGACCCCTGCTGCTGCTGATGGTCATCCTGTGACCTCTGCTGCTGCTGATGGTCATCCAGTGACCACTGCTGCTGCTGATGGTCATCCAGTGACCCCTGCTGCTTCTGATGGTCATCCTGTGACCACTGCTGCTGCTGATGGTCATCCAGTGACCCCTGCTGCTTCTGATGGTCATCCAGTGACCCCTGCTGCTGCTGATGGTCATCCAGTGACCACTGCTGCTGCTGATCGTCATCCTGTGACCCCTGCTGCTGCTGATGGTCATCCAGTGACCCCTGCTGCTGCTGATGGTCATCCAGTGACCCCTGCTGCTTCTGATGGTCATCCAGTGACCCCTGCTGCTGTTGATGGTCATCCAGTGACCCCTGCTGCTGCTGATGGTCGTCCAGTGACCACTGCTGCTGCTGATGGACATCCAGTGACCACTGCTGCTTCTGATGGTCATCCAGTGATCCCTGCTGCTGTTGATGGTCATCCAGTGACCCCTGCTGCTGCTGATGGTCATCCTGTGACCCCTGCTGCTGATGATGGTCATCCAGTGACCCCTGTTGCTGCTGATTGACATCCAGTGACCCCTGCTGCTGCTGATGGTCATCCAGTGACCCCTGCTGCTGCTGATTGACAGCCAGTGACCCCTGCTGCTGCTGTTGGTCATCCAGTGACCCCTGCTGCTGCTTCTGGTCATCCAGTGATGCCTGCTGCTGCTGATGGTCATCCAGTGACCCCTGCTGCTGCTGATGGACATCGAGTGACCACTGCTGCTGCTGATGGTCATCCAGTGACCACTGCTGCTGCTGATGGACATCCAGTGACCACTGCTGCTGCTTATGGTCATCCAGTGACCCCTGCTGCTGCTGATGGACATCCAGTGACCACTGCTGCTGCTGATGGACATCCAGTGACCCCTGCTGCTTCTGATGGTCATCCAGTGACCTCTGCTGCTGATAGACATCCAGTGACTCCTACTGCTGCTGATGGACATCCAGTGACCCCTGCTGCTGATGGTCATCCAGTGACTCCTGCTGCTGCTGATGGTCATCCAGAGACCCCTGCTACTGCTGATGGACATCCAGTGACCCCTCCTACTGCTGATGGACATCCAGTGACCCCTGCTGCTGCTGATGGTCATCCAGTGACCCCTGCTTCTGCTGATGGACATCCAGTGACCCCTGCTGCTGCTGATGGTCATCCAGTGACCACTGCTGCTGCTGATGGACATCCAGTGACCCCTGCTGCTTCTGATGGTCATCCAGTGACACCCTGCTGCTGCTGATGGACATCCAGTGACCCCTGCTGCTGCTGCTGGTCATCCAGTGACCCCTGCTGCTGCTGATGGTCATCCAGTGACCACCCCTGCTGCTGCTGATGGTCATCCAGTGACCCCTGCTGCTGCTGATGGACATCCAGTGACCACTGCTGCTGCTGATGGACATCCAGTGACCCCTGCTGCTGCTGATGGTCATCCAGTGACCCCTGCTGCTGCTGATTGATATCCAGTGACCCCTGCTGCTGCTGATGGTCATCCAGTGACCCCTGCTGCTGCTGATGGTCATCCAGTGACGCCTGCTGCTGCTGATTGACATCCAGTGACCCCTGCTGCTGCTGATGGTCATCCAGTGACCCCTGCTGCTTCTGACGGTCATCCAGTGACCCCTGCTGCTGCTGATGGTCATCCAGTGACCCCTGCCGCTGCTGATGGTCATCCAGTGACCCCTGCTGCTGCTGATAGTCATCCAGTGACCCCTACTGCTTGTGATTGACATCCAGTGACCACTGCCGCTGCTGATGGTCATCCAGTGACCCCTGCTGCTGCTGATGGTCATCCAGTGACCCCTGCTACTGCTGCTGGTCATCCAGTGACCCCTGCTGCTGCTGATGGACATCCAGTGACCACCGCTGCTGCTGATGGTCATCCAGTTAACCCTGCTGCTGCTGATGGACATCGAGTGACCACTGCTGCTGCTGATGGTCACCCAGTGACCCCTGCTGCTGCTGATGGTCATCCAGTGACCCCTGCTGCTGCTGATGGTCATCCAGTTAACCCTGCTGCTGCTGATGGACATCGAGTGACCACTGCTGCTGCTGATGGTCATCCAGTGACCACTGCTGCTGCTGATGGTCATCCAGTGACCCCTGCTGCTGCTGATGGACATCCAGTGACCCCTGCTGCTGCTGATGGTCATCCAGTGACCCCTGCTGCTTCTGACGGTCATCCAGTGACCCCTGATGCTGCTGATGGTCATCCAGTGACCCCTGCCGCTGCTGATGGTCATCCAGTGACCCCTGCTGCTGCTGATAGTCATCCAGTGACCCCTACTGCTTCTGATTGACATCCAGTGACCCCTGCTGCGGCTGATGGTCATCCAGTGACCCCTGCTGCTGCTGATGGTCATCCATTGACCCCTGCTGCTGCTGATGGTCATCCAGTGACCCCTGCTGCTGCTGATGGACATCCAGTGACCACTGCTGCTGCTGATGGACATCCAGTGACCCCTGCTGCTGCTGGTGGTCATCCAGTGACCCCTGCTGCTTCTGATGGTCATCCAGTGACACCTGCTGCTGATAGACAGCCAGTGACTCCTACTGCTGCTGATGGTCATCCAGTGACCCCTGCTGCTGCTGATGGTCATCCAGTGACCCCTGCTGCTGCTGATGGTCATCCAGTGACCCCTGCTGCTGCTGATGGACATCCAGTGACTCCTGCTGCTGCTGATGGTCATCCAGTGACCCCTGCTGCTGCTGATGGTCATCCAGTGACCCCTGCTACTGCTGATGGACATCCAGTGACCCCTGCTGGTTCTGATGGTCATCCAGTGACCCCTGCTGCTGCTGATGGTCACCCAGTGACCCCTGCTGCTGCTGATGGTCATCCAGTGACCCCTGCTGCTGCTGATGGACATCCAGTGACCACTGCTGCTGCTGATGGTCATCCAGTGACCCCTGCTGCTGCTGATGGTCATCCAGTGACCCCTGCTGCTGCTGATGGTCATCCAGTGACCCCCTGTTCCTGCTGATTGACATCCAGTGACCCCTGCTGCTGCTGATTGACAGCCAGTGACCCCTGCTGCTGCTGATGGACATCCAGTGACCCGTGCTGCTGCTGTTGGTCCTCCAGTGACCCCTGCTGCTGCTGATGGTCATCCAGTGACCCCTGCTGCTGATGGTCATCCAGTGACTCCTGCTGCTGCTGATTGACATCCAGTGACCCCTGCTGCTGCTGATGGTCATCCAGTGACCCCTGCTGCTGCTGATGGACATCCAGTGCCCACTGCTGCTGCTGATGGACATCCAGTGACCCCTGCTGCTGCTGGTGGTCATCCAGTGACCCCTGCTGCTTCTGATGGTCATCCAGTGACACCTGCTGCTGATAGACATCCAGTGACTCCTACTGCTGCTGATGGTCATCCAGTGACCCCTGCTGCTGCTGATGGTCATCCAGTGACCCCTGCTGCTGCTGATGGTCATCCAGTGACCCCTGCTGCTGCTGATGGACATCCAGTGACTCCTGCTGCTGCTGATGGTCATCCAGTGACCCCTGCTGCTGCTGATGGTCATCCAGTGACCCCTGCTACTGCTGATGGACATCCAGTGATCCCTGCTGGTTCTGATGGTCATCCAGTGACCCCTGCTGCTGCTGATGGTCATCCAGTGAACCCTGCTGCTGCTGATGGTCATCCAGTGACCCCTGCTGCTGCTGATGGACATCCAGTGACCACTGCTGCTGCTGATGGTCATCCAGTGACCCCTGCTGCTGCTGATTGATATCCAGTGACCCCTGCTGCTGCTGATGGTCATCCAGTGACCCCTGCTGCTGCTGATCGTCATCCAGTGATGCCTGCTGCTGCTGATTGACATCCAGTGACCCCTGCTGCTGCTGATGGTCATCCAGTGACCCCTGCTGCTTCTGACGGTCATCCAGTGAACCCTGATGCTGCTGATGGTCATCCAGTGACCCCTGCCGCTGCTGATGGTCATCCAGTGACCCCTGCTGCTGCTGATAGTCATCCAGTAACCCCTACTGCTTCTGATTGACATCCAGTGACCCCTGCTGCGGCTGATGGTCATCCAGTGACCCCTGCTGCTGCTGATGGTCATCCATTGACCCCTGCTGCTGCTGATGGTCATCCAGTGACCCCTGCTGCTGCTGATGGTCATCCAGTGACCCCTGCTACTGCTGCTGGTCATCCAGTGACCCCTGCTGCTGCTGATGGACATCCAGTGACCACCGCTGCTGCTGATGGTCATCCAGTGACCCCTGCTGCTGCTGATTGACATTCAGTGACCACTGCTGCTGCGGATGGTCATCCAGTGACCCCTGCTGCTGCTGATGGACATCCAGTGACCACTGCTGCTGCTGATGGTCATCCAGTTAACCCTGCTGCTGCTGATGGACATCGAGTGACCACTGCTGCTGCTGATGGTCACCCAGTGACCCCTGCTGCTGCTGATGGTCATCCAGTGACCCCTGCTGCTGCTGATGGTCATCCAGTTAACCCTGCTGCTGCTGATGGACATCGAGTGACCACTGCTGCTGCTGATGGTCACCCAGTGACCCCTGCTGCTGATGGTCATCCAGTTAACCCTGCTGCTGCTGATGGACATCGAGTGACCACTGCTGCTGCTGATGGTCATCCAGTTAACCCTGCTGCTGCTGATGGTCATCCAGTGACCCCTGCTGCTGCTGATGGTCATCCAGTGACCCCTGCTGCTGCTGATGGACATCCAGTGACTCCTGCTGCTGCTGATGGTCATCCAGTGACCCCTGCTGCTGCTGATGGACATCGAGTGACCACTGCTGCTGCTGATGGTCACCCAGTGACCACTGCTGCTGCTGATGGTCATCCACTGACCCCTGCTGCTGCTGATGGACATCCAGTGACCCCTGCTGCTGCTGATGGACATCCAGTGACCACTGCTGCTGATGGACATCCAGTGACCCCTGTTCCTGCTGATTGACATCCAGTGACCCCTGCTGCTGCTGATGGTCATCCAGTGACCCCTGCTGCTGCTGATTGACAGCCAGTGACCCCTGCTGCTGCTGATGGTCATCCAGTGACCCCTGCTGCTGCTGATGGTCATCCAGTGACCCCTGCTGCTGCTGATTGACAGCCAGTGACCCCTGCTGCTGCTGATGGACATCCAGTGACCCCTGCTGCTGCTGATGGTCATCCAGTGACCCCTGCTGCTGCTGATGGTCATCCAGTGACCCCTGCTGCTGCTGATTGACAGCCAGTGACCCCTGCTGCTGCTGATGGACATCCACTGACCCCTGCTGCTGCTGTTGGTCATCCAGTGACCCCTGCTGCTGCTGATGGTCATCCAGTGACCCCTGCTGCTGATGGTCATCCAGTGACTCCTGCTGCTGCTGATTGACATCCAGTGACCCCTGCTGCTGCTGATGGTCATCCAGAGACCGCTGCTACTGCTGATGGACATCCAGTGACCCCTGCTGCTGCTGATGGTCATCCAGTGACCCCTGCTGCTGCTGATGGACATGCAGTGACCCCTGCTGCTGCTGATGGACATCCAGTGACCACTGCTGCTGATGGTCATCCAGTGACCGCTGCTGCTGCTGATGGACATCCAGTGACCCCTGCTGCTGCTGATGGTCATCCAGTGACCCCCTGTTCCTGCTGATTGACATCCAGTGACCCCTGCTGCTGCTGATGGTCATCCAGTGACCCCCTGTTCCTGCTGATTGACATCCAGTGACCCCTGCTGCTGCTGATTGACAGCCAGTGACCCCTGCTGCTGCTGATGGACATCCAGTGACCCGTGCTGCTGCTGTTGGTCATCCAGTGACCCCTGCTGCTGCTGATGGTCATCCAGTGACCCCTGCTGCTGATGGTCATCCAGTGACTCCTGCTGCTGCTGATTGACATCCAGTGACCCCTGCTGCTGCTGATGGTCATCCAGTGACCCCTGCTGCTGCTGATGGTCATCCAGTGACCCCTGCTGCTGCTGATGGACATCCAGTGACCACTGCTGCTGCTGATGGACATCCAGTGACCCCTGCTGCTGCTGGTGGTCATCCAGTGACCCCTGCTGCTTCTGATGGTCATCCAGTGACACCTGCTGCTGATAGACATCCAGTGACTCCTACTGCTGCTGATGGTCATCCAGTGACCCCTGCTGCTGCTGATGGTCATCCAGTGACCCCTGCTGCTGCTGATGGTCATCCAGTGACCCCTGCTGCTGCTGATGGACATCCAGTGACTCCTGCTGCTGCTGATGGTCATCCAGTGACCCCTGCTGCTGCTGATGGTCATCCAGTGACCCCTGCTACTGCTGATGGACATCCAGTGACCCCTGCTGGTTCTGATGGTCATCCAGTGACCCCCTGCTGCTGCTGATGGTCACCCAGTGACCCCTGCTGCTGCTGATGGTCATCCAGTGACCCCTGCTGCTGCTGATGGACATCCAGTGACCACTGCTGCTGCTGATGGTCATCCAGTGACCCCTGCTGCTGCTGATGGTCATCCAGTGACCCCTGCTGCTGCTGATGGTCATCCAGTGACCCCTGCTGCTGCTGATGGACATCCAGTGACCCCTGCTGCTGCTGATTGACATCCAGTGACCACTGCTGCTGCTGATTGACATCCAGTGACCCCTGCTGCTGCTGATGGTCATCCAGTGACCCCTGCTGCTGCTGATGGTCATCCTGTGACCCCTGCTGCTGCTGATGGTCATCCAGTGACCACTGCTGCTGCTGATGGACATCCAGTGACCACTGCTGCTGCTGATGGTCATCCAGTGACCCCTGCTGCTGCTGATGGTCATCCAGTAACCCATGCTGCTGCTGATGGTCATCCAGTGACCCCTGCTGCTGCTGATGGTCATCCAGTGACCCCTGCTGCTGCTGATGGACATCCAGTGACCCCTGCTGCTGCTGATGGACATCCAGTGACCACTGCTGCTGATGGTCATCCAGTGACCACTGCTGCTGCTGATGGACATCCAGTGACTCCTGCTGCTGCTGCTGGTCATCCAGTGACCCCTGCTACTGCTGATGGACATCCAGTGACCCCTGCTGCTTCTGATGGTCATCCAGTGACCCCCTGCAACTACTGCTGGTCACCCAGTGACTCCTGCTGCTGCTGATGGTCATCCAGTGACCCCTGTTGCTGCTGATTGACATCCAGTGACCCCTGCTGCTGCTGATGGTCATCCAGTGACCCCTGTTGCTGCTGATTGACATCCAGTGACCCCTGCTGCTGCTGATGGACACCCAGTGACCCCTGCTGCTGCTGATGGTCATCCAGTGACCCCTGTTGCTGCTGATTGACATCCAGTGACCCCTGCTGCTGCTGATGGTCATCCAGTGACCCCTGCTGCTGCTGATGGTCATCCAGTGACCCCTGCTGCTGCTGATGGTCATCCAGTGACCCCTGCTGCTGATAGACATCCAGTGACTCCTACTTCTGCTGATGGTCATCCAGTGACCCCTGCTGCTGCTGATGGTCATCCAGTGACCCCTGCTGCTGCTGATGGTCATCCAGTGACCCCTGTTGCTGCCGATTGACATCCATTGACCCCTGCTGCTGCTGATGGTCATCCAGTGACCCCTGTTGCTGCTGATTGACATCCCGTGACCCCTGCTGCTGCTGATGGTCATCCAGTGACCCCTGCTGCTGCTGATGGTCATCCAGTGACCCCTGCTGCTGCTGATGGTCACCCAGTGACCCCTGCTGCTGCTGATGGTCATCCAGTGACCCCTGCTGCTGCTGATGGACATCCAGTGACCCCTGTTGCTGCTGATTGACATCCAGTGACCCCTGCTGCTGTTGATGGTCATCCAGTGACCCCTGTTGCTGCTGATTGACATCCAGTGACCCCTGTTGCTGCTGATGGTCATCCTGTGACCCCTGTTGCTGCTGATTGACATCCAGTGACCCCTGCTGCTGCTGATTTACATCCAGTGACCCCTGCTGCTGCTGATGGTCATCCAGTGACCCCTGCTGCTGCTGATGGTCATCCAGTGACCCCTGCTGCTGCTGATGGTCATCCAGTGACCACTGCTGCTGCTGATGGTCATCCAGTGACCACTGCTGCTGCTGATTGACATCCACTGACCCCTGCTGCTGCTGATGGTCATCCAGTGACCACTGCTGCTGCTGATGGTCATCCAGTGACCCCTGCTGCTGCTGATGGTCATCCAGTGACCACTGCTGCTGCTGATGGTCATCCAGTGACCCCTGCTGCTGCTGATGGTCATCCAGTGACCCCTGCTTATGCTGATTGACATCCAGTGACCACTGCTGCTGCTGATGGTCATCCAGTGGCCCCTGCTGCTGCTGATGGACATCCAGTGACCACTGCTGCTGCTGATGGTCATCCAGTGACCCCTGCTGCTGCTGATGGACATCCAGTGACCCCTGCTGCTGCTGATGGACATCCAATGACCCCTGCTGCTGCTGATGGACATCCAATGACCCCTGCTGCTGCTGATTGACATCCAGTGACCACTGCTGCTGCTGATGGACATCCAATGACCCCTGCTGCTGCTGATGGACATCCAATGACCCCTGCTGCTGCTGATTGACATCCAGTGACCACTGCTGCTGCTGATGGACATCCAATGACCCCTGCTGCTGCTGATTGACATCCAGTGACCACTGCTGCTGCTGATCGTCATCCTGTGACCCCTGCTGCTGCTGATGGTCATCCAGTGACCCCTGCTGCTGCTGATGTTCATCCAGTGACCCCTGCTGCTGCTGATGGTCATCCTGTGACCCCTGCTGCTGCTGATGGTCATCCAGTGACCCCTGCTGCTGCTGATGTTCATCCAGTGACCCCTGCTGCTGCTGATGGACATCCAGTGACCACTGCTGCTGCTGATTGACATCCAGTGACCCCTGCTGCTGCTGATGGTCATCCAGTGACCACTGCTGCTGCTGATGTTCATCCAGTGACCCCTGCTGCTGCTGATGGACATCCAGTGACCACTGCTGCTCCTAATGGCCACCCAGTGGCCCTTGTTGCTCCTGATGGTCATCCAGTAACCGGGAAGTCGAGTCAAGGCAGAATCACGCTATCTGTGATGCCCATCTTGGTCAAATAGCCCACTGACATTCATTGCTTGGGCTCACACATCAAGGGCGCACATGGGTAAGGTATTGGGGGGCTGCTGTAGAATCATACCACAGTAACTGGCCACCTCTGGGAGTGGAGGAGATAAGATTATGGGGGGAAATAACTAGAATAGTTTAGAGTCACAATAACTCTTTGAAAAATCCTCACAATAAGGAACTATAACACCAGCAACTTGCACATGTATATTAGCGTGTGGTCACATGACACAGTGAGCCTTGGAGGTGAGTGCTGGCAGGATGTTCGACTACAGAGGCACCACACTCGGAACCCAATCTTGTCCTGATCTGCCCCCCACCAAAGTACACTGTCCGGAAAGGGGTTTCTGGATAGTGCTCGGGATCAAGAAGCCTGGCTGATTGCTCCCTTCCCGCCATTCCAGAGTCACTGAGCCCAACTGTAAGACCCCCTACTCGCTCCCAGCTGAGATCATTCGAGCGCAGGACCAGGGTGATCGTGGGGCATTCCGGAAAATAAGGTTGACATTCAAACACTGGATGAACATGCCAACCTCCAGTAAGAGCACGCCAGTCCAACCGAGGGTGAAAGGAGACGGGGGAGTTCATGGTATGTTGCGTCTAGTCTTCAATTGCATTGTTTGAAATCTGCGTGTACATGGCACATTCTGCAGGAACATCTCGCACAGTATGTCCAACAGGAAGGAGGCTGGAGACCCAGAACAGGGAGGTCAAACACCATGCTGCTGAACTGCAAAACTGTGTGTCTCCAAGCCACATAATCATTAGTGAGAACAGCAACTCTAACTGTGAATGTCGCTAACTTTGCTACCCTCATCTCTGAGTCAGAAGGTTGTGGGTTGAAGTCCCACTCCAGGGACTTGAGCTCAAAAATCTAGGCTGACACTCCCGGTGCAGTACTGAGGGAGCGCTGCACTGTCGGAGGTGCTGTCTTTCAGGTGAGACATTAAACCGAGGCCCCGTCTGCTCTCTCAGGTGTATGTTAAAGATCCCATGGCACTATTTCGAAGAAGAGCAGGGGAGTTATCTCCGGTGTCCTGACCAATATTTATCCCTCAATCAACATCACTAAAACAGATGATCTGGTCATTATTACTTTGCTGTTTCTGGGAGCTTGCTGATCGCAAATTGACTGCTGCTTTTAGAAACATAAAAACATAGAAGATAGGAGCAGGAGTAGGCCATTCGGCCCCTCGAGCCTGCTCCACCATTCAATGCAATCATGGCTGATCATCCAAATTCAGTACCCTGTCCCTGCTTTCTCCCCATATCCCTTGATCCCTTTCGCCTTAAGAAATATATCTAACTCCTTCTTGAATATATTTAATGAATTGGCCTCAACTGTCTTCTGTGGTAGAGAATTCCACAGGTTCACCACTCCTCCTCATCTCAGTCCTAAATGGCCTACCTCTTATCCTTAGACTGTGACCCCTGGTTCTAATTACTAGTCCTAGCCCCTTTGGGGCTATCCCGGATCAGGCGTATTTCTCAGATGTTCACTTTCAACTAAAGTTTGAGGTAGCCGAATCCTAATGACGCTTAATTGGGTCTAAAGGTCCGGACTATCTCTCCCTAAACGAAAGGTACAACCTGAAAATGTTACCGTCCTCCAGATAGCACTTTTAATAAGTTTAGCTAGACTGCAAAGTTCCGGATATTATGAAGGTCCAGAAAACTTCCCCAGAATTCTGCAACTCCTCACCAAAGAGTGTGCAGAGATTGAGTTCGCGAGTTTTTGATACAGAAGTCTTATGTGAGACAATTCTAAAAGTATATAGATTTATTAAAGAGCCGACATGTAATTAACAGTTGGTGAGTCATTCGCATCATTAACAGTTCCAAAAAGAGAAAGCTTACAATCTTATTATCAGAGAACCTTACTCTCAAATCTTAACTTCGCTACAGTTTTACAGTTCTACAGGATATCCACCAAAAATCAAATACCTTTGATCCCCGAGGTGCAAACAGTTGGAGACTTACAGAGCCGCCTCTGAAGCTGAGAATCGCTTTGCCCCTTTAAAGGGAGTCTGCTATCCCATTTGAGAGTTCAATATTTATACCCTTTTCCAGTGGTATTTCCTTTAAGGTTTTCAGCTGATGTAAGCTAATTATCTCTAGTCATTTTACTGCTGACCTCTGCAATTCTTACAGTTACCTCAGCTGATAGCATTACAGAATCATGCCTCATCTCTAGGTGTTCTAAGTTTACCATATAAAAAACGGTGTGACAGCAGGTGTTTCTTGCTTGATGTCATCTTTACGAGGACAGATGTTCCTTACTTTATGTGCTTCTTTACAAAGTGTAAATTAGAACACCTTATCCATGGTGACCATTGTTTCATTCTGAAAGGTTCAGCCTGCCGGAGCCTTTAATCTTCTGTTTCAAAAAGGTTATTGATTCAGTGTCAACAACTATCTTATCTCTATAGCCAGAATGCTTTCACAGCTTTTTCATCGTTCGGTTTCTAGATTTCCAAACCCAGTTTGTCATGTTTCAATAAGGCTAGAATTCTTTCGTAAGATGGTGTATTTTTCTGAATAGGTTATATGGCTTATTCCTTCACACAGTTGCCACAGTACGATGGTGGTGTAGTTCTAGTGCACTGAACCCAGCTCCCTCCTGCGTTTTCCAAGCTGAATCGCAAATCTGCAAAGCAACTTGATGCAGCAAATTTAAAAATGCATTCCCTCATCAACTTTACATAAACATGAAAGTGAGCCCCACTTGACAAGAGCAGGTTAAACAGATCCGAGTCCACTTGACAGGAGCAGGTTAATCAGATCCGAGTCCACTTGACAGGAGCAGGTTAATCAGATCCGAGTCCACTTGACAGGAGCAGGTTAATCAGATCCGAGTCCACTTGACAGCAGCAGGTTAAACAGATCCGAGTCCACTTGACAAGAGCAGGTTAAACAGATCCAAGTCCACTTGACAGGAGCAGGTTAATCAGATCTGAGTCCACTTGACAGGAGCAGGTTAATCAGATCCGAGTCCCCTTGACAGGAGAAGGTTAAACAGATCCGAGTCCCCTTGACAGGAGCAGGTTAATCAGATCCGAGTCCACTTGACAGCAGCAGGTTAATCAGATCCGAGTCCACTTGACAGGAGCAGGTTAATCAGATCCGAGTCCACTTGACAGGAGCAGATTAATCAGATCCGAGTCCACTTGACAGGAGCAGGTTAATCAGATCCGAGTCCACTTGACAGGAGCAGGTTAATCAGATCCGAGTCCACTTGACAGGAGCAGGTTAATCAGATCCGAGTCCACTTGACAGGAGCAGGTTAATCAGATCCGAGTCCACTTGACAGGAGCAGGTTAATCAGATCCGAGTCCACTGGACAGGAGCAGGTTAATCAGATCCGAGTCCCCTTGACAGGAGAAGGTTAAACAGATCCAAGTCCCCTTGACAGGAGCAGGTTAATCAGATCCGAGTCCACTTGACAGCAGCAGGTTAATCAGATCCGAGTCCACTTGACAGGAGCAGGTTAATCAGATCCGAGTCCACTTGACAGGAGCAGATTAATCAGATCCGAGTCCACTTGACAGGAGCAGGTTAATCAGATCCGAGTCCACTTGACAGGAGCAGGTTAATCAGATCCGAGTCCACTTGACAGGAGCAGGTTAATCAGATCCGAGTCCACTTGACAGGAGCAGGTTAATCAGATCCGAGTCCACTTGACAGGAGCAGGTTAATCAGATCCGAGTCCCCTTGACAGGAGCAGGTTAATCAGATCCGAGTCCACTTGACAGGAGCAGGTTAATCAGATCCGAGTCCACTTGACAGGAACAGGTTAATCAGATCCGAGTCCACTTGACAGGAGCAGGTTAATCAGATCCGAGTCCACTTGACAGCAGCAGGTTAATCAGATCCGAGTCCACTTGACAGGAGCAGGTTAATCAGATCCAAGTCCCCTTCACAGGAGCAGGTTAAACAGATCTGAGTCCCCTTGACAGGAGCAGGTTAATCAGATCCGAGTCCACTTGACAGGAGCAGGTTAATCAGATCCGAGTCCCCTTGACAACAGCAGGTTAAACAGATCTGAGTCCCCTTGACAGGAGCAGGTTAAACAGATCCGAGTCCACTTGACAGGAGCAGGTTAATCAGATCCAAGTCCCCTTGACAGGAGCAGGTTAAACAGATCTGAGTCACCTTGACAGGAGCAGGTTAATCAGATCCGAGTCCACTTGACAGGAGCAGGTTAATCAGATCCGAGTCCCCTTGACAACAGCAGGTTAAACAGATCTGAGTCCCCTTGACAGGAGCAGGTTAATCAGATCTGAGTCCCCTTGACAGGAGCAGGTTAAACAGATCCGAGTCCCTTTGACAGGAGCAGGTTAAGCAGATCCGAGTCCCCTTGACAGCAGCAGGTTAATCAGATCCGAGTCCACTTGACAGGAGCAGGTTAATCAGATCCGAGTCCACTTGACAGCAGCAGGTTAATCAGATCCGAGTCCACTTGACAGGAGCAGGTTAATCAGATCCAAGTCCCCTTGACAGGAGCAGGTTAAACAGATCTGAGTCCCCTTGACAGGAGCAGGTTAATCAGATCCGAGTCCACTTGACAGGAGCAGGTTAATCAGATCCGAGTCCACTTGACAGGAGCAGGTTAATCAGATCCGAGTCCCCTTGATAACAGCAGGTTAAACAGATCTGAGTCCCCTTGACAGGAGCAGGTTAATCAGATCTGAGTCCCCTTGACAGGAGCAGGTTAAACAGATCCGAGTCCCCTTGACAACAGCAGGTTAAACAGATCTGAGTCCCCTTGACAGGAGCAGGTTAATCAGATCCGAGTCCCCTTGACAGGAGAAGGTTAAACAGATCCGAGTCCCCTTGACAGGAGCAGGTTAATCAGATCCGAGTCCCCTTGACAGCAGCAGGTTAATCAGATCCGAGTCCACTTGACAGGAGCAGGTTAATCAGATCCGAGTCCACTTGACAGCAGCAGGTTAATCAGATCCGAGTCCACTTGACAGGAGCAGGTTAATCAGATCCGAGTCCACTTGACAGGAGCAGATTAATCAGATCCGAGTCCACTTGACAGGAGCAGGTTAATCAGATCCGAGTCCACTTGACAGGAGCAGGTTAATCAGATCCGAGTCCACTTGACAGGAGCAGGTTAATCAGATCCGAGTCCACTTGACAGGAGCAGGTTAATCAGATCCGAGTCCACTTGACAGGAGCAGGTTAATCAGATCCGAGTCCCCTTGACAGGAGCAGGTTAATCAGATCCGAGTCCACTTGACAGGAGCAGGTTAATCAGATCCGAGTCCACTTGACAGGAACAGGTTAATCAGATCCGAGTCCACTTGACAGGAGCAGGTTAATCAGATCCGAGTCCACTTGACAGCAGCAGGTTAATCAGATCCGAGTCCACTTGACAGGAGCAGGTTAATCAGATCCAAGTCCCCTTGACAGGAGCAGGTTAAACAGATCTGAGTCCCCTTGACAGGAGCAGGTTAATCAGATCCGAGTCCACTTGACAGGAGCAGGTTAATCAGATCCGAGTCCCCTTGACAACAGCAGGTTAAACAGATCTGAGTCCCCTTGACAGGAGCAGGTTAAACAGATCCGAGTCCACTTGACAGGAGCAGGTTAATCAGATCCAAGTCCCCTTGACAGGAGCAGGATAAACAGATCTGAATCACCTTGACAGGAGCCGGTTAATCAGATCCGAGTCCACTTGACAGGAGCAGGTTAATCAGATCCGAGTCCCCTTGACAACAGCAGGTTAAACAGATCTGAGTCCCCTTGACAGGAGCAGGTTAATCAGATCTGAGTCCCCTTGACAGGAGCAGGTTAAACAGATCCGAGTCCCTTTGACAGGAGCAGGTTAAGCAGATCCGAGTCCCCTTGACAGCAGCAGGTTAATCAGATCCGAGTCCACTTGACAGGAGCAGGTTAATCAGATCCGAGTCCACTTGACAGCAGCAGGTTAATCAGATCCGAGTCCACTTGACAGGAGCAGGTTAAGCAGATCCAAGTCCCCTTGACAGGAGCAGGTTAAACAGATCTGAGTCCCCTTGACAGGAGCAGGTTAATCAGATCCGAGTCCACTTGACAGCAGCAGGTTAATCAGATCCGAGTCCCCTTGACAACAGCAGGTTAAACAGATCTGAGTCCCCTTGACAGGAGCAGGTTAATCAGATCTGAGTCCCCTTGACAGGAGCAGGTTAAACAGATCCGAGTCCCCTTGACAACAGCAGGTGAAACAGATCTCAGTCCCCTTGACAGGAGCAGGTTAAACAGATCTGAGTCCCCTTGACAGGAGCAGGTTAAACAGATCTGAGTCCCCTTGACAGGAGCAGGTTAATCAGATCCAAGTCCCCTTGACAGGAGCAGGTTAAACAGATCCGAGTTCACTTCACAGGAGCAGGTTAAACAGATCCGAGTCCACTTGACAGGAGCAGGTTAAACAGACCTGAGTCCCCTTGACAGGAGCAGATTAAAGAGATCTGAGTCCCCTTGACAGGAGAAGGTTAAACAGATCCGAGTCCCCTTGACAGGAGCAGGTTAAACAGATCCGAGTCCCCTTGACAGGAGCAGGTTAAACAGATCCGAGTCCACTTGACAGGAGCAGATTAAACAGATCTGAGTCCACTTGACAGGAGCAGGTTAAACAGATCCGAGTCCACTTGACAGGAGCAGATTAAACAGATCTGAGTCCACTTGACAGG
The DNA here is from genome assembly GCF_052327205.1 of Somniosus microcephalus. Lineage (NCBI taxonomy): Eukaryota > Metazoa > Chordata > Chondrichthyes > Squaliformes > Somniosidae > Somniosus > Somniosus microcephalus. The sequence continues at coordinate 151,693,966 of NW_028225179.1, forward strand.
AGCAGGTTAAACAGATCCGAGGCCCCTTGACAGGAGCAGGTTGAACAGATCTGAGTCCACTTGACAGGAGCAGGTTAAACAGATCCGAGTCCCCTTGACAGGAGCAGGTTAAACAGACCCGAGTCCCCTTGACAGGAGCAGGTTAAACAGATCCAAGTCCCCTTGAGAGGAGCTGGTTAATCAGATCCGAGTCCACTTGACAGGAGCAGGTTAAACAGATCCGAGTCCCCTTGACAGGAGCAGGTTAATCAGATCCGAGTCCCCTTGACAGGAGCAGGTTAAACAGATCCGAGTCCACTTGACAGGAGCAGATTAAACAGATCTGAGTCCACTTGACAGGAGCAAGTTAAACAGATCCGAGTCCCCTTGACAGGAGCAGGTTAAACAGATCCGAGTCCCCTTGACAGGAGAAGGTTAAACAGATCCGAGTCCCCTTGACAGGAGCAGGTTAAACAGATCCGAGTCCCCTTGACAGGAGCAGGTTAAACAGATCCGAGTCCCCTTGACAGGGGCAGGTTAAACAGATCCAAGTCCCCTTGACAGGAGCTGGTTAATCAGATCCGAATCCACTTGACAGGAGCAGGTTAAACAGGTCCGAGTCCCCTTGACAGGAGCAGCTTAATCAGATCCGAGTCCCCTTGACAGGAGCAGGTTAAACAGATCCGAGTCCACTTGACAGGAGCAGATTAAACAGATCCGAGTCCACTTGACAGGAGCAGGTTCAACAGATCCGAGTCCCCTTGACAGGAGCAGGTTAAACAGATCCGAGTCCCCTTGACAGGAGCAGGTTAAACAGATCTGAGTCCCCTTGACAGGAGCAGGTTAAACAGATCCGAGTCCCCTTGACAGGAGCAGGTTAAACAGATCTGAGTCCCCTTGACAGGAGCAGATTAAACAGATCTGAGTCCCCTTGACAGGAGCAGGTTAAACAGATCTGAGTCCCCTTGACAGGAGAAGGTTAAACAGATCCGAGTCTCCTTGACAGGAGCAGGTTAAACAGATCCGAGTCCCCTTGACAGGAGCAGGTTAAACAGATCCGAGTCCACTTGACAGGAGCAGATTAAACAGATCTGAGTCCACTTGACAGGAGCAGGTTAAACAGATCCGAGTCCACTTGACAGGAGCAGGTTAAACAGATCCGAGTCCCCTTGACAGGAGCAGATTAAACAGATCCGAGTCCACTTGAGAAGAGCAGATTAATCAGATCTGAGTCCCCTTGACAGGAGCAGGTTAATCAGATCCGAGTCCACTTGACAGGAGCAGGTTAATCAGATCCGACTCCACTTGACAGGAGCAGGTTAAACAGATCCGAGTCCCCTTGACAGGAGCAGGTTAAACAGATCCGAGTCCCCTTGACGGAAGCAGATTAATCAGATCCGAGTCCACTTGACAGGAGCAGGTTAAAAAGATCCGAGTCCACTTGACAGGAGCAGGTTAAAAAGATCCGAGTCCCCTTGACAGGAGCAGGTTAATCAGATCCGAGTCCCTTTGACAGGAGCAGGTTAAACAGATCCGAGTCCCCTTGACAGCAACAGGTTAATCAGATCCGAGTCCACTTGACAGGAGCAGGTTAATCAGATCCGAGTCCACTTGACAGCAGCAGGTTAATCAGATCCGAGTCCCCTTGACAGGAGCAGGTTAAACAGATCCGAGTCCACTTGACAGGAGCAGGTTAATCAGATCCGAGTCCCCTTGACAACAGCAGGTTAAACAGATCTGAGTCCCCTTGACAGGGGCAGGTTAATCAGATCTGAGTCCCCTTGACAGGAGCAGGTTAAACAGATCCGAGTCCCCTTGACAACAGCAGGTTAAACAGATCTGAGTCCCCTTGACAGGAGCAGGTTAAACAATCTGAGTCCCCTTGACAGGAGCAGGTTAAACAGATCTGAGTCCCCTTGACAGGAGCAGGTTAATCAGATCCGAGTCCCCTTGACAGGAGCAGGTTAAACAGATCCGAGTCCCCTTGACAGGAGCAGGTTAAACAGATCTGAGTCCCCTTGACAGGAGCAGGTTAATCAGATCCGAGTCCACTTGACAGGAGCAGGTTAATCAGATCCGAGTCCCCTTGACAGGAGCAGGTTAAACAGATCCGAGTTCACTTCACAGGAGCAGGTTAAACAGATCCGAGTCCACTTGACAGGAGCAGGTTAAACAGACCTGAGTCCCCTTGACAGGAGAAGGTTAAACAGATCCGAGTCCCCTTGACAGGAGCAGGTTAAACAGATCCGAGTCCCCTTGACAGGAGCAGGTTAAACAGATCCGAGTCCACTTGACAGGAGCAGGTGAAACAGATCCGAGTCCCCTTGACAGGAGCAGGTTAAACAGATCCGAGTCCACTTGACAGGAGCAGATTAAACAGATCTGAGTCCACTTGACAGGAGCAGGTTAAACAGATCCGAGTCCCCTTGACAGGAGCAGGTTAAACAGATCCGAGTCCACTTGACAGGAGCAGATTAATCAGATCCGAGTCCCCTTGACAGGAGCAGGTTAATCAGATCCGAGTCCACTTGACAGGAGCAGATTAATCAGATCCGAGTCCCCTTGACAGGAGCAGGTTAATCAGATCCGAGTCCACTTGACAGGAGCAGGTTAAACAGATCCGAGTCCCCTTGACAGCAGCAGGTTAAACAGATCCGAGTCCACTTGACAGGAGCAGGTTAAACAGATCCGAGTCCACTTGACAGCAGCAGGTTACTCAGATCCGAGTCCACTTGACAGGAGCAGGTTAATCAGATCCGAGTCCACTTCACAGGAGCAGGTTAATCAGATCCGAGTCCACTTGACAGGAGCAGGTTAAACAGATCCGAGTCCACTTGACAGGAGCAGGTTAATCAGATCCGAGTCCCCTTGACAGGAGCAGAATAATCAGATCCGAGTCCCCTTGACAGGAGCAGGTTAATCAGATCCGAGTCCCCTTGACAGGAGCAGGTTAATCAGATCCGAGTCCACTTGACAGCAGCAGGTTAATCAGATCCAAGTCCCCTTGACAGCAGCAGGTTAAACAGATCCGAGTCCCCTTGACAGGAGCAGATTAAACAGATCCGAGTTCCCTTGACAGGAGCAGGTTAATCAGATCCGAGTCCCCTTGACAGGAGCAGGTTAATCAGATCCGAGTCCCCTTGACAGGAGCAGGTTAAACAGATCCGAGTCCCCTTGACAGGAGCAGGTTAATCAGATCCGAGTCCCCTTGACAGCAGCAGGTTAAACAGATCCGAGTCCCCTTGACAGGAGCAGGTTAAACAGATCCGAGTCCCCTTGACAGGAGCAGGTTAATCAGATCCGAGTCCCCTTGACAGGAGCAGGTTAATCAGATCCGAGTCCCCTTGACAGCAGCAGGTTAAACAGATCCGAGTCCCCTTGACAGGAGCAGGTTAATCAGATCCGAGTCCCCTTGACAGGAGCAGGTTAATCAGATCCGAGTCCCCTTGACAGGAGCAGGTTAAACAGATCCGAGTCCCCTTGACAGGAGCAGGTTAAACAGAACCAAGTCCCCTTAACAGGAGGAGCTTAATCAGATCCGAGTCCCCTTGACAGGAGCAGGTTAAACAGATCCGAGTCCCCTTGACAGCAGCAGGATAAACAGATCCGAGTCCCCTTGACAGGAGCAGGTTAAACAGATCCGAGTCCCCTTGACAGGAGCAGATTAATCAGCTCCGAGTCCACTTGACAGGAGCAGGTTAATCAGATCCGAGTCCACTTGACAGGAGCAGGTTAAACAGATCCGAGTCCCCTTGACAGGAGCAGGTTAATCAGATCCGAGTCCCTTTGACAGGAGCAGGTTAAACAGTTCCGAGTCCCCTTGACAGCAACAGGTTAATCAGGTCCGAGTCCACTTGACAGGAGCAGGTTAATCAGATCCGAGTCCACTTGACAGCAGCAGGTTAATCAGATCCGAGTCCCCTTGACAGGAGCAGGTTAAACAGATCCAAGCCCCCTTGACAGGAGCAGGTTAAACAGATCTGAGTCCCCTTGACAGGAGCAGGTTAATCAGATCCAAGTCCACTTGACAGGAGCAGGTTAATCAGATCTGAGTCCCCTTGACAGGAGCAGGTTAATCAGATCCAAGTCCACTTGACAGGAGCAGGTTAATCAGATCCGAGTCCCCTTGACAACAGCAGGTTAAACAGATCTGAGTCCCCTTGACAGGAGCAGGTTAATCAGATCTGAGTCCCCTTGACAGGAGCAGGTTAAACAGATCCGAGTCCCCTTGACAACAGCAGGTTAAACAGGTCTGAGTCCCCTTGACAGGAGCAGGTTAAACAATCTGAGTCCCCTTGACAGGAGCAGGTTAAACAGATCTGAGTCCCCTTGACAGGAGCAGGTTAATCAGATCCGAGTCCCCTTGACAGGAGCAGGTTAAACAGATCCAAGTCCCCTTTACAGGAGCAGGTTAAACAGATCTGAGTCCCCTTGACAGGAGCAGGTTAATCACATCCGAGTCCACTTGACAGGAGCAGGTTAATCAGATCCGAGTCCCCTTAACAGGAGCAGGTTAAACAGATCCGAGTCCACTTGACAGGAGCAGGTTAAACAGACCTGAGTCCCCTTGACAGGAGCAGAATAAACAGATCTGAGTCCCCTTGACAGGAGAAGGTTAAACAGATCCGAGTCCCCTTGACAGGAGCAGGTTAAACAGATCCGAGTCCCCTTGACAGGAGCAGGTTAAACAGATCCAAGTCCCCTTGACAGGAGCTGGTTAATCAGATCCGAGTCCACTTGACAGGAGCAGGTTAATCAGATCCGAGTCCCCTTGACAGGAGCAGGTTAAACAGATCCGAGTCCACTTGACAGGAGCAGATTAAACAGATCTGAGTCCACTTGACAGGAGCAGGTTAAACAAATCCGAGTCCCCTTGACAGGAGCAGGTTAAACAGATCCGAGTCCCCTTGACAGGAGCAGGTTAAACAGATCCGAGTCCCCTTGACAGGAGCAGGTTAAACAGATCTGAGTCCCCTTGACAGGAGCAGATTAAACAGATCTGAGTCCCCTTGACAGGAGCAGGTTAAACAGATCTGAGTCCCCTTGACAGGAGAAGGTTAAACAGATCCGAGTCCCCTTGACAGGAGCAGGTTAAACAGATCCGAGTCCCCTTGACAGGAGCAGGTTAAACAGATCCGAGTCCACTTGACAGGAGCAGATTAAACAGATCTGAGTCCACTTGACAGGAGCAGGTTAAACAGATCCGAGTCCACTTGACAGGAGCAGCTTAAACAGATCCGAGTCCCCTTGACAGGAGCAGATTAAACAGATCTGAGTCCCCTTGACAGGAGCAGGTTAAACAGATCCGAGTCCCCTTGACAGGAGCAGGTTAAACAGATCTGAGTCCCCTTGACAGGAGCAGGTTAAACAGATCTGAGTCCACTTGACAGGAGCAGGTTAAACAGATCCGAGTCCACTTGACAGGAGCAGATTAATCAGATCTGAGTCCCCTTGACAGGAGCAGGTTAAACAGATCCGAGTCCACTTGACAGGAGCAGGTTAATCAGATCTGAGTCCACTTGACAGGAGCAGGTTAATCAGATCCGAGTCCACTTGACAGGAGCAGGTTAATCAGATCCGAGTCCACTTGACAGGAGCAGGTTAATCAGATCTGCGTCCACTTGACAGGAGCAGGTTAATCAGATCCGAGTCCACTTGACAGGAGCAGGTTAAACAGATCCGAGTCCACTTGACAGGAGCAGGTTAATCAGATCCGAGTCCACTTGACAGGAGCAGGTTAATCAGATCCGAGTCACCCTCACAGGAGCAGGTTAATCAGATCCGAGTCCACTTGACAGGAGCAGATTAAACAGATCCGAGTCCCCTTGACAGGAGCAGGTTAAACAGATCCGAGTCCCCTTGACAGGAGCAGATTAATCAGATCCGAGTCCACTTGACAGGAGCAGGTTAATCAGATCCGAGTCCACTTGACAGGAGCAGGTTAAACAGATCCGAGTCCCCTTGACAGGAGCAGGTTAAACAGATCCGAGTCCCCTTGACAGGAGCAGGTTAAACAGATCCGAGTCCACTTGACAGGAGCAGATTAATCAGATCTGAGTCCCCTTGACAGGAGCAGGTTAATCAGATCCGAGTCCACTTGACAGGAGCAGGTTAAACAGATCCGAGTCCCCTTGACAGGAGCAGGTTAAACAGATCCGAGTCCCCTTGACAGGAGCAGATTAATCAGATCCGAGTCCCCTTGACAGGAGCAGGTTAATCAGATCCGAGTCCACTTGACAGGAGCAGATTAATCAGATCCGAGTCCCCTTGACAGGAGCAGGTTAATCAGATCCGAGTCCACTTGACAGGAGCAGGTTAAACAGATCCGAGTCCCCTTGACAGCAGCAGGTTAAACAGATCCGAGTCCACTTGTCAGCAGCAGGTTACTCAGATCCGAGTCCACTTGACAGGAGCAGGTTAATCAGATCCGAGTCCACTTCACAGCAGCAGGTTACTCAGATCCGAGTCCACTTGACAGGAGCAGGTTAATCAGATCCGAGTCCACTTCACAGGAGCAGGTTAATCAGATCCGAGTCCACTTCACAGGAGCAGGTTAAACAGATCCGAGTCCACTTGACAGGAGCAGGTTAATCAGATCCGAGTCCCCTTGACAGGAGCAGATTAATCAGATCCGAGTCCCCTTGACAGGAGCAGGTTAATCAGATCCGAGTCCCCTTGACAGGAGCAGGTTAATCAGATCCGAGTCCACTTGACAGCAGCAGGTTAATCAGATCCAAGTCCACTTGACAGCAGCAGGTTAAACAGATCCGAGTCCCCTTGACAGGAGCAGATTAAACAGATCCGAGTTCCCTTGACAGGAGCAGGTTAATCAGATCCGAGTCCCCTTGACAGGAGCAGGTTAATCAGATCCGAGTCCCCTTGACAGCAGCAGGTTAAACAGATCCGAGTCCCCTTGACAGGAGCAGGTTAAACAGATCCGAGTCCCCTTGACAGGAGCAGGTTAAACAGAACCAAGTCCCCTTAACAGGAGGAGCTTAATCAGATCCGAGTCCCCTTGACAGGAGCAGGTTAAACAGATCTGAGTCCACTTGACAGGAGCAGGTTAATCAGATCCGAGTCCCCTTGACAGGAGCAGGTTAAACAGATCCGAGTCCCCTTGACAGGAGCAGGTTAAACAGATCCGAGTCCCCTTGACAGCAGCAGGATAAACAGATCCGAGTCCCCTTGACAGGAGCAGGTTAAACAGATCCGAGTCCCCTTGACAGCAGCAGGTTAAACAGATCCAAGTCCCCTTGACAACAGCAGGTTAAACAGATCCGAGTCCCCTTGACAGGAGCAGATTAAACAGATCCGAGTCCCCTTGACAGCAGCAGGTTAAACAGATCCGAGTCCCCTTGACAGGAGCAGGTTAATCAGATCCGATGCCCCTTGACAGCAGCAGGTTAAACAGATCCGAGTCCCCTTGACAGGAGCAGGTTAAACAGATCCGAGTCCCCTTGACAGGAGCAGGTTAAACAGAACCAAGTCCCCTTAACAGGAGGAGCTTAATCAGATCCGAGTCCCCTTGACAGGAGCAGATTAAACAGATCTGAGTCCACTTGACAGGAGCAGGTTAATCAGATCCGAGTCCCCTTGACAGGAGCAGGTTAAACAGATCCGAGTCCCCTTGACAGGAGCAGGTTAAACAGATCTGAGTCCCCTTGACAGCAGCAGGTTAAACAGATCCAAGTCCCCTTGACAACAGCAGGTTAAACAGATCCGAGTCCCCTTGACAGGAGCAGATTAAACAGATCTGAGGCCCCTTGACAGGAGCAGGTTAATCAGATCCGAGTCCCCTTGACAGGAGCAGGTTAAACAGATCCGAGTCCCCTTGACAGGAGCAGGTTAAACAGAACCAAGTCCCCTTAACAGGAGGAGCTTAATCAGATCCGAGTCCCCTTGACAGGAGCAGGTTAAACAGATCCGAGTCCCCTTGACAGGAGCAGGTTAAACAGATCCGAGTCCCCTTGACAGCAGCAGGATAAACAGATCCGAGTCCCCTTGACAGGACCAGGTTAAACAGATCCGAGTCCCCTTGACAGCAGCAGGTTAAACAGATCCGAGTCCCCTTGACAGGAGCAGATTAAACAGATCTGAGGCCCCTTGACAGGAGCAGGTTAAACAGATCCGAGTCCCCTTGACAGGAGCAGGTTGAACAGATCCGAGTCCCCTTCACAGGAGCAGGTTAAACAGATGCGAGTCCACTTGACAGGAGCAGGTTAAACAGATCTGAGTCCACTTGACAGGAGCAGGTTAAACAGATCCGAGTCCACTTGACAGGAGCAGATTAATCAGATCCGAGTCCCCTTGACAGGAGCAGGTTAATCAGATCCGAGTCCACTTGACAGGAGCAGGTTAATCAGATCCGAGTCCCCTTGACAGGAGCAGGTTAAACAGATCCGAGTCCACTTGACAGCAGCAGGTTACTCAGATCCGAGTCCACTTGACAGGAGCAGGTTAATCAGGTCCGAGTCCACTTCACAGGAGCAGGTTAATCAGATCCGAGTCCACTTGACAGGAGCAGGTTAATCAGATCCGAGTCCCCTTGACAGGAGCAGGTTAATCAGATCCGAGTCCACTTGGCAGCAGCAGGTTAATCAGATCCGAGTCCCCTTGACAGGAGCAGATTAATCAGATCCGAGTCCCCTTGACAGGAGCAGGTTAATCAGATCCGAGTCCACTTGACAGCAGCAGGTTAATCAGATCCGAGTCCACTTGACAGCAGCAGGTTAATCAGATCCGAGTCCCCTTGACAGCAGCAGGTTAATCAGATCCGAGTCCACTTCACAGGAGCAGGTTAATCAGATCCGAGTCCACTTCACAGGAGCAGGTTAATCAGATCCGAGTCCCCTTGACAGGAGCAGGTTAATCAGATCCGAGTCCCCTTGACCGGAGCAGGTTAATCAGATCCGAGTCCCCTTGACAGGAGCAGGTTAATCAGATCCGAGTCCACTTGACAGGAGCAGGTTAAACTGATCTGAGTCCACTTGACAGGAGCAGGTTAAACAGATCCGAGTCCCCTTGACAGGAGCAGGTTAAACAGAGCCGAGTCTCCTTGACAGCAGCAGGTTAAACTGATCCGAGTCCCCTTGACAGGAGCAGGTTAAACAGATCCGAGTCCCCTTGACAGGAGCAGATTAATCAGCTCCGAGTCCACTTGACAGGAGCAGGTTAATCAGATCCGAGTCCACTTGACAGGAGCAGGTTAAACAGATCCGAGTCCCCTTGACAGGAGCAGGTTAATCAGATCCGAGTCCCTTTGACAGGAGCAGGTTAAACAGATCCGAGTCCCCTTGACAGCAACAGGTTAATCAGGTCCGAGTCCACTTGACAGGAGCAGGTTAATCAGATCCGAGTCCACTTGACAGCAGCAGGTTAATCAGATCCAAGCCCCCTTGACAGGAGCAGGTTAAACAGATCTGAGTCCACTTGACAGCAGCAGGTTAATCAGGTCCGAGTCCACTTGACAGGAGCAGGTTAATCAGATCCGAGTCCCCTTGACAGGAGCAGGTTAAACAGATCCAAGCCCCCTTGACAGGAGCAGGTTAAACAGATCTGAGTCCACTTGACAGCAGCAGGTTAATCAGATCCGAGTCCCCTTGACAGGAGCAGGTTAATCAGATCCAAGCCCCCTTGACAGGAGCAGGTGAAACAGATCTGAGTCCCCTTGACAGGAGCAGGTTAATCAGATCCAAGTCCACTTGACAGGAGCAGGTTAATCAGATCCGAGTCCCCTTGACAACAGCAGGTTAAACAGATCTGAGTCCCCTTGACAGGAGCAGGTTAATCAGATCTGAGTCCCCTTGACAGGAGCAGGTTAAACAGATCCGAGGCCCCTTGACAACAGCAGGTTAAACAGGTCTGAGTCCCCTTGACAGGAGCAGGTTAAACAATCTGAGTCCCCTTGACAGGAGCAGGTTAAACAGATCTGAGTCCCCTTGACAGGAGCAGGTTAATCAGATCCGAGTCCCCTTGACAGGAGCAGGTTAAACAGATCCGAGTCCCCTTTACAGGAGCAGGTTAAACAGATCTGAGTCCACTTGACAGGAGCAGGTTAAACAGATCCGAGTCCACTTGACAGGAGCAGATTAATCAGATCCGAGTCCCCTTGACAGGAGCAGGTTAAACAGATCCGAGTCCACTTGACAGCAGCAGGTTACTCAGATCCGAGTCCACTTGACAGGAGCAGGTTAATCAGGTCCGAGTCCACTTCACAGGAGCAGGTTAATCAGATCCGAGTCCACTTGACAGGAGCAGGTTAATCAGATCCGAGTCCCCTTGACAGGAGCAGGTTAATCAGATCCGAGTCCACTTGACAGCAGCAGGTTAATCAGATCCGAGTCCCCTTGACAGGAGCAGATTAATCAGATCTGAGTCCCCTTGACAGGAGCAGGTTGATCAGATCCGAGTCCCCTTGACAGGAGCAGATTAATCGGATCCGAGTCCCCTTGACAGGAGCAGGTTAATCAGATCCGAGTCCCCTTGACAGGAGCAGGTTAATCAGATCCGAGTCCACTTGACAGCAGCAGGTTAATCAGATCCGAGTCCACTTGACAGCAGCAGGTTAATCAGATCCGAGTCCCCTTGACAGCAGCAGGTTAATCAGATCTGAGTCCACTTCACAGGAGCAGGTTAATCAGATCCGAGTCCACTTCACAGGAGCAGGTTAATCAGATCCGAGTCCCCTTGACAGGAGCAGATTAATCAGATCCGAGTCCCCTTGACCGGAGCAGGTTAATCAAGTCCGAGTCCCCTTGACAGGAGCAGGTTAATCAGATCCGAGTCCACTTGACAGGAGCAGGTTAAACTGATCTGAGTCCACTTGACAGGAGCAGGTTAATCAGATCCGAGTCCACTTGACAGGAGCAGGTTAAACTGATCCGAGTCCCCTTGACAGGAGCAGGTTAAACAGATCCGAGTCCCCTTGACAGGAGCAGGTTAAACAGATCCGAGTCCCCTTGACAGGAGCAGATTAATCAGATCCGAGTCCCCTTGAAAGCAGCAGGTTAATCAGATCCGAGTCCCCTTGACAACAGCAGCTAATCAGATCCGAGTCCCCTTGGCATGAGCAGGTTAATCAGATCCGAGTCCACTTGACAGGAGCAGGTTAAACAGATCCGAGTCCCCTTGACAGGAGCAGGTAAAACAGATCCGAGTCCCCTTGACAGCAGCAGGTTAAACAGATCCGAGTCTCCTTGACAGGAGCAGGTTTATCAGATCCGAGTCCACTTGACAGGAGCAGGTTAATCAGACCCGAGTCCCATTGACAGCAGCAGGTTTAACAGATCCGAGTCCACTTAACAGGAGCAGGTTAATCAGATCCGAGTCCACTTGACAGCAGCAGGTTAAACAGATCCGAGTCCACTTGACAGCAAGAGGTTAATCAGATCCGAGTCCCCTTGACAGGAGCAGGTTAATCAGATCCGAGTCCCCTTGACAGCAGCAGGTTAATCAGATCTGAGTCCACTTGACAGGAGCAGGTTAATCAGATCCGAGTCCCCTTGACAGGAGCAGGTTAAACAGATCCGAGTCCCCTTGACAGGAGCAGGTTAAACAGATCTGAGTCCCCTTGACAGGAGCAGGTTAAACAGATCCGTTTCCCCTTGACAGGAGCAGGTTAAACAGATCCGAGTCCACTTGACAAGAGCAGGTTAAACAGATCCGAGTCCCCTTGACAGCAGCAGGTTAATCAGGTCCGAGTCCCCTTGACAACAGCAGGTTAATCAGATCCGAGTCCCCTTGACAGGAGCAGGTTAATCAGATCCGAGTCCACTTGACAGGAGCAGGTTAAACAGATCCGAGCCCCCTTGACAGGAGCAGGTTAAACAGATCTGAGTCCCCTTGACAGCAGCAGGTTAAACAGATCCGAGTCCCATTGACAGGAGCAGGTTAATCAGATCCGAGTCCCCTTGACAGGAGCAGGTTAAACTGATCCGAGTCCACTTGACAGCAGCAGCTTAATCAGATCCGAGTCCCCTTGACAGGAGCAGGTTAAACAGATCCGAGTCCACTTGACAGGAGCAGGTTAATCAGATCCGAGTCCCATTGACAGCAGCAGGTTTAACAGATCCGAGTCCACTTGACAGGAGCAGGTTAATCAGATCCGAGTCCCATTGACAGCAGCAGGTTTAACAGATCCTGTTCCTTGTGAAAGTAGAAAAGCCAGAGTGATGGGGCATACCAGAGTGATGGGACATACCAGAGTGTTGGGAGATACCAGAGGGATGCAAGATACCAGAGTATTGGGAGATATGAGTGTTGGGAGGTTCCAGAAGGATGAGAGATTCCAGAGGGATGGGAGATACCGGAGGGATGGGAGGTTCCAGAGGGATGGGAGATACCGGAGGGATGGGAGGTTCCAGACGGATGGGATATTCCAGAGGGATGGGCGATACCGGAGGAATGGAAGGTTCCAGAGGGATGGGAGATACAGAGTGATGGGAGATACAGGTCGGTTTGTTCTCTAGAAGTGGGTTAACCTCCCATCCATCCCTTCTCAGTAATTTAAAACAAAATGCAAGGAATTAACCTTTTAATTTGTTAAAACGTAGAGGATAATGTGGAGGAATCGCAAGAAAGCAATATCAGCAAAGGGTTCGGATACATCAGAAATCACAGGAACAAGACACCAGCCAATCCCTAACCCCTCAAGTGAGCCATCATTTATATGTATATAAATTGCCGACTTCATTTCCAACCTTTAAAATTAGTTCGCTTGTTTTGTGAATGGGAGCTATTTCGTATCGTGAGGAATGATGCTGGTTGCAGGAAATGCACAATCACAACATCACTGAAACAGTATGGGTTCAGTTTAACGTCTCATCCGAAAGACGGCAACTCCGACAGTGCAGCACTCCCTCAGCACTGCCCCTCCGACAGTGCAGCACTCCCTCAGCACTGCTACTCCGACAGTGCAGCACTCCCTCAGTACTGCCCCTCTGACAGTGTAGCAATCCCTCAGTACTGCCCCTCCGACAGTGCAGCACTCCCTCAGTACTGCCCCTCCGACAGTGCAGCGCTCCCTCAGTACTGCCCCTCTGACAGTGCAGCACTCCCTCAGTACTGCCCCTCCGACAGTGCAGCACTCCCTCAGTACTGCCACTCCGATAGTGCAGTACTCCCTCAGTACTGCCCCTCCAATAGTGCAGCACTCCCTCAGTACTGCCCCTCCGACAGTGCAGCACTCCCTCAGTACTGCCCCTCTGAGAGTGCAGCACTCCCTCAGTACTGTCCCTCCGACAGTGCAGCTCTCCCTCAGTACTGCCCTCTCCGACAGTGCAGCACTCCCTCAGTACTGCCCATCCGACAGTGCAACACTCGCTCAGTACTGCCCCTCCGACAGTGCAGCACTCCCTCAGTACTGCCCCCTCCGACAGTGCAACACTCCCTCAGTACTGCCCCTCCGACAGTGCAGCACTCCCTCAGTACTGCCCCTCCCATAGTGCAGCACTCCCTCAGTACTGCCCCTCCGACAGTGCAGCACTCCCTCAGTACTGCCCCTCTGAGAGTGCAGCACTCCCTCAGTACTGCCCCTCCGACAGTGCAGCTCTCCCTCAGCACTGCCCTCTCCGACAGTGCAGCACGCCCGCAGTACTGCCCATCCGACAGTGCTGCACTCCCTCAGTACTGCACCTCCGATAGTGCAGCACTCCCTCAGTACTGCCCCTCCGACAGTGCAGCACACCCTCAGTACTGCCCCTCCGACAGTGCAGCACTCCCTCAGTACTGCCCCTCTGAGAGTGCAGCACTCCCCCAGTACTGCCCCTCCGACAGTGCAACACTCCCTCAGTACCGCCCCTCCGACAGTGCAGCGCTCCCTCAGTACTGCCCCTCCGACAGTGCAACACTCCCTCAGTACTGCCCCTCCGACAGTGCAGCACTCCCTCAGTACTGCCCCCTCTGACAGTGCAGCACTCCCTCAGTACTGCCCCTCTGAGAGTGCAGCACTCCCTCAGTACTGCCCCTCCGACAGTGCTGCGCTCCCCCTCCGACAGTGCAACACTCCCTCAGTACTGCCCCTCCGACAGTGCAGCACTCCCTCAGTACTGCCCCCTCCGACAGTGCAACACTCCCTCAGTACTGCCCCCTCCGACGGTGCAGCATTCCCTCAGTACTGCCCCTCCGACAGTGCAGCACTCCCTCAGTACTGCCCCTCCGACAGTGCAGCTCTCCCTCAGTACTGCCCTCTCCGACAGAGCAGCGCTCCCTCAGTACTGCCCCTCCGACAGTGCAGCGCTCCCTCAGTAATTCCCCCTCCGACAGTGCAGCGCTCCCTCAGTACTGCCCCTCCGACAGTGCAGCACTCCCTCAGTACTGCCCCTCCGATAGTGCAGCACACCCTCAGTACTGCCCCTCCGATAGTGCAGCACTCCCTCAGTACTGCCCCTCCGACAGTGCAGCACCCCCTCAGTACTGCCCCTCTGAGAGTGCAGCACTACCCCAGTACTGCCCCTCCGACAGTGCAACACTCCCTCAGTAGCCTCCTCCGACAGTGCAGCGCTCCCTCAGTACTACCCCTCCGACAGTACAACACTCCCTCAGTACTGCCCCTCCGACAGTGCAGCACACCCTCAGTGCTGCCCCCTCCGACAGTGCAGCACTCCCTCAGTACTGCCCCTCTGAGAGTGCAGCACTCCGGCAGTACTGCCCCTCCGACGGTGCAGCGCTCCCCCTCCGACAGTGCAACACTCCCTCAGTACTGCCCCTCAGACAGTGCAGCACTCCCTCAGTACTGCCCCCTCCGACAGTGCAACACTCCCTCAGTACTGCCCCTCCGACAGTGCAGCACTCCCTCAGTACTGCCCCTCCGACAGTGCAGCTCTACCTCAGTACTGCCCCTCCGACAGTGCAGCACTCCCTCAGTACTGACCATCCGACAGTGCAGCACTCCCTCAGTACTGCCCCTCTGACAGTGCAGCTCTCCCTCAGTCCTGCCCTCTCCGACAGTGCAGCACTCCCTCAGTACTGCCCCTCCGACAGTGCCGCGCTCCCTCAGTACTGCCCCCTCCGACACTGCAGCGCTCCATCAGTACTGCCGCCTCCGTCAGTGCAGCACTCCCTCAGTACTGTCCCTCCGACAGTGCAGCACTCCCTCAGTACTGTCCCTGCGACAGTGCAGCACTCCCTCAGCACTGCCCCACCGACAGTGCAGCACTCCCTCAGCACTGCCCCTCCGACAGTGCAGCGCTCCCTCAGCACTGCCCCTCCGACAGTGTAGCACTCCCTCAGTACTGCCCCTCCGACAGCGCAGCGCTCCCTCAGCACTGCCCCTCCGACAGTGTAGCACTCCCTCAGTACTGCCCCTCCGACAGTGAAGCACTCCCTCAGTACTGCCCCTCCGACAGTGCAGCGCTCCCTCAGTACTGCCCCACTGACAGTGCAGCACTCCCTCAGTACAGCCCCTCCGACAGTGCAGCACTCCCTCAGGACTGCCACTCCGATAGTGCAGCACTCCCTCAGTACTGCCCCTCCAATAGTGCAGCACTCCCTCAGTACTGCCCCTCCGACAGTGCAGCACTCCCTCAGTACTGCCCCTCTGAGAGTGCAGCACTCCCTCAGTACTGTCCCTCCGACAGTGCAGCTCTCCCTCAGTACTGCCCTCTCCGACAGTGCAGCACTCCCTCAGTACTGCCCATCCGACAGTGCAGCACTCCCTCAGTACTGCCCCTCCGACAGTGCAGCACTCCCTCAGTACTGCCCCTCTGAGAGTGCAGCACTACCCCAGTACTGCCCCTCCGACAGTGCAACACTCCCTCAGTAACCCACCTCTGACAGTGCAGCGCTCCCTCAGTACTACCCCTCCGACAGTACAACACTCCCTCAGTACTGCCCCTCCGACAGTGCAGCACACCCTCAGTACTGCCCCCTCCGACAGTGCAGCACTCCCTCAGTACTGCCCCTCTGAGAGTGCAGCACTCCATCAGTACTGCCCCTCCGACAGTGCAGCGCTCTCCCTCCGACAGTGCAACACTCCCTCAGTACTGCCCCTCAGACAGTGCAGCACTCCCTCAGTACTGCCCCCTCCGACAGTGCAACACTCCCTCAGTACTGCCCCTCCAACAGTGCAGCACTCCCTCAGTACTGCCCCTCCGACAGTGCAGCTCTACCTCAGTACTGCCCCTCCGACAGTGCAGCACTCCCTCAGTACTGACCATCCGACAGTGCAGCACTCCCTCAGTACTGCCCCTCTGACAGTGCAGCTCTCCCTCAGTCCTGCCCTCTCCGACAGTGCAGCGCTCCCTCAGTACTGCCCCTCCGACAGTGCCGCGCTCCCTCAGTACTGCCCCCTCCGACACTGCAGCGCTCCATCAGTACTGCCGCCTCCGTCAGTGCAGCACTCCCTCGGTACTGTCCCTCCGACAGTGCAGCACTCCCTCAGTACTGTCCCTGCGACAGTGCAGCACTCCCTCAGCACTGCCCCTCCGACAGTGCAGCACTCCCTCAGCACTGCTCCTCCGACAGTGCAGCACTCCCTCAGCACTGCCCCTCCGACAGCGCAGCGCTCCCTCAGCACTGCCCCTCCGACAGTGCAGCACTCCCTCAGTACTGCCCCTCTGACAGTGCAGCACTCCCTCAGTACTGCCCCTCCGACAGTGCAGCGCTCCCTCAGTACTGCCCCTCTGACAGTGCAGCACTCCCTCAGTACTGCCCCTCCGACAGTGCAGCACTCCCTCAGTACTGCCACTCCGACAGTGCAGCACTCCCTCTGTACTGCCCCTCCAATAGTACAGCACTCCCTCAGCACTGCCCCTCCGACAGTGCAGCACTCCCTCAGTACTGCCCCTCTGAGATTGCAGCACTCCCTCAGTACTGTCCCTCCGACAGTGCAGCTCTCCCTCAGTACTGCCCTCTCCGACAGTGCAGCACTCCCTCAGTACTGCCCATCCGACAGTGCAACACTCCCTCAATACTGCCCCTCTGAGATTGCAGCACTCCCTCAGTACTGCCCTTCCGACAGTGCAGCGCTCCCCCTCCAACAGTGCAACACTCCCTCAGTACTGCCCCTCCGACAGTGCAGCACTCCCTCAGTACTGCCCCCTCCGACAGTGCAACACTCCCTCAGTACTGTCCCTCCGACAGTGCAGCATTCCCTCAGTACTGCCCCTCCGACAGTGCAGCACTCCCTCAGTACTGCCCCTCCGACAGTGCAGCTCTCCCTCAGTACTGCCCTCTCCGACAGTGCAGCGCTCCCTCAGTACTGCCCCTCCGACAGTGCAGCGCTCCCTCAGTACTGCCCCTCCGACAGTGCAGCGCTGCCTCAGTACTGCCCCTCCGATAGTGCAGCACACCCTCAGTACTGCCCCTCCGATAGTGCAACACTCCCTCAGTACTGCCCCTCCGACAGTGCAGCACTCCCTCAGTACTGCCCCTCTGAGAGTGCAGCACTACCCCAGTACTGCCCCTCCGACAGTGCAACACTCCCTCAGTACCCACCTCCGACAGTGCAGCGCTCCCTCAGTACTACCCCTCCGACAGTACAACACTCCCTCAGTACTGCCCCTCCGACAGTGCAGCACTCCCTCAGTACTGCCCCCTCCGACAGTGCAGCACTCCCTCAGTACTGCCCCTCTGAGAGTGCAGCACTCCGTCAGTACTGCCCCTCCGACAGTGCAGCGCTCCCCCTCCGACAGTGCAACACTCCCTCAGTACTGCCCCTCAGACAGTGCAGCACTCCCTCAGTACTGCCCCCTCCGACAGTGCAACACTCCCTCAGTACTGCCCCTCCGACAGTGCAGCACTCCCTCAGTACTGCCCCTCCGACAGTGCAGCTCTACCTCAGTACTGCCCCTCCGACAGTGCAGCACTCCCTCAGTCCTGACCATCCGACAGTGCAGCACTCCCTCAGTACTGCCCCTCTGACAGTGCAGCTCTCCCTCAGTCCTGCCCTCTCCGACACTGCAGCGCTCCCTCAGTACTGCCCCTCCGACAGTGCTGCGCTCCCTCAGCACTGCCCCCTCCGACACTGCAGCGCTCCCTCAGTACTGCCGCCTCCGTCAGTGCAGCACTCCCTCAGTACTGTCCCTCCGACAGTGCAGCACTCCCTCAGTACTGTCCCTCTGACAGTGCAGCACTCCCTCAGCACTGCCCCTCTGACAGTGCAGCACTCCCTCAGCACTGCCCCTCCGACAGTGCAGCACTCCCTCAGTACTGCCCCTCCGACAGTGCAGCGCTCCCTCAGCACTGCCCCTCCGACAGTGCAGCACTCCCTCAGCACTGCCCCTCCGAAAGTGCAGCACTCCCTCAGTACTGCCCCTCCGACAGTGCAGCACTCCCTCAACACTGCCCCTCCGACAGTGCAGCACTCCTTCAGCACTGCCCCTCCGACAGTGCAGCGCTCCCTCAGTATTGCCCTATACAGTGCAGTGCTCCCTCTGTACTGCCCCTCCGACAGTGCAGCGCTCTCAGCACTGCCCCTCCGACAGTGCAGCACTCCCTCAGCACTGCCCCTCCGACAGTGCAGCACTCCCTCAGTACTGCACTCCGACAGTGCAGCACTCCCACAGTACTGCCCCTCCGACATTGCAGCGCTCCCTCAGTACTGCCCCTCTGACAGTGCAGCACTCCCTCAGTACAGCCCCTCCGACAGTGCAGCACTCCCTCAGTACTGCCACTCCGATAGTGCAGCACTCCCTCAGTACTGCCCCTCCAATAGTGCAGCACTCCCTCAGTACTGCCCCTCCGACAGTGCAGCACTCCCTCAGTACTGCCCCTCTGAGAGTGCAGCACTCCCTCAGTACTGTCCCTCCGACAGTGCAGCTCTCCCTCAGTACTGCCCTCTCCGACAGTGCAGCACTCCCTCAGTACTGCCCATCCGACAGTGCAACACTCCCTCAGTACTGCCCCTCTGACAGTGCAGCACTCCCTCAGTACTGCCCCTCCGACAGTGCAGCACTCCCTCAGTACTGCCCCTCTGAGAGTGCAGAACTCCCTCAGTACTGCCCCTCCGACAGTGCAGCTCTCCCTCAGCACTGCCCTCTCCGACAGTGCAGCCCTCCCTCAGTAGTGCCCTTCCGACAGTGCAGCACTCCCTCAGTACTGCCCCTCCGACAGTGCAGCACTCCCTCAGTACTGTCCCTCCGACAGTGCAGCTCTCCCTCAGTACTGCCCCTCCGACAGTGCAGCGCTCCCTCAGTACTGCCCCACCGACAGTGCAGCACTCCCTCAGTACTGCCCCTCCGACAGCGCAGCACTCCCTCAGTACTGCCCCTCCGACAGTGCAGCACTCCCTCAGTACTGCCCCTCTGAGAGTGCAGCACTACCCCAGTACTGCCCCTCCGACAGTGCAACACTCCCTCAGTAGCCCCCCTCCGACAGTGCAGCGCTTCCTCAGTACTGCCCCTCCGACAGTGCAGCGCTCCCTCAGTACTGCCCCACCGACAGTGCAGCACTCCCTCAGTACTGCCCCTCCGACAGTGCAGCACTCCCTCAGTACTGCCCCTCCGACAGTGCAGCACACCCTCAGTACTGCCCCCTCCGACAGTGCAGCACTCCCTCAGTACTGCCCCTCTGAGAGTGCAGCACTCCGTCAGTACTGCCCCTCCGACAGTGCAGCGCTCCCCCTCCGACAGTGCAACACTCCCTCAGTACTCCCCCTCAGACAGTGCAGCACTCCCTCAGTACTGCCCCCTCCGACAGTGCAACACGCCCTCAGTACTGCCCCTCCAACAGTGCAGCACTCCCTCAGTACTGCCCCTCCGACAGTGCAGCTCTACCTCAGTACTGCCCCTCCGACAGTGCAGCACTCCCTCAGTACTGACCATCCGACAGTGCAGCACTCCCTCAGTACTGCCCCTCTGACAGTGCAGCTCTCCCTCAGTCCTGCCCTCTCCGACAGTGCAGCGCTCCCTCAGTACTGCCCCTCCGACAGTGCCGCGCTCCCTCAGTACTGCCCCCTCCGACACTGCAGCGCTCCATCAGTACTGCCGCCTCCGTCAGTGCAGCACTCCCTCAGTACTGTCCCTCCGACAGTGCAGCACTCCCTCAGTACTGTCCCTGCGACAGTGCAGCACACCCTCAGCACTGCCCCTCCGACAGTGCAGCACTCCCTCAGCACTGCTCCTCCGACAGTGCAGCACGCCCTCAGTACTGCCCCTCCGACAGCGCAGCGCTCCCTCAGCACTGCCCCTCCGACAGTGCAGCACTCCCTCAGTACTGCCACTCCGATAGTGCAGCACTCCCTCAGTACTGCCCCTCCAATAGTGCAGCACTCCCTCAGTACTGCCCCTCCGACAGTGCAGCACTCCCTCAGTACTGCCCCTCTGAGAGTGCTGCACTCCCTCAGTACTGTCCCTCCGACAGTGCAGCACTCCCTCAGTACTGCCCTCTCCGACAGTGCAGCACTCCCTCAGTATTGCCCATCCGACAGTGCAACACTCCCTCAGTACTGCCCCTCCGACAGTGCAGCACTCCCTCAGTACTGCCCCCTCCGACAGTGCAACACTCCCTCAGTACTGCCCCTCCGACAGTGCAGCACTCCCTCAGTACTGCCCCTCCGACAGTGCAGCTCTACCTCAGTACTGCCCCTCCAACAGTGCAGCACTCCCTCAGTCCTGACCATCCGACAGTGCAGCACTCCCTCAGTACTGCCCCTCTGACAGTGCAGCTCTCCCTCAGTCCTGCCCTCTCCGACAGTGCAGCGCTCCCTCAGTACTGCCCCTCCGACAGTGCTGCGCTCCCTCAGCACTGCCCCCTCCGACACTGCAGCGCTCCCTCAGTACTGCCGCCTCCGTCAGTGCAGCACTCCCTCAGTACTGTCCCTCCGACAGTGCAGCACTCCCTCAGTACTGTCCCTCTGACAGTGCAGCACTCCCTCAGCACTGCCCCTCTGACAGTGCAGCACTCCCTCAGCACTGCCCCTCCGACAGTGCAGGACTCCCTCAGTACTGCCCCTCCGACAGTGCAGCGCTCCCTCAGCACTGCCCCTCCGACAGTGCAGCACTCCCTCAGCACTGCCCCTCCGAAAGTGCAGCACTCCCTCAGTACTAACCCTCCGACAGTGCAGCACTCCCTCAACACTGCCCCTCCGACAGTGCAGCACTCCTTCAGCACTGCCCCTCCGACAGTGCAGCGCTCCCTCAGTATTGCCCTCCGACAGTGCAGTGCTCCCTCTGTACTGCCCCTCCGAAAGTGCAGCGCTCTCAGCACTGCCCCTCCGACAGTGCAGCACTCCCTCAGCACTGCCCCTCCGACAGTGCAGCACTCCCTCAGTACTGCACTCCGACAGTGCAGCACACCCTCAGTACTGCCCCTCCGACAGTGCAGCGCTCCCTCAGTACTGCCCCTCTGACAGTGCAGCACTCCCTCAGTACAGCCCCTCCGACAGTGCAGCACTCCCTCAGTACTGCCACTCCGATAGTGCAGCACTCCCTCAGTACTGCCCCTCCAACAGTGCAGCACTCCCTCAGTACTGCCCCTCCGACAGTGCAGCACTCCCTCAGTACTGCCCCTCTGAGAGTGCAGCACTCCCTCAGTACTGTCCCTCCGACAGTGCAGCTCTCCCTCAGTACTGCCCTCTCCGACAGTGCAGCACTCCCTCAGTACTGCCCATCCGACAGTGCAACACTCCCTCAGTACTGCCCCCTCCGACAGTGCAACACTCCCTCAGTACTGCCCCTCCGACAGTGCAGCACTCCCTCAGTACTGCCCCTCCAATAGTGCAGCACTCCCTCAGTACTGCCCCTCCGACAGTGCAGCACTCCCTCAGTACTGCCCCTCTGAGAGTGCAGAACTCCCTCAGTACTGCCCCTCCGACAGTGCAGCTCTCCCTCAGCACTGCCCTCTCCGACAGTGCAGCCCTCCCTCAGTAGTGCCCTTCCGACAGTGCAGCACTCCCTCAGTACTGCCCCTCCGACAGTGCAGCACTCCCTCAGTACTGTCCCTCCGACAGTGCAGCTCTCCCTCAGTACTGCCCCTCCGACAGTGCAGCGCTCCCTCAGTACTGCCCCACCGACAGTGCAGCACTCCCTCAGTACTGCCCCTCCGACAGCGCAGCACTCCCTCAGTACTGCCCCTCTGAGAGTGCAGCACTACCCCAGTACTGCCCCTCCGACAGTGCAACACTCCCTCAGTAGCCCCCCTCCGACAGTGCAGCGCTCCCTCAGTACTGCCCCTCCGACAGTGCAGTGCTCCCTCAGTACTGCCCCACCGACAGTGCAGCACTCCCTCAGTGCTGCCCCTCCGACAGTGCAGCACTCCCTCAGTACTGCCCCTCCGACAGTGCAGCACTTCCTCAGTACTGCCCCTCCGACAGTGCAGCACACCCTCAGTACTGCCCCCTCCGACAGTGCAGCACTCCCTCAGTACTGCCCCTCTGAGAGTGCAGCACTCCGTCAGTACTGCCCCTCCGACAGTGCAGCGCTCCCCCTCCGACAGTGCAACACTCCCTCAGTACTCCCCCTCAGACAGTGCAGCACTCCCTCAGTACTGCCCCCTCCGACAGTGCAACACTCCCTCAGTACTGCCCCTCCAACAGTGCAGCACTCCCTCAGTACTGCCCCTCCGACAGTGCAGCTCTACCTCAGTACTGCCCCTCCGACAGTGCAGCACTCCCTCAGTACTGCCCCTCTGACAGTGCAGCTCTCCCTCAGTCCTGCCCTCTCCGACAGTGCAGCGCTCCCTCAGTACTGCCCCTCCGACAGTGCCGCGCTCCCTCAGTACTGCCCCCTCCGACACTGCAGCGCTCCATCAGTACTGCCGCCTCTGTCAGTGCAGCACTCCCTCAGTACTGTCCCTCCGACAGTGCAGCACTCCCTCAGTACTGTCCCTGCGACAGTGCAGCACTCCCTCAGCACTGCTCCTCCGACAGTGCAGCACTCCCTCAGCACTGCTCCTCCGACAGTGCAGCACGCCCTCAGTACTGCCCCTCCGACAGCGCAGCGCTCCCTCAGCACTGCCCCTCCGACAGTGCAGCACTCCCTCAGTACTGCCCCTCCGACAGTGCAGCACTCCCTCAGTACTGCCCCTCCGACAGTGCAGCGCTCCCTCAGTACTGCCCCTCTGACAGTGCAGCACTCCCTCAGTACTGCCCCTCCGACAGTGCAGCACTCCCTCAGTACTGCCACTCCGATAGTGCAGCACTCCCTCAGTACTGCCACTCCGATAGTGAAGCACTCCCTCAGTACTGCCCCTCCAATAGTGCAGCACTCCCTCAGTACTGCCCCTCCGACAGTGCAGCACTCCCTCAGTACAGCCCCTCTGAGAGTGCTGCACTCCCTCAGTACTGTCCCTCCGACAGTGCAGCACTCCCTCAGTACTGCCCTCTCCGACAGTGCAGCACTCCCTCAGTACTGCCCATCCGACAGTGCAACACTCCCTCAGTACTGCCCCTCCGACAGTGCAGCACTCCCTCAGTACTGCCCCCTCCGACAGTGCAACACTCCCTCAGTACTGCCCCTCCGACAGTGCAGCACTCCCTCAGTACTGCCCCTCCAATAGTGCAGCACTCCCTCAGTACTGCCCCTCCGACAGTGCAGCACTCCCTCAGTACTGCCCCTCTGAGAGTGCAGAACTCCCTCAGTACTGCCCCTCCGACAGTGCAGCTCTCCCTCAGCACTGCCCTCTCCGACAGTGCAGCACTCCCGCAGTACTGCCCATCCGACAGTGCAGCACTCCCTCAGTACTGCACCTCCAATAGTGCAGCACTCCCTCAGTACTGCCCCTCCGATAGTGCAGCACTCCCTCAGTACTGCCCCCTCCGACAGTGCAACACTCCCTCAGTACTGCCCCTCCGACAGTGCAGCACTCCCTCAGTACTGCCCCCTCCGACAGTGCAACACTCCCTCAGTACTGCCCCTCCGACAGTGCAGCATTCCCTCAGTACTGCCCCTCCGACAGTGCAGCACTCCCTCAGTACTGCCCCTCCGACAGTGCAGCTCTCCCTCAGTACTGCCCTCTCCGACAGTGCAGCGCTCCCTCAGTACTGCCCCTCCGACAGTGCAGCGCTCCCTCAGTAATGCCCCCTCCGACAGTGCAGCGCTCCCTCAGTACTGCCCCTCCGACAGTGCAGCGCTGCCTCAGTACTGCCCCTCCGATAGTGCAGCACACCCTCAGTACTGCCCCTCCGATAGTGCAGCACTCCCTCAGTACTGCCCCTCCGACAGTGCAGCACTCCCTCAGTACTGCCCCTCTGAGTGTGCGGCACTACCCCAGTACTGCCCCTCCGACAGTGCAACACTCCCTCAGTACCCCCCCTCCGACAGTGCAGCACTCCCTCAGTACTACCCCTCCGACAGTACAACACTCCCTCAGTACTGCCCCTCCGACAGTGCAGCACTCCCTCAGTACTGCCCCCTCCGACAGTGCAGCACTCCCTCAGTACTGCCCCTCTGAGAGTGCAGCACTCCGTCAGTACTGCCCCTCCGACAGTGCAGCGCTCCCCCTCCGACAGTGCAACACTCCCTCAGTACTGCCCCTCAGACAGTGCAGCACTCCCTCAGTACTGCCCCCTCCGACAGTGCAACACTCCCTCAGTACTGCCCCTCCGACAGTGCAGCACTCGCTCAGTACTGCCCCTCTGACAGTGCAGCTCTACCTCAGTACTGCCCCTCCGACAGTGCAGCCCTCCCTCAGTACTGCCCCTCCGACAGTGCAGCACTCCCTCAGTACTGCCACTCCGATAGTGCAGCACTCCCTCAGTACTGCCACTCCGATAGTGAAGCACTCCCTCAGTACTGCCCCTCCAATAGTGCAGCACTCCCTCAGTACTGCCCCTCCGACAGTGCAGCACTCCCTCAGTACAGCCCCTCTGAGAGTGCTGCACTCCCTCAGTACTGTCCCTCCGACAGTGCAGCACTCCCTCAGTACTGCCCTCTCCGACAGTGCAGCACTCCCTCAGTACTGCCCATCCGACAGTGCAACACTCCCTCAGTACTGCCCCTCCGACAGTGCAGCACTCCCTCAGTACTGCCCCCTCCGACAGTGCAACACTCCCTCAGTACTGCCCCTCCGACAGTGCAGCACTCCCTCAGTACTGCCCCTCCAATAGTGCAGCACTCCCTCAGTACTGCCCCTCCGACAGTGCAGCACTCCCTCAGTACTGCCCCTCTGAGAGTGCAGAACTCCCTCAGTACTGCCCCTCCGACAGTGCAGCTCTCCCTCAGCACTGCCCTCTCCGACAGTGCAGCACTCCCGCAGTACTGCCCATCCGACAGTGCAGCACTCCCTCAGTACTGCACCTCCAATAGTGCAGCACTCCCTCAGTACTGCCCCTCCGATAGTGCAGCACTCCCTCAGTACTGCCCCCTCCGACAGTGCAACACTCCCTCAGTACTGCCCCTCCGACAGTGCAGCACTCCCTCAGTACTGCCCCCTCCGACAGTGCAACACTCCCTCAGTACTGCCCCTCCGACAGTGCAGCATTCCCTCAGTACTGCCCCTCCGACAGTGCAGCACTCCCTCAGTACTGCCCCTCCGACAGTGCAGCTCTCCCTCAGTACTGCCCTCTCCGACAGTGCAGCGCTCCCTCAGTACTGCCCCTCCGACAGTGCAGCGCTCCCTCAGTAATGCCCCCTCCGACAGTGCAGCGCTCCCTCAGTACTGCCCCTCCGACAGTGCAGCGCTGCCTCAGTACTGCCCCTCCGATAGTGCAGCACACCCTCAGTACTGCCCCTCCGATAGTGCAGCACTCCCTCAGTACTGCCCCTCCGACAGTGCAGCACTCCCTCAGTACTGCCCCTCTGAGAGTGCGGCACTACCCCAGTACTGCCCCTCCGACAGTGCAACACTCCCTCAGTACCCCCCCTCCGACAGTGCAGCACTCCCTCAGTACTACCCCTCCGACAGTACAACACTCCCTCAGTACTGCCCCTCCGACAGTGCAGCACTCCCTCAGTACTGCCCCCTCCGACAGTGCAGCACTCCCTCAGTACTGCCCCTCTGAGAGTGCAGCACTCCGTCAGTACTGCCCCTCCGACAGTGCAGCGCTCCCCCTCCGACAGTGCAACACTCCCTCAGTACTGCCCCTCAGACAGTGCAGCACTCCCTCAGTACTGCCCCCTCCGACAGTGCAACACTCCCTCAGTACTGCCCCTCCGACAGTGCAGCACTCGCTCAGTACTGCCCCTCCGACAGTGCAGCTCTACCTCAGTACTGCCCCTCCGACAGTGCAGCCCTCCCTCAGTACTGACCATCCGACTGTGCAGCACTCCCTCAGTACTGCCCCTCTGACAGTGCAGCTCTCCCTCAGTCCTGCCATCTCCGACAGTGCAGCGCTCCCTCAGTACTGCCCCTCCGACACTGCAGCGCTCCCTCAGTACTGCCGCCTCCGTCAGTGCAGCACTCCCTCAGTACTGTCCCTCCGACAGTGCAGCACTCCCTCAGTACTGTCCCTCCGACAGTGCAGCACTCCCTCAGCACTGCCCCTCTGACAGTGCAGCACTCCCTCAGCACTGCCCCTCCGACAGTGCAGCACTCCCTCAGTACTGCCCCTCCGACAGTGCAGTGCTCCCTCAACACTGCCCCTCCGACAGTGCAGCACTCCCTCAGCACTGCCCCTCCGAAAGTGCAGCACTCCCTCAGTACTGCCCCTCCGACAGTGCAGCACTCCCTCAACACTGCCCCTCCGACAGTGCAGCACTCCTTCAGCACTGCCCCTCCTACAGTGCAGCGCTCCCTCAGTATTGCCCTCCGACAGTGCAGTGCTCCCTCTGTACTGCCCCTCCGACAGTGCAGCGCTCTCAGCACTGCCCCTCCGACAGTGCAGCACTCCCTCAGCACTGCCCCTCCGACAGTGCAGCACTCCCTCAGTACTGCACTCCGACAGTGAAGCACTCCCTCAGTACTGCCCCACCGACAGTGCAGCACTCCCTCACTACTGCCCTCCGACAGTGCAGCGCTCCCTCTGTACTCCCCCTCCGACAGTGCAACGCTCCCTCAGTACTGCCCCTCCGACAGTGCAGCGCCCCCTCAGTACTGCCCTCCGACAATGCAGCGCTCCCTCTGTACTGCCCCTCCGACAGTGCAGCACTCCCTCAATGCTGCCCTCCGACAGTGCAGCACTCCCTCAGTACTGCCCCTCCGACAGTGCAGCGCTCCCTCAGTAATGCCCCCTCCGACAGTGCAGCGCTCCCTCAGTACTGCCCCTCCGACAGTGCAGCGCTGCCTCAGTACTGCCCCTCCGATAGTGCAGCACACCCTCAGTACTGCCCCTCCGATAGTGCAGCACTCCCTCAGTACTGCCCCTCCGACAGTGCAGCACTCCCTCAGTACTGCCCCTCTGAGAGTGCAGCACTACCCCAGTACTGCCCCTCCGACAGTGCAACACTCCCTCAGTACCCCCCCTCCGACAGTGCAGCGCTCCCTCAGTACTACCCCTCCGACAGTACAACACTCCCTCAGTACTGCCCCTCCGACAGTGCAGCACTCCCTCAGTACTGCCCCCTCCGACAGTGCAGCACTCCCTCAGTACTGCCCCTCTGAGAGTGCAGCACTCCGTCAGTACTGCCCCTCCGACAGTGCAGCGCTCCCCCTCCGACAGTGCAACACTCCCTCAGTACTGCCCCTCAGACAGTGCAGCACTCCCTCAGTACTGCCCCCTCCGACAGTGCAACACTCCCTCAGTACTGCCCCTCCGACAGTGCAGCACTCGCTCAGTACTGCCCCTCCGACAGTGCAGCTCTACCTCAGTACTGCCCCTCCGACAGTGCAGCCCTCCCTCAGTACTGACCATCCGACTGTGCAGCACTCCCTCAGTACTGCCCCTCTGACAGTGCAGCTCTCCCTCAGTCCTGCCCTCTCCGACAGTGCAGCGCTCCCTCAGTACTGCTCCTCCGACACTGCAGCGCTCCCTCAGTACTGCCGCCTCCGTCAGTGCAGCACTCCCTCAGTACTGTCCCTCCGACAGTGCAGCACTCCCTCAGTACTGTCCGTCCGACAGTGCAGCACTCCCTCAGCACTGCCCCTCTGACAGTGCAGCACTCCCTCAGCACTGCCCCTCCGACAGTGCAGCACTCCCTCAGTACTGCCCCTCCGACAGTGCAGTGCTCCCTCAGCACTGCCCCTCCGACAGTGCAGCACTCCCTCAGCACTGCCCCTCCGAAAGTGCAGCACTCCCTCAGTACTGCCCCTCCGACAGTGCAGCACTCCCTCAACACTGCCCCTCCGACAGTGCAGCACTCCTTCAGCACTGCCCCTCCGACAGTGCAGCGCTCCCTCAGTATTGCCCTCCGACAGTGCAGTGCTACCTCTGTACTGCCCCTCCGACAGTGCAGCGCTCTCAGCACTGCCCCTCCGACAGTGCAGCACTCCCTCAGCACTGCCCCTCCGACAGTGCAGCACTCCCTCAGTACTGCACTCTGACAGTGAAGCACTCCCTCAGTACTGCCCCACCGACAGTGCAGCACTCCCTCACTACTGCCCTCCGACAGTGCAGCGCTCCCTCTGTACTCCCCCTCCGACAGTGCAACGCTCCCTCAGTACTGCCCCTCCGACAGTGCAGCGCCCCCTCAGTACTGCCCTCCGACAATGCAGCGCTCCCTCTGTACTGCCCCTCCGACAGTGCAGCACTCCCTCAATACTGCCCTCCGACAGTGCAGCACTCCCTCAGTACTGCCCCTCCGACAGTACAGCGCTCCCTCTGCACTGCCCCTCCGACAGTGCAGCGCTCCCTCTGTACTGCCCCTCCGACAGTGCTGCACTCCCTCAGTACTGCCCCTCCGACAGTGCAGCGCTCCCTCAGTACTGCCCCTCCGACAGTGCAGCGCTCCCTCAGTACTGCCCCCTCTGACAGTGCAGCGCTCCCTCAGTACTGCCCCTCCGACAGTGCAGCACTCCCTCAGTACCGTCCCTCCGACAGTGCAGCACTCCCTCAGTACTGCCCCTCCGACAGTGCAGCGCTCCCTCAGTACTGCCCCTCCGACAGTGCAGCGCTCCCTCAGGACTGCCCCCTCCGACAGTGCAGCGCTCCCTCAGTACTGCCTCTCCAACAGTGCAGCACTCCCTCAGTACCGTCCCTCCGACAGTGCAGCGCTCCCTCAGTACTGCCCTCCGACAGTGCAGCACTCCCTCAGTACTGCCCCTCCGACAGTGCAGCACTCCCTCAGTACTGCCCCTCCGACAGTGCTGTGCTCCCTCAGTACTGCCGAACCGACAGTGCAGCGCTCCCTCAGTACTGCCCCTCCGACAGTGCAGCACTCCCTCAGTACTGCCCCTCCGACATTGCAGCACACCCTCAGTACTGCCCCTCCGACAGTGCAGCACTCCCTCAGTACTGCCCCTCCGACAGTGCAGCACTCCCTCAGTACTGCACCTCCGACAGTGCAGCGCTCCCTCAGTACTGCCCCTCCGACAGTGCAGCACTCCCTCAGTACTGCCCCTCCGACAGTGCAGCACTCGCTCAGCACTGCCCCTCCGACAGTGCTGCACTCCCTCAGTACTGCCCCTCCGACAGTGCAGCATACCCTCAGTACTGCCCCTCCGAAAGTGCAGCACTCCCTCAGTAGTGCCCTTCCGACAGTGCAGCACTCCCTCAGTACTGCCCCTCCGACAGTGCAGCACTCCCTCAGTACTGTCCCTCCGACAGTGCAGCTCTCCCTCAGTGCTGCCCCTCCGACAGTGCAGCGCTCCCTCAGTACTGCCCCACCGACAGTGCAGCACTCCCTCAGTACTGCCCCTCCGACAGTGCAGCACTCCCTCAGTACTGCCCCTCCGACAGTGCAGCACTCCCTCAGTACTGTCCCTCCGACAGTGCAGCACTCCCTCAGTACTGCCCCTCCGACAGTGCAGCACTCCCTCAGTACTGCCCCTCCAACAGTGCAGCACTCCCTCAGTACTGCCCCTCCGACAGTGCAGCACTCCCTCAGTACTGCCCCTCCGACAGTGCAGCACTCCCTCATTACTGCCCCTCCAACAGTGCAGCACTCCCTCAGTACTGCCCCTCCGACAGTGCAGCACTCCCTCAGTACTGCACCTCCGACAGTGCAGCGCTCCCTCAGTACTACCCCTCCGACAGTGCAGCACTCCCTCAGTACTGCCCCTCCGACAGTGCAGCACTCGCTCAGCACTGCCCCTCCGACAGTGCAGCACTCCCTCAGTACTGCCGCTCCGACAGTGCAGCACACCCTCAGTACTCCCCTCCGAAAGTGCAGCACTCCCTCAGTAGTGCCCTTCCGACAGTGCAGCACTCCCTCAGTACTGCCCCTCCGACAGTGCAGCACTCCCTCAGTACTGTCCCTCCGACAGTGCAGCACTCCCTCAGTACTGCCTCTGCGACAGTGCAGCGCTCCCTCAGTACTGCCCCACCAACAGTGCAGCACTCCCTCAGTACTGCCCCTCCGACAGTGCAGCACTCCCTCAGTACTGCCCCTCCGACAGTGCAGCACTCCCTCAGTACTGTCCCTCCGACAGTGCAGCACTCCCTCAGTACTGCCCCACTGACAGTGCAGCACTCCCTCAGTACCGCCCCTCCAACAGTGCAGCACTCCCTCAGTACTGCCCCTCCGACAGTGCAGCACTCCCTCAGTACTGTCCCTCCGACAGTGCAGCACTCCCTCAGTACTGCCTCTCCGAGAGTGCAGCGCTCCCTCAGTACTGCCCCTCCGACAGTGCAGCAGTCCCTCAGTACTGCCCCTCTGACAGTGCAGCACTCCCTCAGTACTGCCCCTCTGACAGTGCAGCGCTCCCTCAGTACTGCCCCTCCGACAGTGCAGAACTCCCTCAGTACTGTCCCTCCGACAGTGCAGCACTCCCTCAGTACTGCCCCTCCGACAGTGCAGCGCTCCCTCAGTACTGCCCCACCGACAGTGCAGCACTCCCTCAGTACTGCCCCTCCAACAGTGCAGCACTCCCTCAGTACTGCCCCTCCGACAGTGCAGCGCTCCCTCAGTACTGTCCCTCCGACAGTGCAGCACTCCCTCAGTACTGCCCCTCCGACAGTGCAGCGCTCCCTCAGTACTGTCCCTCCGACAGTGCAGCGCTCCCTCAGTACTGCCCCTCCGACAGTGCAGCGCTCCCTCAGTACTGCCCCTCCGACAGTGCAGCGCTCCCTCAGTCCTGCCCCTCCGACAGTGCAGCGCTCCCTCAGTACTGCCCCCTCTGACAATGCAGCACTCCCTCAGTACTGCCCCTCCGACAGTGCAGCACTCCCTCAGTACTGCCCCTCCGACAGTGCAGCACTCCCTAAGTACTGCCCCTCCGACAGTGAAGCACTCCCTCAGCACTGCCCCTCCGACAGTGCAGCGCTCCCTCAGTACTGCCCCTCCGACAGTGCAGCGCTCCCTCAGTACTGCCCCTCCGACAGTGCAGCTCTCCCTCAGTACTGCCCCTCCGACAGTGCAGCACTCCCTCAGTACTGCCGCTCCGACAGTGCAGCACTCCCTCAGTACTGCCCCTCCGACAGTGCAGCGCTCCCTCAGTACTGCCCCCTCTGACAGTTCAGCACTCCCTCAGTACCGCCACTCCGACAGTGCAGCACTCCCTCAGTACTGCCCCTCCGACAGTGCAGCACTCCCTCAGTACTGCCCCTCCGACAGTGCAGCACTCCCTCAGTACTGCCCCTCCGACAGTGCAGCACTCCCTCAGTACTGCCCCTCTGTCAGTGCATCGCTCCCTCAGTACTGCCCCTCCGACAGTGCAGCGCTCCCTCAGTACTGCCCCTCCGACAGTGCAGCACTCCCTCAGTACTGCACTGGGAGTGTCAGCCGAGATTATATGCTCAAGTCTATGGAATAAGATTTGAACCCAGGGCCATTTGACTGTTACCAAGTGGGCAAAGCTGACACTAAAAATATAAGTAAAAATATAATAGGTGCTGAGGCTATGATCTGAAATTGTTGAACTCGATATTGAGTCCGGAAGACTGTAAAGTGCCTAATCGGAAGATGAGGTGCTGTTCCTCGAGCTTACGCTGAGCTTCCGTGGAACAATGCAAGAGGCCGAGGATGTCTATATATGTACCTGGTATATCCCAGTATCAGCAGGAGATGGGGCTGTAACACTGCACTCTATATATGTACCCGGTATATCCCAGTGTCAGCAGGAGATGGGGCTGTAACACTGCACTCTATATATGTACCTGGTATATCCCAGTGTCAGCAGGAGATGGGGCTGTAACACTACACTCTATATGTACCTGGTATATCCCAGTGTCAGCAGGGGATGGGGCTGTAACACTACACTCTATATATGTACCTGGTATATCCCAGGGTCAGCAGGAGATGGGGCTGTAACACTACACTCTATATATGTACCTGGTGTATCCCAGTGTCAGCAGGAGATGGGGCTGTAACACTGCACTCTATATATGTACCCGGTATATCCCAGTGTCAGCAGGAGATGGGGCTGTAACACTACACTCTATATATGTACCTGGTATATCCCAGGGTCAGCAGGAGATGGGGCTGTAACACTACACTCTATATATGTACCTGGTGTATCCCAGTGTCAGCAGGAGATGGGGCTGTAACACTACACTCTATATATTTATTGGTATGGGGACGAACATGTCTGTATAGTTTGTTTGAACTAATGGAAGACGTCTCATGTTGGCCCAGCTTGGCTGGAGCCCGAGGGCTGAAGTATTTTCTGTGTAAGGTCTGGGCTGTAAGCGCTGGGTGTTCATTTCTAGAGCAATAGAATTGTCGCAGGGAAGTCATTTTAAACTTGTTTCAAACCTTGGTTAGACCACACTTAGCGTGCTGTGCACAGTTCTGGTCTCCAGATTACAGAAAAAGATATAGAGGCACTGGAGAGGGTGCCAAAAAGATTGATGAGGATGATACAGAACTGAGAGGTTCTAACTATCAGGAAAGATTGAACGGGCTGGGGCTCTTTTCTCTACAAAAGAGAAGGCTGAGGGATGACCTGACAGAATCTTTAAAATTATGAAGGGGTTTGATAGGGTCGATGTAGAGAAGATGTTTCCACTTGTGGGGGTGTCTAAAACTAGGGGGCAATAAATATAAGATAGTGTGGTAAACCACTGTAGTTCACTGTGTTCACTGTTGTTGTTGTTGTTGTTGTCGTTCACTCTTGTTTCACTGTTGTGCCTGACTATGCCTCAGCTGACTCCGCCCCTGGGCTACCGAGTATAAGAGCGGCCGCATGGCAGCTCCTGGCATTCGGTCGTCCACTAGAGGCATAGTCCTGATCTGTCTGAAGTGCAATTCAGTAGTTAATAAAAGCCTGTTGTTCTGAACTCTGCCTAGCCTTTTATTAGAATTGATAGCGCATCAATTTTATTAACTACTGAAAAAAAAAAAAACGATGCTGCAGATTCTTAAGATCAAGTGCCTGGAACTCGACCCGCAAGAACCGGACTCGACTGCTAAGTTCTCGCACTGGCTGCACTGTTTTGAGTCCTTTCTGACTGCATCCGGCGAGACCGTCGCCGCCGATGCCGACAAGCTCAGGGTGCTGAACTCTAAAGTAAACCACCGAGCTTTTGCCCTTATCCGGGACGCTACGAGCTACCAGGGGGCTATCGACATCTTGAAGGAGCAATACGCACGCCCGGTCAACTATGTTTACGCAAGACATCTCCTGGGGTCTCGCAAACAACAGCCCGGGGAACCCACAGAAGCATACATACGGGCGCTGAAGGAACTCGGCCGAGCCTGCGAATGCAAGCAAGTAACAGCCACGGAACATACGGAGGAGCTCATCCGGGACGCCCTCGTGGCGGGCCTCAGGTCCACTCACACACGACAGCGACTGCTGGAAAGTAGCGAGCTCGACCTGAAGAAGGCGATTTCACTCACCCTCTCGTTGGACGTAGCCCACCGGAACATGGAGGCCTACTCCCCGGACCGCGCGGCCGCCTCATGGATGCCGCAGCCGCCGCCACCTTGGGACGCGGCGCCGCCACGGGCCCTGGCCTCAACTGCTGCAGCGATGTCCCGCCCGAGCCAGAAATGTTATTTCTGTGGCCAAACCAAACACCCCAGGGCGCGCTGCCCGGCGAAAAACGCGGTCTGCTCTGCCTGCGGTAAGAAGGGACACTACGCTGGCGTCTGCAGAAGTCAGAAGACCCCTACCTCCAGCAGCGCCGCGTGCGATTCGTGGGAGCGG
The DNA here is from genome assembly GCF_052327205.1 of Somniosus microcephalus. Classification (NCBI taxonomy): domain Eukaryota; kingdom Metazoa; phylum Chordata; class Chondrichthyes; order Squaliformes; family Somniosidae; genus Somniosus; species Somniosus microcephalus. The sequence goes on from NW_028225179.1 coordinate 151,727,944, forward strand.
CCATCTTGCCTCCCTCCAGCCTCGTGGGGATCGGGATCGTCATGGGCGCCGCCATTTTGTCCTTCCTCTCCGACGCCGCCATCTTGTCCGCCATTCTGCCAACGGGCCCCCGACTCACCCACTGCCGCCTCACCGGGGTTCTACAGCGACGCTACCGACTCCACTGCAGCCTCCATCACGCTGGATCAATCCAGACCCCATCAGCTAGCCAGGTCCACGATGGACATCCAGGTAAATGGCCGCGCCACAACTTGCCTTTTTGATTCCGGGAGCACGGAGAGCTTCATACACCCTGATACAGTACGGCGCTATTCTCTCTCGGTCCGGCCAACGCGCCATCGGATCTCCATGGCCTCGAAATCCCACTCAGCAGACGTCGGCGGCTACTGCGTAGTGACCCTCTCGGTGAAGTGCTCCATATATAAAAATGTAAAGCTATTCGTCCTGCCACATCTCTGCGCTGCCGTTCTACTGGGGTTGGACTTTCATTGTCACTTTAAGAGTGTCACCTTGACATACGGTGGACCTCTTCCCCCGCTCACTGTCTGCAACCAGCAGTTTTTAAATTGCCCGCCGCGCCCCACCTGTAGTCTCTCCACCCTCAAAATCACACCCCCCCCCCTGTTCGCCAACCTCACCCGCGACTGCAAGCCTATCGCCACAAAGAGCAGGCGATACAGCACCGGGGACAGATCCTTTATAAGATCTGAGGTGACGCGGCTCCTGAAGGAGGGGATTATTGAGGGTAGTACCAGCCCCTGGCGAGCTCAGGTGGTAGTCGTTAAGACTGGCAACAAGCAGCGCCTAGTCATCGACTACAGCCAGACTATCAACAAGTACACCCAGTTGGACGCATACCCCCTCCCTCGCATAGCCGACATGGTTAATAAGAAAGCGCAATATCGCGTTTTCTCGACCATTGACCTCAAGGCAGCATACCACCAAATCCCTATCCGCCCTGAGGACCGCCAGTACACAGCTTTCGAGGCAAACGGCCGCCTTTTTCACTTCCTCAGGGTTCCTTTTGGCGTCACCAACGGTGTCTCCGTCTTCCAGAGGGAGATGGACCGGATGGTCGACGAGAATGCGTTACAGGCCACGTTTCCCTACCTAGACAACGTGACCATCTGCGGCCATGACCTGCAGGACCATGACGCCAATCTTGATAAGTTCCTCCGCACGGCCCAACTCCTAAACCTCACGTACAACAAGGAAAAGTGCATATTCCGCACAGCCCGCCTCGCTATCCTTGGTTGCGTGGTGAAACACGGAGTCATCAGTCCTGACCCTGACCGGATGCGCCCGTTGATGGAACTTCCCCTGCCCCACTGTCTCAAGGCCCTCAAAAGGTGCCTGGGCTTCTTTTCCTATTACGCTCAGTGGGTCCCTCATTATGCGGACAAAGCCCGTCCACTTATCAAGTCCACTTCCTTCCCCCTGACGGCGGAGGCCCGCTTAGCCTTTCACCGTATAAAAGATGACATTGCCAAGGCCACCATGCACTCGGTAGACGAGTCCATCCCCTTCCAGGTGGAGAGCGATGCATCCGACTTTGCCCTGGCCGCTACCCTTAACCAGGCGGGAAGACCCGTGGCCTTCTTTTCACGAACCCTCCAGGGCTCCGAACTCAGACACTCCTCTGTGGAAAAAGAGGCCCAGGCCATTGTGGAGGCAGTGCGCCACTGGCGGCACTACCTGGCTGGAAAACGATTTACCCTGCTTACTGACCAGCGTTCAGTTGCTTTCATGTTCAACAACAAGCAGAGGGGTAAAATCAAAAATGACAAGATTTTGAGGTGGAGAATCGAACTTTCCACCTACAATTACGACATCTTGTACCGGCCAGGGAAACTCAACGAACCCTCAGACGCTCTATCGCGAGGCACATGCGCCACCGCGCAGATCGATAGACTACGGGGCCTCCACAACGACCTCTGCCACCCGGGGGTCACCAGGTTCTTCCATTTCATTAAGGGCCGCAACCTGCCTTACTCCATCGAGGAGGTCAGGACCATGACCAGGAGCTGCCCAGTCTGTGCAGAGTGCAAGCCGCGCTTCTATAGGCCTGACAGAGCAAACCTGATCAAGGCCACCCGCCCTTTTGAGCGCCTGAGTATCGACTTTAAAGGGCCCCTCCCCTCCTCTGACCGCAATGTGTACTTCCTCAACATAGTTGATGAGTACTCCCGTTTCCCTTTTGCCATCCCCTGCCCGGACATGACCACCGCTACGGTCATTAAATGCCTGCACAACCTCTTTGCTCTGTTCGGTTTTCCCAGCTATATTCATAGCGACCGGGGCTCGTCCTTCATGAGCGACAAACTCCGTCAGTACCTGCTCATGAGAGGTATTGCCTCAAGCCGGACCACCAGCTACAACCCCCGGGGGAACGGACAGGTTGAAAGAGAGAACGCGACGGTCTGGAAGGCGGCCCTCCTAGCCTTAAAATCTAGGGGCCTTCCGACCTCCCGTTGGCAGGATGTCCTACCCGATGCGCTCCACTCCATCCGGTCACTGCTGTGTACAGCCACCAACGCAACCTCCCATGAGCGAATGTTTGTTTTTCCCCGGAGGTCCACATCCGGTAACTCACTACCACACTGGCTGACGTCCCCAGGGCCCGTCCTGCTGAGGAAGCATGTAAGGTCCCACAAAACGGCTCCCCTGGTAGAGAAGGTTCACCTCCTCCATGCCAACCCCCAGTACGCCTACGTGGCATACCCGGACGGGCGGGAGGACACAGTCTCCATTAGAGATCTGGCACCCTCGGGGTCCTCTGACCCGCCACCATTGCCCCCCACCACGACCCCCTCCGACACGGCCCAAAATTCAGTAGACCCAATTCTCATCCCTGTCCATTCCACCCCAGTAGACAGCATGCCGCGCCCCCAGGACCAGCCGGAGCCCACTCGCTCACCCAACACCAAAGGGGACGATACGCCGGTGCTGGACCCCACTCAAGACGCGTCGTGGGAAGCTGTACCATCGCAACCGTCGCCACGAAGATCTCGACGGCAAACGAGGCCGCCCGACAGACTCGCCTACTCGAACTTTTGATACACTTCACCCCGCCGGACTTAATTTTAAACGAGGGGTGAATGTGGTAAACCACTGTAGTTCACTGTGTTCACTGTTGTTGTTGTTGTTGTCGTTCACTCTTGTTTCACTGTTGTGCCTGACTATGCCTCAGCTGACTCCGCCCCTGGGCTACCGAGTATAAGAGCGGCCGCATGGCAGCTCCTGGCATTCGGTCGTCCACTAGAGGCATAGTCCTGATCTGTCTGAAGTGCAATTCAGTAGTTAATAAAAGCCTGTTGTTCTGAACTCTGCCTAGCCTTTTATTAGAATTGATAGCGCATCAGATAGTCACTAATAAATCCAATCGGGAATTCAGGAGAAACTTCTCTACCCAGAGAGTGGAACTCGCTACCACAGGGAGTGGTTGAGGCGAATAACATCGATACATTTAAGGGGAAGCTGGATAAGTAAATGAGGGGGACAGGAATAGGAGGATATGCTGATAGGGTGAGATGAAGCAGGGTGTGAGGAGGCTCGTGTGGGGCCTTAACACCGGCATGGACCAGTTGGGCCGAATGGCCTGTTCCTGTGCTGTAAATTCTATGTAATACTATGTTTGCTGGTTTGACAGATTCTTTCTGCCTCCAGTGAAGGGGGAAGATCAGCTCTCTGTCTGCGCTGTGGCCCTACCAGTCTCTAGCTGTTGGGAGTGTGCTGTGTAAAGGTCTGGGGGGAGACAGAATGCAGTTGTGCCATTTTGTGTGACTGTATGTTGCAGGAATGCTGAATGTTGCCTCCAGATGTTGCTTTATGTCAGACTGAAGCAGCCAATGAGAAACAAGAGGTGGACTGTTACTATGTTCTGGAAGTGGAGAGCTGATCTTATCAGAAGGATTTTAATTTTTTTTATTCGTTTATTGGATGTGGGCGTTGCTGGCAAGGCCAGCATTTATTGCCCATCCCTAGTTGCCCTCGAGAAGGTGGTGGTGAGCCGCCTTCCTGAACTGCTGCAGTCCGTGTGGTGAAGGTACTCCCACAGTGCTGTTAGGGAGGGAGTTCCAGGATTTTGACCCAGCGACGATGAAGGATCGGCGATATACTTCCAACTCAGGATGGTGTGTGACTTGGAGGGGAACTTGGAGGTGGTGGTGTTCCCATGCATCTGCTGCCCTTGTCCTTCTAAGTGGTAGAGGTCGCGGGTTTGGGAGGTGCTGCTGAAGAAGCCTTGGCGAGTTGCTGCAGAGCATCTTGTAGATGGTACACGCTGCAGTCACAGTGCGCCGGTGGTGGAGGGAGTGAATGTTTAAGGTGGTGGATGGGGTGCCAATCAAGTGGGTTGCTTTGTCCTGGATGGTGTTGAGCTTCTTGAGTGTTGTTGGAGCTGCACTCATCCAGGCAAGTGGAGAGTATTCCATCACACTCCTGACTTGTGCCTTGTAGATGGTAGAAAGGCTTTGGGGAGTCAGGAGGTGAGACACTCGCCGCAGAATACCCAGCCTCTGACCTGCTCTTGTTGCCACAGTATTTTTGTGGCTGGTCCAGTTAAGTTTCTGGTCAATGGTGACCCCCAGGATGTTGATGGTAGGGGATTCGGTGATGGTAATGTCATTGAATGTCAAGGGGCGATGGTTAGACTCTCGCTTGTTGGAGATAGTCATTGCCTGACACTTCTGTAGCGTGAATGTTACCTGCCACTTATCAGCCCAAGCATGAATGTTGTTCAGGTCTTGTTGCATGCGGGCATGGACTGCTTCATTATCTGAGGAGTTGGGAATGGCACTGAACACTGTGCAGTCATCAGCGAACATCCCCATTTCTGACCTTTTGTTGGAGGGAAGGTCATTGATGAAGCAGCTGACGATGGTTGGGCCTAGGACACTGCCCTGAGGAACTCCTACAGCGATGTCCTGATTATTATTCATAAAAATCAGATTGTAAGTAACCTTTGGAGACTTCTTACTGAATGTTCAAGTATTAGTACCTATGGGTTGAGTGGTGCAGGATAAGTTCCTTTCTAGAATTGCCAGGGAATATCCTCCATAATACACGATTCCCCTCAGCCCCTACGAGCAGCATTTCGAGTAATTACATCCCTCCTGACAGGATGGAGATGTTGAGAGATCTCTGGAGCCACAGACTGCATCACAGTTGTGGTGTATGTAACCTGTTCCACCTTAAGAGAACTTAAGCCTGTTCCACCTTAAGAGATGTACTACTTTCTCTGGCTGCTGTATACGTAATACCGGTGGTGACCACCGGTATATAAGTACTGTGTAGTGATATTGCTGTTAGTATAGCCCTGACCTCCAACTAGTAAAGACCTGTTGAAATGTTATTCTTGTAGTCTGTGTCAGTAATTAATCTTAAATACAACTAGAACACACAGACTTAACAGTGGCGACGAGTCCGATTCTTACCCTGCGGCAGTTTATATCCACGGCGGCTTCGTCCACAGAACGGGTGTCGAAGAGAGGCATCCACCCTCATCACCCTGCTGGAAGACACGTTGCGCGGCAGGCATCGAGAACCTGGAGTGCAGAAGATATCCTGAACTCGAAGCCTCCATCAGCGGCAGTCAGCTATCTTCCTTCTACCTCGGTGGTGGGTAAGCCGGTCAGCGACGCGAGCAGAAAGTCGGCCGCGTTGGCTGTACAGACGGGGAGGGAAGACGGAGGAATAAGGGTGGTGAGATCGATCGCGACCGGAGATAAGGGCCGGGCCGCATTTGGGCCAAAAGGCGCAGCGCGGGGACATCGATCGCGGCTGGTGATAAGGGCCGGGCCGCATTCGGGCCAAAAAGGCGCAGCATCTGGGCCGACTGAAGGCGCGAGAGCCGCGGTGAAGGCGAACGCAGCCGGTGCTAATAACCGGGCTGCAAGAAGGGCTGCGAGGCGCGACATCGGGGAAGCGCGAATGCCCGAGGGAGCCGCGGTGAAGCGGAGACAGCGTCGGGGGAGTTACTAACCGCTGGGAAAGGGGAGCAGCAGCGGCACGCCAAACACCATTGCAGCCAGCGGGTGAAGAAGGCGAGCGCGGGAAAGACCGCCAAGCGCGGGAAACCGCCATTTTGTAGGCGGAGGAAGAAGACAAGAGCGGGAAGCCGCCATCTTGGAAAAAGGGAAATCACTAAAAAAATTGCAACGATGCCTAAACATGGGAACATTAATACCTTTGATAGCAACATCGAAGATTGGGCCACGTATGTAGAACGCATACAAAATTATTGTAAAGCAAATAAAATCCCAGATGATGAGAAAGCACTAACTTTATTAAACTTAATGGGTGCGAAGACATACGGGCAATTGAAACACCTTTTATCACCAGATGAACCGGCGGAGAAGACGTTCGAGGAGATTGTTACTGTCCTGAGAAATCATCTAAACCCCACGCCGCTGATGCTAGCGGAACGATTTAAATTTTACAGCAGAAAGCAGCTGAAAGATGAAAGCAATGCTGAATATTTAATGGAATTGCGTAAGCTAGCAAAGTACTGTCAGTTTGGAACGGGACTAACAGATGCGCTAAGAGATAAATTTGTGTGTGGATTATTAAAAGAAGATACACAAAAGCGACTGCTCGAGGAGAATGAGCTGACGCTTGAGAAAGCGGTCACGATGGCAGCATCACACGAAGCTGCAGCGAGAGGCACGGCAGTAATGCAGCTACGGTCACCGGAACTCAGTACAAATCAATTGGTTTTGAGTACTGTAAAATGTTATCGTTGTGGAAAGACAACGCACGATCAGAACCAGTGTTGGTTTAAAAACCAAGAATGCAGAACGTGTGGCAGGCTTGGCCACATAGCTAAAGTATGCCGGTCAGGAAAGAAGACCAGCAACAAAAAGTCACCGCAAGGAAAATACATAAAGGTACACAAGGTGACAAAGAACAGTTCGAACGAACAGAAGTCAGATTCAGACGCCAGCAGTAATGAACTGGGTAGCTTAAGAGTACACAACGTTGGTAAGGATGCAGATCTCCAGACAATTAGGGTCACTCTTCAGATAGCAGGAGTCCAAGTAAAGATGGAATTGGACACTGGATCGGCATTGACGGTCATGAATAAGAAAGATTACAAAAGGTTATTCCAACATATTCCCCTACGGGATACGGAGATTATATTGAAAACATACACGGGGCAAAGAGTGTACCCCATCGGAAAGATAGAGGTAAAAGTGGTCCACAAGGGCAAAGAAAGCCAAGTAATGGACTTATATGTGCTACCTGAAGGAGGTCCACCACTACTGGGGCGGGAGTGGATTAGGAAAATGAATATGGACTGGCACTCCTTAAAGGCACTAACGGTAGATTCCGGGGAAACAGATGTCAAACCTAAACGATTGTCCAGAATATTGGATGATGCAAAAGAGGTGTTCCAGCAGGGACTGGGAACACTGAGAGGAATTACGGCAAACATCAAGATTGATGAACATGCACACCCAAAATTTTTCAAAGCCAGACCGGTACCCGATGCAATACGACCTGCTGTAGAAGCGGAACTGGAAGCGCTAGAACGTTCAGGTGTACTGTCTAAGGTAGATTGGAGTGAGTGGGCTACGCCCATTGTTCCCGTTATGAAACGTCCTTCGAGCAACAAGCCAGGAGAACCAGGGAAGGTTCGCATCTGTGGAGACTTCAAAATCACCGTTAATCCGGTGCTTCACACGGTGCAGTATCCGCTTCCGCGGATTGAGGATATTTTTGCTTCGTTGTCTGGCGGGAAACACTTCACCAAGATAGACCTGGCGCAGGCGTACTTGCAGATGGAGGTTGAAGAAGAGTCACGCCAGTACCTCACGATCAACACGCATAGAGGTTTGTACCGGTATAATAGGCTGGTTTTTGGAGTGGCATCGGCTCCAGCAATTTGGCAGAGGGCCATGGAGCAGGTATTACAGGGAATTCCAGGCACACAATGTTACCTGGACGATATTCTGATTACAGGAGATGGTGATGAAGAACACCTCGCAAACTTGGAACTGGTGCTCAACAGACTGAAAGAGTATGGACTTCGAGTTAATCGGCAGAAATGTGAGTTCTTTCAGAAGCGGATCTCGTACTGTGGTCATGTCATTGACCGGGAGGGGCTTCATAAGTCTCCTGACAAGATAGAGGCAGTTGTAAAGGCTCCCGCTCCGGATAATGTCTCTCAGTTGAGGTCGTTTCTAGGATTGATTAACTATTACCATAAGTTTCTACCGAATCTATCCACGGTACTGCACCCGCTGAATGCTCTTTTACAGAAGGGGGTACCATGGGAATGGAGCGAAAACTGTAAGAAGGCATTTCGCAAAAGCAAAGAATTGATCACCTCAGAGGAACTGTTGGCTCACTTCAACCCGACACTGCCTATTCGGTTGGCTTGTGATGCTTCTCCATATGGTATTGGGGCAGTACTCTCGCACAAGTTGCCAAATGGCACGGAAAGGCCAGTCGCGTTTGCATCCAGATCATTGACCTCCGCTGAGCGGAACTATGCGCAGATCGATAGGGAGGCTCTCAGCCTTGTATGGGGAGTGAAGAAGTTTAATCATTACCTGCAGGGCCAAAAATTCACACTTCTGACAGACCATCAGCCGTTGGTATCCATTTTTAACCCTAAGAAGGGTGTTTCGGTGATGACAGCACAGAGACTCCAGAGATGGTCCCTTTTCCTAGGGGCACATCAATATCAAATAGAATTCAAAGGTACAAAGCAGCATGGCAATGCTGATGGACTGTCGCGCCTGCCACTACCTGAAGAAGAGACGACGAAAGTTGACCCTGTTGAGTTATTTCATTCGACCATCATCGAGTGTTTACCAGTCACCAATGCAAGTATTGAAAGAGAAACCAGGAACGACCCGACACTGTCCCGAGTCTACGAGGTGACAGTGAAGGGATGGCCAACACATGGTGATCCTCTGTTACCGGCATTCTCGGCAAGGCGAGACCAGCTGTCCGTCTGCCATGGTACTTTGATGTACGGGACAAGAGTGATTATTCCTCCCAAGTTAAGGGAAAGAGTTCTAAAGGAACTGCATGAAGGTCATCTGGGGGGAGTTAAGATGAAAAGTCTTGCTAGGGCTTATGTATGGTGGCCGGGTATTGACCAACAGATAGAGGAGTTGACGAAAAGCTGCGCTGGGTGCCAAAAAGTGCAAAATGCACCTCCGATCGCACCGCTACACCCATGGGAATGGCCTTCAGCCCCATGGCAACGCGTACATATTGACTTTGCTGGTCCATTCATGGACTCCATGTTCCTAATTGTGGTGGACGCACATTCCAAATGGCCAGAAGTGATCAAGATGAATACCACTACTTCAGAAAAGACAATTGCGGTGTTAAGAACAATATTCACAAGGAACGGATTGCCAGAACAGATATGTTCGGACAACGGACCACAGTTCGTGTCGGAAGAATTCCAAAAATTCTTAAAGAAGAATGGGGTGAAACATTATACCTCTGCCCCATATCATCCGGCGACAAACGGGTTGGCCGAGAGATTTGTCCAAACATTCAAAAAGGCAATAAAGGCCATGAACGATGATCAGATTCCACTACAACACAAGGTGGACAATTTCCTAATGGCATATCGAAACGCCGCTCATGCAGTAACTAACCAAAGTCCTGCCATGATGTTTTATAACAGGAGGTTGCGGTCCAGGTTGGACTTGTTAAAACCAAATGTGCGGAGGGAAGTGGAAAACAAACAGTTCCGGCCTATTAATAACAAGACCACTCGAAGTTTCGACGTAGGACAACCAGTGTTGGCAAGGGACTATGGAAACGAAAAATGGCAGTCCGGAACAATTCGAGCCAGACAAGGACCTCTGATGTACACAGTAGATATTGGTAACAATGTGATAAGGCGTCATGCGGATCAACTGGTAGAATCGAGAGCAAGGGTCGAACCCATGGTTGCGCAGAGACAACTGTGGAAGACGTTAATGAACCTGAAGCATCTACCTCGGCAGGGAATGTACCTGATGATGACGTCCAATGCATGGGAGACCAACTAGAGGAGTCACCTCAGCAACAAGAATCAGAGACCACTGAAAGGCGTTATCCAACCCGAATCAGAAGGCCTCCTGAGAGACTGAACCTTTGAACTGTTTATACCTGAAGTTATATATGTTATTATGTTATGTTAAATGGGGATATGACTGTTAAGCTAAAAAGGGAGGATTGTGGTGTATGTAACCTGTTCCACCTTAAGAGAACTTAAGCCTGTTCCACCTTAAGAGATGTACTACTTTCTCTGGCTGCTGTATACGTAATACCGGTGGTGACCACCGGTATATAAGTACTGTGTAGTGATATTGCTGTTAGTAAAGCCCTGACCTCCAACTAGTAAAGACCTGTTGAAACGTTATTCTTGTAGTCTGTGTCAGTAATTAATCTTAAATACAACTAGAACACACAGACTTAACAACAGTTGTGTTCGATAACCAAGGTACCAAGTGCACACTCAGCTAGAATCACAGATTCATGGAATAGTGCAGCACAGAAGGAGGCCGTTCGGCCCATCGAGTCTGCGCCGGCTCTTTCGAAGAGCAATCCAGTTAGTCCCGCTCCCCCGCTCTTTCCCCATATCCCTGCAATGTTTTCTTCTTCAAGTATTTATCCAATTCCATTTTGAGGGCTACTATTGAATCGGTATCCACCGCCCTCTCAGGCAGTGTATTCCAAATCCTAACCACTCGTTGTGTAAAAAAGGTTTTCCTCATGTCGCCTCTGGTTCTTTTGCCAATCACCTTAAATCTGTGCCCTCTGGTTATCGACCCTTCAGCCCTTGGAAACAGTTTCTCTTTATTTACTCTATCTAAACCCTTCATGATTTTAAACACCTCCATCAAATCTCCTCTCAACCTTCTCTGCTCCAAGGAGAACAGCCCCAGCTTCTCCAGTCTATCCATGTAACTGTAATCCCTCATCCCGGGAACCATTGTAGTAAATCTCTTCTGTACCCTCTCCAAAGCCTTCAGGTCCTTCCAAAAGTGTGGTTCCAAGAGCCCCGAGGCCAGAGAGGCAGCGGACCTGAGCGGGATCACCAGAGGTGGGAGAGCTACATAAAGAGCAGCCCGAGGCAGCGAGGCCCAGAGCCCCGAGACCGGAGAGGCAGCGGACCTGAGCGGGATCACCAGAGGCGGGAGAGCTACATAAAGAGCAGCCCGAGGCAGCGAGGCCCAGAGCCCCGAGACCGGAGAGGCAGCGGACCTGAGCGGGAGCACCAGAGGCGGGAGAGCTACATAAAGAGCAGCCTGAGGCAGCGAGGCCCAGAGCCCCGAGACCGGAGAGGCAGCGGACCTGAGCGGGATCACCAGAGGCGGGAGAGCTACATAAAGAGCAGCCCGAGGCAGCGAGGCCCAGAGCCCCGAGACCGGAGAGGCAGCGGACCTGAGCGGGATCACCAGAGGCATACCAATCCAGGTTCCGGGAGAGAGGTAAAAAGTAATCCAAGTGTGACGTCAGCAGGAAGCAGGTAAGTGATTGGTTGGTGAGTATTTCTCTCTTTTCAATACAAGCTTGAATTCTGTGGTGTTAAATTTCTAGGGTCTCTGTGGTGTAGTGGGGACAGTTGGTAAATAAAGCGCCCTAGAGTATACCTGTAACTGGGGTATTGAATAAATTTTTTAATTAATTAAAGGAGTAAGCCATGGCAGGAGAGCTCAGTCCCGTGTTCTGCTCCTCTTGCTCCATGTGGGAAGTCAGGGACGCTGCCAGTGTCCCTGACGACCATGTGTGCAAGAAATGCATCCAGCTGCAGCTACTTGTAGACCGCATTGCGGCGCTCGAGCTGCGGGTGGATGAGTTTTGGAGCATGCGCGATGCTGAGAGGGTCGTGGATAGCACGTTTAGCGAGTTGTTCACACCGCAGGGTAGGGCTGCACAGGCAGAAAGAAACTGGGTGACCATCAGGCGGAGCAACAGAGGCAGGCAGGAAGTGCAGGGGACCCCTGCGGTCATCCCCCTTTCAAACAGGTATACCAAGTTGGATACTGTTGAGGGGGATGACTCACCAGGGGAAAGCAGCAGCAGCCAACTTCCTGGCACCAGGGACGCTTCTGCTGCTCAGAAAGGGAGGAAAAAGAGTGGGAGAGCAATAGTGGTAGGGGATTCTATCGTAAGGGGAACAGATAGGGGTTTCTGTGGCCGTAAACGTGACTCCAGGATGGTTTGTTGCCTCCCTGGGGCCAGGGTCATGGATGTCACTGAGCAGCTACAGGGCATTCTGAAGGGGGAGGGTGAGCAGGCAGAGGTCGTGGTCCACATTGGGACCAACGACATAGGTAGGAAGGGGGATGAGGTCCTGCATCAAGAATTTAGGAAGCTAGGTAGCAGATTAAAGAGCAGGACCTCAAAGGTTGTAATCTCTGGATTACTCCCAGTGCCACGTGCTAGTGAGTATAGGAATAGGAGGATAGAACAGATGAATGCGTGGCTAAAGAGTTGGTGCAGGAGGGAGGGTTTTAGTTTCCTGGATCACTGGGCCTGCTTCTGGGAAAGGTGGGACTTGTACAAGTCGGACGGGTTGCACCTGAACCAGAGCGGGACGAGCTGAAATAGGGGGTGATGTGCTGCCAATTATAGAGAAAAAAACAAGTCAGCTTGGTAGACAGGGCAAATATATAAGGGCAAGGCTGGATGGCATCTATTTTAATGCAAGGAGTCTTGCAAATAAGGTGGATGAACTGAAGGTGTTGATAAACACATGGGAGTACGATATTGTTGCTATCACGGAGACATGGTTGAGGGAGGGGCAAGACTGGCAGCTCAATATTCCGGGGTACAGAATCTTCAGGCGAGACAGAGGGGGAGGGATAAGAGGAGGGGGTGTCGCAATATTAATTAAGGAATCAATTACTGCCATAAGGAGGGATGATATATTAGCAGGTTCCTCTAATGAGGCCATATGGGTGGAGCTTAAAAACAAAAAGGGGGCAAGCACTTTGCTGGGAGTGTACTATAGGCCCCCAAACAGTCAGGGGGAGATAGAGGAACAGATATGTAGGCAAATCTCAGAGAAATGTGCAAATAATAGGATAATAATAATGGGGGATTTCAACTTCCCCAATATTAACTGGGATAGTCAGAGTGTGAAAGGCTCAGAGGGTGTAGAATTCTTAAAGTGCATCCAGGAGAGCTTTTTGAGCCAGCATGTAGAAAGTCCTACAAGAGAGGGGGCGGTACTGGACCTAATTCTAGGGAATGTGGCCGGCCAAGTGGAAGAAGTGCTAGTAGGTGAACACTTTGGTGACAGTGACCATAATATGGTGAGATTTAAGGTGGTCATGGAAAAGGACAGGGATGGGCCGGAAATAAAGGTTCTAAATTGGGGGAAGGCCGATTTTAATAGGATAAGGCAGGATCTGGCCAAAATGGACTGGGATCAGCTACTTGTAGGTGTAGTGTATGTACCCGTCTACCTTTAAGGGAACTATTGAATGTAACCGTTCACCTTTAAGGGAACTACTTTAGGTGTGGCACTATTTGTTTGGCTTCTGTATACTGTAATACCGATAGTGACCACACCAGTATATAAGTGTTGTAGCAGGATTTCTGGGGCAGATTCGCCCGGACCTTCGAATAGTAAAGACCTGTTTTGTTTGTTACTTCTGAAGTCTGTGTATTTATTAACTGCACAACCCACAGACTTTACAGTGGCGACGAGTCCGATCGTACCCTGCGGCAAGATTACCAAAGCAAGAAGAGCGTCGAAGAGAGGCAACCGCCCTCGTCGTGCTGCTGGAAGAAAACACGAGGCTGCAGCAGGAGAAAGGTGGAAGACTTTAGCAACAAAAGCTTCCATTAGCAACAGGCACTGACTACCCTTCTACCACGGTGCGGAGTGAGCCGATCAGCAGGGAACAAGGCGGCCGAAGAGACTGTGAGTAGGGGAAGGTGTAGAAGTATCCGGAGGATAAGGGCAGAGCACTCGACCTCGGTCGAGGGGGAGCTGTGCCGGCCAAAAGTCGGGTCCAACGGCATCGGGTGACAGCCGGACCGCGATCGGCGGGAAAAATCTGGGCAGCGACCGCAGCCACGAAGCGCTGAGCCTGCGAGTAGGCGCGGGAAGAGAAACCCAGCCGCAGCCGGGGAGGGAAACACCGGTCTGCGAGAGGGCTGGGGGAGGCGAACGGGAACCGTGCGGGTGAGAGCCGGGTGCGGAGAGAGAGACTGCGAGGAGCCAGTCCAGCGGCTGAGCTGTTCTCCACCAACGGGGTACTCAGAGCCGGCAAAACCGAACGTGCGGGAGTGGGTGAGAGACACAGCCGAAAACGGGGTGGGAGACTGCGCGAGAGCCAGTCCAGCGGCTGAACTGTTCTCCACCAACAGGGTACCCAGGGCCGGTAGCACCGAACGTGCGGGTGAGAGAGCGACAGAGCCGGGGACGGAGAGAGAGACTGCGCGAGAGCCAGTCCAGCGGCTGAACTGTCCTCCGTTAACGGGGTGTACCCAGCGCCGGTAGAGCCGTGCGGGCGGGAGGAAAAGACATAGCCGAGTAAGGGGAGCTGTGCGGAAGCCAGCCAGCGGCTGAACCTGTCCGCTGTGGGGGAAGCGTACCCCTTCCACTGGGAAGAAACGCGGGAAGCCGCCATTAGGCGGAGAAGACGCCAGAAGCGGGAAACCGCCATTGAAGTGGGCGGGGCGAGAAAGGAAGAGCGGGAAACCGCCATTTTCGCGGGAAAACCGCCATCTTAGAAACAAACAAATAAATAAGAATACTTAAAGAAATACTGGTGCTGCTCCCAAGGGAAGAAAAATGCCTAAGCGAGGGAATATTAACGACTTTAATTCTGAAATAGAAGACTGGGCCACGTACGTGGAACGCATCGAGATCTATTGTGAAGCCAACAAAATAGAGGAAGACGACAAGGCGATAACATTGTTAAACTCGATGGGCGCAAAGACATACGGGCTCTTGAAGGATTTACTAGCACCAGCTAAACCGGCGGATCAGTCTTTCGAAGAGATTGTGGTTGTTCTGAAGGACCACTTGAACCCCACACCGTTGATGTTGGCTGAACGATTCAAATTCTATGCAAGAACGCAACGGAAAGACGAAAACAACGCAGAATACTTGGTCGAACTGCGTAGGCTAGCGAAATACTGCCAGTTCGGAGGGAATCTGACAGAGGCACTGCGAGACAAGTTCGTAGGCGGATTGTCCAAGGAAGGGACGCAAAAGCGCCTACTAGAAGAGAACGACCTTACACTTGACAGGGCTGTCCTTATAGCCGCATCACACGAAGCCGCAGCGAAAGGAACGGCGGAAATGCAACTAAAGGCGGCGGCGCTCGGGGTGGACCAAATTACCTCGAGTACAACAAAATGCTATCGTTGTGGGAAGACAACACACGACCAGAATCAATGCTGGTTTAAGAACCAAGAATGTAGGAAATGTGGCAAACTGGGTCACATCGCTAAGGTATGCCGGTCAGGGAAGAAGACCAACAACCAAAG
The DNA here is from genome assembly GCF_052327205.1 of Somniosus microcephalus. Lineage (NCBI taxonomy): Eukaryota > Metazoa > Chordata > Chondrichthyes > Squaliformes > Somniosidae > Somniosus > Somniosus microcephalus. Next base: position 151,743,412 of record NW_028225179.1, read on the forward strand.
GAAGCCATCACAAGAAAAGTACAACAAGGTATACAAGGGGGCTGAGAAGAGTTCAGACGAACAGAATCCAGACTCAGATCCAAACGACCAGGAGCTGGGTAGTCTGAGTATCCACCATGTGAGTAAGGAAGCTGACCTACAAACTATCTGGGTCATGCTAAAAATAGCTGGAGTCCAAGTGAAAATGGAGTTGGACACTGGATCAGCTGTATCAGTCATAAATCGAGGGGATTACCACCGGCTATTCTCACACATACCCTTAAGAGATACCAAGTTCGTATTGCAGACATACACGGGGCATAAAGTATACCCCATGGGAAAAATAAGAGTCAAGGTGAGAGATAGGGGTAAAGAACACCCAAGAATGAACTTGTATGTACTACATGAGGGAGGACCACCACTTCTAGGACGGGAGTGGATCAAGAAAATAGACATGGAATGGCACTACCAACAAGCAATGACGAGTGAGGACTCGGTGCAGACAAGCAGCTCAGACTCTGAGCCGGAAGACGATAAGTCCAGCCCACGTATGAAAAACAAGGTTAACATGAACTCACTGACTAAGGTTGGAAAAACGATGGCGTGCATAAAGACAGAGAATTCTGAGTCTGTTCAAGTCACAGACATATGCATTACGGAGGAACACCGAGCTCGAACTCAACGTTATTTCAAAGTACGACAACAATTCAAACAATTAAGTTACCGTCTCGTACAGGAGATGAAAACAATGAAAAAGTTCTATGACACCGAATGGGAGAGTCTGGAAAGACAACAGAACCTGCTGGCTCAAGCAGAGAGCGACCATAGAGCCATCGTGACCAATTACCGATCACATCTCCCTTATGATGTTCAGGAGTTAGAATATTTGCATGATCTAGAGATACAGCATAAAGGCAAACCACGCTACACTGAGGATTTTGTTCTGCAATTGGAGACGGAGCTAGTGCAGGCAAGGTTAAGAGAAGCTGAATCGCAGTGTGCACTTAAAGAGATGCAGAAAAAAATCTTGGACATGGAAAAGAGAAACGCTTCTTTACCTGATGTGAATAATGTGGCCATGTTGCAAGAGGAGCTTATCACTCAGTTAAATGAAAATAAAGGGAAAATGACTGAGATAGACTGCAAGAATAAAGAAGATTTGATGGCAGTGAGACTTCAAGAGGCAGATAGCATAGCAGCCTTGGCTGAACTCCAACAGGAAATTGCGAAAGCAGCAAATGAAGAGGAATCTTCAGGAAGCCGGGATTTTATTCCAGTTCTTCTCTACGACTCCTTACAAGCAGAGTGTGAGAAGTGGAAAGAACAGTATGAACAGGCCCAGGCTACAATTCTGGAGGGGATTAACTCGGCAACCTCCGAAAAGCTAGTTTCAGTAGAAGCATATGAACAACTAAAGGTTGAACATGAGCAAGAAGTCCAAAGGCTGCAGGAAATTCTTGATGAGCTCAAGGCCAAGACAGACTCATCGGTAGAAGTTCCATCCATAGACGAGAATTTAGCGGTGAAAGACATGGCAGAACATGAAAGACAAGATGTCCAAGAACTCATAAAAATATTGGAGGAAACCCAAGACAAATATGAGGCGGCAATGACCGAGGTTCAACGACTTGAAGAGCAGAGTCAACTGGGAATCCTTTCAGTGGAAGGGAAGGAAACTGTAAGAAACACAGAGACTGTAAGAATGGGCTCTGAACATGAGCTTGGGAGCATCAAGGCGCAACTTCTTCGAGCGCTTGAAACCAAAGTACAAGAGGAAAGGAAGGTGAAAGCATTGGAGGGAAAGGTGGATGAAATGGTGAAGACTCTGCTCCACAGAGTCCCCGCGGAGGAGTTAACGGTCAGCCAACTCCTTCACATGCTGAGAGACAAGACTCCACAATGGGAACACGAGCTTCAATCTGCAAAGGGAAGGAATTCGGAGCTCCCAAAAGTTACAGAAATAACTGAGGTGGCAACACAGATTTTGTGTTACAGTTTACTCTATGAAGAGTTCGTTGAATCACGTCAATGTGAACAGAAGAATGTTGAAACAGCTGCTTCAGTAGAAGGATTAAATAGCCTGATACCGCAATCCCCGGTGGAAGGGAAGGTATTGAACTCACAAATGAGGTCAGTAGTGAAGGAATGGCAGACAACCCAGGAAGAGCGGAATGAATATGAATGCATGAAGAAGTCTTTTCAAGAAAGATGTCTAGGGAAGGAACCACCGTCAGCTAACGTCCAGACGGGTGAGGAGGAAGAAGAAGGCTCTCTCGCTGGCCTAACTCAGGACAAACCCGAATATTACCATGACCTGTTGAGTGACACTGAATATTACGAGGATGTGGTCTGCCCAGCTTGTGATGAAAACTCCCAAAGTGCTGAAATCCGGAGGAAGCACTTAAGGTCTAAGGAACATAGAGAGTTGGTGGCGCTACAGCTGGCAGCCGAGAAAGGAGCTCCGAGAGTTTCAAAAAGGCAGAAAAGAAAAAGAAGAAGCAGAAGATAATAACTGTCTAAAATATTAGCACTTCTACCATCTCAGGCGGAACACTACGAAAGGAGCTAAATTAGTTGAAAAACTGGAAAATGTCAAGACAGCCAGTTGGTTGTAAAAGTCCGCACTGCTGGTTCAACAGGACGAAAGTTCAAGCTGCTACGTCAAGAAAAAGGCTATGGAGGAGTCACGCTAGCCAGGTGAACCGGCTACACCAAAGAGATGTTGTTCGGAACGAGTCAAGATCAGAGACTGAATCTATGAACTGTTTCCGCAGAGACGGAAACTGTGAACTGTTTCCACCGAGATTATATTTGTAAATTGTTTTATATGACATTGACTCCACCGAGATTATAGCTGTAATTTGTTTTATAGGAAGTTGAAGATATGTTTGTTTAACGGGGACTCTGTAAGTAATAAGCTAAAAAGGGAGGATTGTAGTGTATGTACCCGTCTACCTTTAAGGGAACTATTGAATGTAACCGTTCACCTTTAAGGGAACTACTTTAGGTGTGGCACTATTTGTTTGGCTTCTGTATACTGTAATACCGATAGTGACCACACCAGTATATAAGTGTTGTAGCAGGATTTCTGGGGCAGATTCGCCCGGACCTTCGAATAGTAAAGACCTGTTTTGTTTGTTACTTCTGAAGTCTGTGTATTTATTAACTGCACAAACCACAGACTTTACAGTAGGAAAATCCGCATCGGAGCAATGGGAGGCTTTCAGAAGGGAGATTGAGATCATACAATGGCAACATGTTCCCGTAAAGGTCAAGGGTGGTTCCAAAAACCACAGGGAACCTTGGATGTCAGGGGATATACGAGAATGGATTAGGAAAAAAAGGAGGGCTTTTGGCAGATACAAAAGGCTAAAGACGGAGGAAGCCCGAGAGGAGTACAAAAAGTGCAGGGGGATACTTAAAAAAGAAATTAGGAGATCAAGGAGGGGCCATGAAATAACACTGGCGAGCAAAATAAAGGAAAACCCTAAGATGTTTTATAAGTATATTAAGGGTAAGAGGATAACTAGGGAAAAAATAGGGCCCATTAGGGACAAAAGTGGCAATCTGTGTGTGGAGCCGGAAGATGTAGGAGGGGTTCTAAATGAATTTTTTGCATCTGTTTTCACTATGGAGAAGGACGATGTAGACATAGAAATAGGGCGGGGGGACTGTGATATGCTCGAACATATTAACATCGAGAGGGAGGAGGTATTGGCGCTTTTAGCAGGCCTAAAAATGGATAAATCCCCAGGCCCGGACGAAATGTATCCCAGGCTGCTGTGTGAGGCAAAGGAAGAGATTGCGGGGGCTCTAACACATATATTCAGAACCTCTCTGGCCACAGGGGATGTGCCAGAGGACTGGAGAACCGCTAATGTAGTACCATTATTCAAGAAGGGAAGTAGGGAAAAACCGGGGAACTACAGGCCAGTGAGCCTAACATCAGTGGTAGGAAAATTATTGGAAAAAATTCTGAGGGACAAAATTAGTCTCCACTTGGAGAGGCAAGGATTAATCAGGGATAGTCAACATGGCTTTGTCAAGGGAAGATCATGTCTGACTAATTTGATTGAATTTTTTGAGGGGGTGACTAGGTGTGTGGATGCGGGTAACGCAGTGGATGTGGTATACATGGATTTCAGTAAGGCCTTCGATAAAGTCCCACACAGGAGACTGGTCAAGAAGGTAAGAGCCCATGGAATCCAGGGTGCCTTGGCACATTGGATACAAAACTGGCTTAGTGGCAGAAGGCAGAGGGTGATGGTCGAAGGTTGTTTTTGTGACTGGAAGCCTGTGGCCAGTGGGGTACCACAGGGATCGGCCTTGCTGTTTGTGGTCTACATTAATGACTTGGATATGAATGTAAAAGGTATGATCAGTAAGTTCGCGGATGATGCAAAAATTGGTAGGGTGGTAAATAGCGAGGAGGGTAGCCTCAGTCTGCAGGACGATATAGATGGGTTGGTCAGATGGGCGGAACAGTGGCAAATGGAATTTAACCCGGAAAAGTGCGAGGTGATGCACTTTGGGGGGACTAACAAGGCAAGGGAATACACAATGAATGGTAAGACCCTAGGCAAGACGGAGGGTCAGAGGGATCTGGGTGTGCAAGTACACAGATCCCTGAAGGCGGCGGAACAGGTGGATAAGGTGGTAAAAAAGGCATATGGGATACTTGCCTTCATTAGCCGAGGCATAGAATATAAGAGCAAGGAGGTTATGATGGAGCTGTATAAAACACTGGTTAGGCCACAGCTGGAATACTGTGTGCAGTTCTGGTCGCCACACTACAGGAAGGATGTGATTGCTTTGGAGAGGGTGCAGAGGAGATTCACCAGGATGTTACCAGGGCTGGAGCGCTTCAGCTATGAAGAGAGACTGGGCAGATTGGGTTTGTTTTCCTTGGAGCAGAGGAGGCTGAAGGGGGACATGATTGAGGTGTACAAAATTATGAGGGGCATAGATAGGATGGATGCTGAGGAGCTTTTTCCCTTAGTAGAAGGGTCAATAACAAGGGGGCATAGATTCAAGGTAAAGGGCGGGAGGTTTAGAGGGGATTTGAGAAAGAACTTTTTCACCCAGAGGGTGGTTGGAGTCTGGAACTCACTGCCTGAAAGGGTGGTAGAGGCAGGAACCCTCACAACATTTAAGAAGCATTTGGATGAGCACTTGAAATGCCATAACATACAAGGCTACGGACCAAATGCTGGAATATGGGATTAGATTAGACAGGGCTTGATGGCCGGCGCGGACACAATGGGCCGAAGGGCCTCTTTCTGTGCTGTATAACTCTATGACTCTAATTGGACACAATACTCCAGCCGGGGCCGAACTCGTGTTTTATAAACTAGTTAACAACCCCCGCTTCACCAGTCTCTCCACGTTTTCAAAGGGAGACTGGATAGGCACTTGAGGGAAATAAACTTGCAGGGCTACGGGGATAGAGTGGGGGAATGGGACTGACTGGATTGCTCTACAGAGAGCCGGCACGGACTCGATGGGCCAAATAGCCTCCTTCTGTGCTGTTATGACTATGACTTTCGTGAGACGAAGCCAGTGATAAATCATTAAGGTGCTTTCACTTACAGACTGCAAGTGACTGTACAGAGTAACAGTTGTAATCAAATCTGACCTTGATTTAATTAACTACAAAAAAAATGCCAAACTATTACTTAACTTTTCCTGATCAGCTTTCTGTTTCTGAATGGGTCTGGGTTTGAAATGAGCAAGTTTCCCCAATTTAGGCCGGACTTTTCCCCCCAGATTGAGCTGGCTGCCCAAATGTCCCTGTCATTTTTCCCACGGTGTTCCCAGTACATGGGAGGGCTGTCCCTCTGACCTTTTCCGATTTGGTGATTCGTCTGTTAAAACCCACTGCCTCTCCTTGCCCCTTGGAGCGTGCATTTAAAGTATAGTTCTCCTAGTATTCTCAAAATAAAGAGAGGTCATCCTGGCTTGATGGACTGGGATGAATCAATTAGCACTCACTGTCTTCATTTGAAACAGATAAAATTCCACAAACTGGCTCAACTAGTTTTAATGTACATGTTGTATGCCTGGAGCCTGGGGATTTTTCTGCAAACCTGTGCAAGTGCACTGTTTTAAAATAACACTTAAACATAACTCATTCCTAAATCCTTTCTGTGAAGAAAAAAAATCAAATATATTGAAAAGTGTTTACACTGTGAATGGCACAACTGAATAATTTTCATTGAACACATGCACAGATTTCCAGGCTGTGATACAAAAGATAGCACTCGATGATTTATTAACAAACGTCTTTAATTTTTGCTAAGTCTCTGTGGTTTTTGGTTTGCCAGGGGCTCTGAGCTTGCTACTTCTTATTTAATGATTTTTTTTTAATTGCCATTTTGAATATTGTAACTAAGCAGACTAACCTCCAACTTTCAGATTTATCACTGCTTCCTCATAGTATGATTTGGAGTCAATGAAACACGTGTATCTCCCTTCATCTGATGCTTTTATCTTCCTCAGTTTGAGAGAGGCATTTCCACGGGGAAACTCATCTTTAAAAAGTTCTGTTCTCCCTCGATAAGCTTTGTCCTGCACATCAGGTCGATCCTGTCCACCGGTGTATAAATGTACTGGCGAAGTAAAGTCGGACTTAAACCATCGAACCTCCAGACTGTCCAGGGATGTACCTGGTTCCACTTGGCACTGTAATACAACATCTTCATCTACAGCGACTATGATGGGACGTTCTGGTCCAAAGACATGAAACTTCTCTGGTAAAATATAACATTTCAGCAAAGTCAGCAGTCTTACCACAGAAATATTTTAGTTGCAACATCTTCAAAAATGTTTCGTGAAACATAACTGAAATTTCTTTTTTGAAGTTAATCTTTTAAAAACCATTTCTCTAAGAAATAACTTTACATTAACTGCAAAGGGAAGATACATTATAACAATTATAACTATTACATTGTGTATTATTTACACAAGTACTTGCACAGTAAATACAACGACCTTAAGATTCCACCAGCCTTGCACCCTAGTCTTCAGCCATAGCTTTACGTAGAAACATAGAAGATAGGAGCAGGAGTAGGCCATTCGGCCCCTCGAGCCTGCTCCGCCATTCAATGCGATATTGGCTGATCATCCAAATTTAGTACCCAGTCCCTGCTTTCTCCCCAAACCCTTTGATCCCTTTAGCCTTAAGAAGTATATCTAACTCCTTTTTGAATTGGCCTCCACCGCCCTCTGTGGTAGAGAATTCCACAGGTTCACCACTCTCTGGGTGAAGAAATTCCTCCACATTTCTGTCCTAAATGGCCTACCCCTTATCCTTAGACTGTGACCCCTGGTTCTGGACTCCCCGACCATCGGGAACATCCTTTCTGCATCTAGTCTGTCCAGTCCTGTCAGAATTTTATAAGTTTCAATGAGATCCCCTCTCATTCTTCTAAACTCCGGCGAGTACAAGCCCAATCGACCCAATCTCTCCTCGTACGTCATTCCTGCCATCCCAGGTATCAGCCTGGTGAATCTTTGCTGAACTCCTTCCATGGCAAGAACATCCTTCCTCAGATAAGGCGACCAAAACTGCACACAATACTCAAGGTGTGGTCTCACCAAGGCCCTGTACAACTGCAGCAAGACATCCTTGCTCCTGTACTCAAACCCTCTCGCTACGAAGGCCAACATACCATTTGCCTTCTTAACCACCTGCTGCATCTGCATGCTTACCTTCAGCGACTGGTGCACAAGGACACCCAGGTCTCATTGCACTTCCCCTTCTCCCAATCTATTGCCATTCAGATAATAATCTGCCATCCTGTTTTTGACACCAAAGTGGATAACCTCACATTTATCCACGTTATATTGCATCTGCCATGCATCTGCCCAATCACCCAACCTGTCCAAATCATACTGGAGTTTCTCAATATCCTCCTCACAGCACACACGCCCACCCAGCTTTGTGTCGTCTGCAAATTTGGAGATGTTACATCCAGTTCCCTTGTCTAGATCATTTATATTGTGAATAGCTGGGGTCCAAGGACCGATCCCTGCGGTACCCCACTAGTCACTGCCTGCCACTCGGAAAAAGACCCGTTTATTCCAACTCTTTGCTTCCTGTCTGCCAACCAGTTCTCTATCCAAGTCAATACCTTGCCCCCAACCTCATGTGCCTTAACTTTACGCGCTAATCTCTTATGCGGGACCTTATCGAAAGCCTTCTGAAAGTCCAAATACACATCCACTGGTTCTCCCTTATCTATTTTACCAGTTACATCCTCAAAAAATTCCAGTAATTAGTCAAGCACGATTTACCTTTTGTAAATCCATGTTGACTTTGTCCGATCCTGTCATTGTTTTCCAAGTGCTCTGCTATTACATCTTTTATAATGGACTCCAGCATTTTCCCCACTACCGATGTCAGGCTTACCGGTCTGTAATTCCCCGTTTTCTCTCTACCACCTTTTTTGAACAGTGGGGTAACATTAGCTACCCTCCAATCCATGGGAACTATTCCAGAGTCTATCGAATTTTGAAAGATGACCAGCAATGCATCTACTATTTCTAGGGCCACTTCCTTAATACCCTAGGATGTAGATTATCAGGCCCTGGGGATTTATCGGCCTTCAATCTCATCAATTTCCCTAACACCATTTCCCTACAAATACTGATTTCTATCAGTTCCTCCCTTTCATCAGACCCTATGTTCCCCGACATCTCTGGGAGGTTATTTGTGTCCTCCTTTGTGAAGACAGATCTAAAATATGTATTTTGTTGGTCTGCCATTTCTTTGTTCCCCATTATAAATTCCCCTGATTCTGACTGCAAGGCACCTACGCTTGACTTCAACAATCTTTTTCTCTTCACATATCGATAAAAGCTTTTACAGTCAGTTTTTATGTTCCCTGAAAGCTTACTCTCATATTCTCATTTTCCCTTTCTTAATTTATCCCTTTGTCCTCCTTTGTTGAATCCTAAACTGCTCCCAGTCCTCAGGTTTACTGCTTTTTCTGGCCAATTTATATGTCCTCTCCTTGGATCTTATACTATCCCTAATTTCCCTTGTTAGCCACGGTTGGGTCACCTTTTTTGTTTTATTTTTATGCCAAACTGGGATGAACAAATTCTGTAGTTCATCCATGCGGTCTTTGAATGTTTGCCATTGCCTATCCACCGTCAACCCTTTGAGTGACATTCCCCAATCAATCCTACCCAACTCGCGCCTCAGACCATCATAGTTTCCTTTATTTAAATTCAGGACCCTAGTCTCTGAGTCAACAACTTCATTCTCCATCTTAATGAAGAATTCGATCATATTATGATCACTCCGACCCAAGGGGCCTCGTACAACAAGATTGCTAATTAATCTTTTCTCGTTACATAATACCCAGTCTAAGATGGCCTGATCTCTGGTTGGTTCCTCGACATATTGGTCCAGGAAACCATCCCGTAAACACTCCAGGAATTCCTCCTCCACAGTATTGTTACTAATTTGGTTAGCCCAACCTATATGTAGATTAAAGTCACCCATGATGACTGCTTTGGCATGAGATTGGTGGAATGTCTAGAGAAACAGTGTAAATGATTGTTCCTGCCATTGCACTGGGAATTCCACCAGTTTCCTGCCAAAGTTACAGCAGGAGACTGGGAGAACCTGCAGAATTTCAGAGCCAGTATGTAAAAAAGGCAGGAGTGAAAAAGGGACATTCCGACCATCCATCTCAGATTCTTACTGAGAGTGGAGGGGTGCAGTGGTAGTCTGTCTTTCAGATGAGACGTTACACCGAAACCCCATCTGCCCTTTCAGATTGACATGAAAAGATCCCATGGCCACTATTCCGAAGAAGAGCAGTGTCAGCCCTGGCTCAGTGGGCAGCACTCTCGCCTCGGAGTCAGAAGGTTGTGAGAGTTGAGAGACTGGAGCACAGAAATCTAGGCTAACACTCCAGTGCAGTACTGAGGTGGCGTCTTTCGGATGAGATGTTAAACCGAGGTCACATCTGCTATCTAAGGTGGATGTAAAAGATCCCATGACAATATTTCAAAGAAGAGGAGGGGAGTTATCCCTGGTGTCCTGGCCAATATTTATACCTTAAAAGTACTTCATCGGGTGTACAGCACTTTGGGGTGTCCCAAGGTTATGAAAGGTGCTATATAATGCAAGTCTTTCTTTCTAGTTCTCCCCCAGTGTCCTGGTCAATATTTATCCCTTAACCAAAATCACTATAAAACAGATTAGCTGGTCATTATCACATTGGTGTTTGTGGGTGTCACATTGATTGTTGTGCACAAATTTGCTGCTCCTACATTATAACAGTGACTACACTTCAAAAGTAATTAATTGGCTGTAAAGCGCTTTGGGGGTGTCCCGAGCTTGAGAAAGGCGCTGTGTATAAATACAAATCTTTCTTTCAGTTACATTTTTTTCTTGACAAAGGGTGGGGTGGGGTGGGGGGGGGGAGGAGAAGGAAACATGGAGGGAGAGAGAGAGAGAGAGAGAGAGAGAGAATCATCAGTTAAATCTTCATTTGAAATTTGAAAATTCCTTTATATTTCACAAGAAAAGTCTGAAACTGGAAAGTACTGAAGTACAAAGGGATCTGGGGGTCCTGGTGCACGAAACTCAAAAGGTTAGTATGCAGGTGCAGCAAGTGATTAAGAAGGCCAATGGAATGTTGGCTTTCATTGCTAGGGGGATAGAATATAAAAATAGGGAGGTATTGCTTCAGTTGTACAAGGTATTGGTGAGACCGCACCTGGAATACTGCATACAGTTTTGGTGTCCATACTTAAGAAAAGACATACTTGCTCTCGAGTCAGTACAAAGAAGGTTCACTCGGTTAATCCCGGGGATGAGGGGATGGACATATGAGGAGAGGTTGAGTAGATTGGGACTCTACTCATTGGAGTTCAGAAGAATGAGAGGCGATCTTATTGAAACATATAAGATTGTGAAGGGGTTGGATCGGGTGGATGCGAGGAGGATGTTCCCGATGATGGGTGAAACTAGAACTAGGGGGCATAGTCTTAGAATAAGGGGCTGCTCTTTCAAAACTGAGATGAGGAGGAACTACTTCACTCAGAGGGTGGTAGGTCCATGGAATATGCTGCTCCAAAAAGCTGTAGAAGCTACATCATTACATAAATTTAAAACAGAAATAGACAGTTTCCTAGAAGTAAAGGGAATTAAGGGTTACGGGGAGCGGGCAGGAATTTGGACATGAGTCTAGGTTCAGATCGGACATGGCCCTGTGGGTAGCGGAGCGGGCCCAGGGGCCGTGTAGCCTGATCCTGCTCCTATTTCGTGTGTCTAATTCTGTTAGAACCATCTCCTGAATCTGTGATAGTAGATTGGCGGTTAGGATCAGATCAGCCATGATCTTATTGAATGGCAGAGCAGGCTCGAGGGGCCGATTGGCCTACTCCTGCTCCTATTTCTTATGTTCTTATGTAAATCGAACCCTGGTGGTTTCTAAAAGTATGAAAACTACAAATTGTACTGGGGGTGGGGGATTTCTTGTAACTTAATGGCAGTCTCATCCATTCAGTATTCACATTTCTCCACAAGATAGCGAAGCACGATGTTGAAAGAGACCTAGGAATCTTGGTAGACTTAATGCTCATCGTGTCCAGTCAATGCAGAGCAACAATCGACAGAGCCGATAAAATGTTAAACATCTTAGTCAAAATAGAATAGAAGTCACAACCAAACTCTGGGCAAAATCACACTTTTGAGTGCTGTGTTCAATTCTGGTCACTGAGGCACAAGGGAGACGTTGAAGTGCTGGAGAGAAAGAGACACAAAGCTGATCCTCCCTAATGCCAAAGGCCTGTGTTACGAGGAAAGACTGGAGGAACTTGGGCTTTTTCACCTAGGTTGGAGGTATCCAAGAGGTATATATATATGGTAGTTAAGGGAATGCGAAAGGTAAATCCGGAACACTATTTTAAATTAAATTGCTAGAATGGGACAAGGGGACAACAGGTTCAAACTAGTCAAAGATAAATCTAAGGCTGCTATTCGGAAATTCTTCACACAAAATAGCAGTCAAGATATGGAATGGACTTTCAGGAAGAGTAGTGGAGGCAAATAATGGATGCTGAAATGGGGCAGGGGAGGACTGTCTAGATTGATAAATTAAGATGGGCCAAATGGTCTTCCTCATCTGTAATTGTCTTGTGATCTTGCGAGAGGCGGTTCAGGTTGTGGCACTGGCTGAGGAAGTGACTCCCAGACAGGAGAAGCAGTGCGTTAAGCTACTTTGTCGTTATTCCATGTAGATTATTTTGATGATGCGGAAGGTTGAGGCGTTGAACTCACTGATCTTCATGTTAATGATGTTCCTCAGTTCATCTCCTAATTCTGAACAAAGAACTTCTGTATACACACTTTATTAATTTTCTTTAAGGAGGGCAGTCACTAGTTCGCCATTAGAAAATTGACAAACATGAGTGTGAGTACTCACTCGACAGACAACTCCTTACGAGCATGGTGCACAGCACTACTCACCAGAAAATTTATAAGTGCATTGCCACCATCCTCCTGCTCACAAATAATACACATCAGGAACAGGCTGCTGGCTCGTGCAGTGGACAGTGATTCGCTGAATTCCTTCAAGGGTGAGCTGGACCGGTTTCTGGTTGGAGCGGACATCACCTCTAACAAAAAGTAGGTACTTCAGGGAATTCAGGGCCAGACTGATCTCCTGGACTAGTTTCAAGAGGATGAGTTTCTTTGAGTCTAATGATCCTTTCCTGTTCCCTAAAACTGTTATGCTCTAATTTGGTTACACTGGTAAATACGACCAGTATAAAAATAAGACATCAGTAAGATTTACCATAAAAATTCAATTTCTTACCTGGTATTGCAGTTTGAAGAATACAGAGTAGGAACAAAATACTGAAGCATCTTCTTTTCATCTTTGTAAAGAATTGATTGGTTACCTAAAAGAAAATCATTGTTGTCCTTTTTGAAGAGATATTAATAAAATAATCAGTGGCTCTGAAATTAAGCTGTCAGATGCTAGTGTACGAATGATGAATGCAAGCTCTGAAATTCCTCTCTGCTTTTTCAGCAGAGGTGCAAACCATTTAAGATCAATAAGCCCTGATTGTTCATTCCCCATCTCCCTTGCTCCATGTAAACCTAGTCCTCCCTTCCTCATACACAATGTATCTCACCACCCACCTCACCAATATGCCTACCACAGTGAGAGGGAAGCTGAAGAATGTTATAATGAGCTGCTGCTATTATTGCTTCTCTTGTACTCTAATACTGGTCTAATATTACTGCATGAGTACACATGTTCTCAACATTCAACACCAAGATCAGCTCTGTGGCGGCTCAGCAAGTTTATCCAGTGAGCACACCGACCTGGATCCGTGGCCTGTAATGTGTTGTCTAATCTCAGCCAGGATTGTGAGTGTAACACCACAGTTGGCTTCACTAGTCCTACAATAGTGAGCGGAAAACCAGCCAATGTTTCCATTCCTGATCAATATCTTTATGCTGGAAGTGCACTTGTGGACTCTGGGTGAGAAGACGACCAGATATGGCTGTGATGTCTGCACAAACAAATAGCTTGCTGACATTCGCAGTCAAGGATTACACGTAAATAATGGCCATTTCGGTGAGATGCCAGAGGGTGACTGCCACCTGTACAACTACATCACAACAAGGGAAGGGAGAAAATTGATGGAAAAAACCCTGACCGTTGATTAGGAATGAAAAGTACAGACAGGGAGAGGAAAACAGAACCATGTGTTCGCAAAATGTACATTCACTGTAAAACATGATGTTATTGTAACAGAAATGCTGATTATGGGGCAAGAAGTAACTACATCTGATTGGCACTGCAACAAACAAGTGGCAATGGCAGTGGGACAGTAGAAGAATGGGATTTCTCAAGCAAGTTCTGCCCTATTTGTTGCCTAATTCAGTGTTCGACAAAGCCTTCAACTACCCAGTGATGGAATGTTGCAGCCCATCTAATGGAGAAAACCGTTCACTTGCTTCTGACCTCAGTACACACTAAAGCCACGCAGACTAGTGAGCTTGATGAAAATGGTCCATTCCACTCCATTCTTCACGGCATTATGGTTGGATCAGCATCACAGGACTAGCTGGTTTTCAAATTAGACCTCCATGTATAAGAATTTAACAAATGGCAACTTAAATTTTATAACAACAACAACATGGATGCAGCTGAAGATGGCTCCTGGCAGTCAGCTCCCTCAGGAGCTCCTTACTGTGCACCTCTATCCTTGGTCATCCACTGCCATCCATTGCCCTTTCTCCTCCAATCTCCTCTCTTCTACTGTTTAAGTTCCCCAGGCTTTAATAGCGAGTACATTTTAGCCCTAACTGCAAGTTAACTGCTAGTTTAATCCGCTACTCCTCATCCCCAGACCATGCCTGCTCTGTGCTTTCCTCAGTGAGCACTGGATCTTTTCTGAAATTTGGCTTCCAAATTCCTGGACATCAAGACTATGCTTCTGCACTGGATTATCGTGGACTACACCGTAAGACACAGCTGCTGTGTCTCTGTGTCAAAGTAACTTTGCTCAGCTTACAGCCCTTCCCTCATCGCTGCTGTTCCCTGCTGCACCTGTGACTGGCCGACTGTTTTTTTCCGCTTCATCTACACAGTCTGGTTCCTGGCCAGAGATTCACTCTCCTGGGCCGAAGTACATTTCTCCACCACTTCTGGATCTTACGGTAACTTCCAACTTCGCCATAGATTTTTTTTCTGCCCTGCAACCGATTCTGCACACCTCCGGGATCTTTATTCCCACGGAAATACCTCCATCAGTGCGTCCTCCGATATTCTACCCTTCAAATAGCTTCTGGACTTCACTCACCCACCACACTTGTCTCCGAACATGGACAATAGTTTCTCGATGCTCCATGCCAGCCCCACCCTACCTACGTCAACCTTATCCCACCACAGGACCGCCGATTTTAACTCTGGACTCCCTCCTATTATCTCCTCTCTATTCCCCATTTACTACCAGGATATATCTATCCTAATAATTGTTAGTAACTTGAGTTTTCCTGGTGTCCATTCGCGTGCGTATTTTGGTTGCTGCTCCACACCTGAGCCCATCACTCCTATTTCCCCTTTTTATCCCCATTTTTTTTTCCCCTTTAGCCCTCCTAGACCCCTCTCCCCTCTCCCCTCGCCTACTTTCATTTCTCACCTTTCAGCTACTCTGCTCTCCCAAATCCCTACCCCAACCCTTCATTACTCCTCGACCTTCCTACTCTCCTGCCGCCATCCCAGGCTCGACTCCCTCTTGGATAAGCCTGCAGCTTCCCTCTGTGCCTCTCTTGACATCCTCCGAAGATCCCATCGAGGCACTCGTCACTGCCTCCTCACGAGCAGCAACCCCAACTGTCCCATCCGACTCTCTCGCCAACCGTTGCACCCAGCGGGCTCGCTGGGGGCTAATCTTGCTAATCTCCTCCACGTCCAACTCACCCCTCCTAGTGCTGACCCTGTGGACTGTGCCAGCAGATCAGCTATCATCACCCCCCCTCCGCATCTCCCTCCAGAATGTCCATTCACTTGTGAACAAGGCTCTTGCCATCCATGAGCTTATTGTGGATGATTGCATCAACATCATGTCCCTGACGGAATCCTGGCTGAGGAGTGATGACACCTTCCCCCAAATGAAGCCTCCCCACCTGGCTATACCTACCACCACTTGCCCCGCCCAGACCAGCGAGATGACGGTGTGGCCCTCATCACCAAATCACACCTTGGTCTATCCCCTACTCCTCTGGCACTACTTCCTCCTTTGAGCATCTCACCTTGTTCCACCCCTCTCGTCTCTCATTTAAAATCCTCATTCTCTACCGCCCACCCAAGTGCCATAAAAATTCTCTCACTGAGATATCTTCACAGCCTCTGCACCGTGCGACTTCTCATCCTTGGTAATTTCAACCTCCATCTCAATTCATCATGCTCTCTCTCCTCCGAGTTCCCTGCCCTCCTATCCTCCCTTAATCGCTCCCAGCATCTCACATGCGAGGAGCTCATGGACTTCTTTGTCACTAAGATTGAGACAATTCGATTAGCTGCCTCTGCTGTTTCCCTCCTTCCCCTAGCCCACCGGGCCAAACTTCCTCTGAGTTCTCCCCTGCCTTTCTCTAGTTTCTCCCCCATCTCCCCTCATGCCCTCTCCGAGCTCATCTTGTCTAAGAGACCCACCTCCTGCTTCCTCGACCCTATTCCCACTAAACTGCTGATCACCAAACTTCCCTTCCTGGCTCCCATATTAGCTGATATTGTTAACGGTTCTCCAC
The DNA here is from genome assembly GCF_052327205.1 of Somniosus microcephalus. Lineage (NCBI taxonomy): Eukaryota > Metazoa > Chordata > Chondrichthyes > Squaliformes > Somniosidae > Somniosus > Somniosus microcephalus. The sequence continues at coordinate 151,759,679 of NW_028225179.1, forward strand.
GATAAGCCCACTGGCTCCCACAGCAACCTTGATTACACTTCCTCCCAACCCGCTTCCTGTAGGGTCTCTATTCCATTCTCCCAGTTTCTCCGTCTCCGTCGCATGCTTCGGATATGTTTTCCTTTTTCATCAACCGAGGAAACCCCTCCACCGTGATTGACGGGGCCCTCGATCAGTGTCTGTTCCATTTACCGCACTTCTGCCCTCACCCACTGCAGCGGCTCAAGAAGGCGGCTCACCACCACCTTCTCAAGGGCAATTAGGGATAACAGGAGCAGGTTAAAGAGATCCGAGTCCCCTTGACGGCAGCAGGTTAATCAGATCTGAGTCCCCTTGACAGCAGCAGGTTAAAGAGATCCGAGTCCCCTTGACAGGAGCAGGTTAATCAGATCCGAGTCCCCTTGACAGGAGCAGGTTAATCAGATCTGAGTTCCCTTGACAGCAGCAGGTTAAACAGATCCGAGTCCCCTTGACGGCAGCAGGTTAATCAGATCCGAGTCCCCTTGACAGGAGCAGGTTAATCAGATCCGAGTCCACTTGACAGGAGCAGGTTAAACAGATCCGAGTCCCCTTGACAGGAGCAGGTTAATCAGATCTGAGTTCCCTTGACAGCAGCAGGTTAAACAGATCCGAGTCCCCTTGACGGCAGCAGGTTAATCAGATCCGAGTCCCCTTGACAGGAGCAGGTTAATCAGATCCGAGTCCCCTTGACGGCAGCAGGTTAATCAGATCCGAGTTCCCTTGACAGGAGCAGGTTAAACAGATCCGAGTCCACTTGACAGGAGCAGGTTAAACAGATCCGAGTCCCCTTGACAGGAGCAGGTTAATCAGATCCGAGTCCCCTTGACAGGAGCAGGTTAAACAGATCCGAGTCCCCTTGACAGGAGCAGGTTAAACAGATCCGAGTCCCCTTGACAGGAGCAGGTTAAACAGATCCGAGTCCCCTTGACGGCAGCAGGTTAATCAGATCCGAGTCCCCTTGACAGGAGCAGGTTAAACAGATCCGAGTCCACTTGACAGCAGCAGGTTAAACAGATCCGAGTCCCCTTGACAGGAGCAGGTTAAACAGATCCGAGTCCCCTTGACAGGAGCAGGTTAATCAGATCCGAGTCCCCTTGACGGCAGCAGGTTAAACAGATCCGAGTCCCCTTGACAGGAGCAGGTTAAACAGATCCGAGTCCCCTTGACAGGAGCAGGTTAAACAGATCCGAGTCCCCTTGACAGGAGCAGATTCATCAGATCCGAGTCCACTTGACAGGAGCAGGTTAAACAGATCCGAGTCCACTTGACAGGAGCAGGTTAATCAGATCTGAGTTCCCTTGACAGCAGCAGGTTAATCAGATCTGAGTCCCCTTGACAGGAGCAGGTTAATCAGATCCGAGTCCCCTTGACAGGAGCAGGTTAATCAGATCTGAGTTCCCTTGACAGCAGCAGGTTAATCAGATCTGAGTTCCCTTGACAGGAGCAGGTTAAACAGATCCGAGTCCACTTGACAGGAGCAGGTTAATCAGATCTGAGTCCCCTTGACAGGAGCAGGTTAATCAGATCTGAGTCCCCTTGACAGGAGCAGATTAATCAGATCCGAGTCCCCTTGACAGGAGCAGGTTAATCAGATCCGAGTCCACTTGACAGGAGCAGGTTAATCAGATCCAAGTCCCCTTGACAGGAGCAGGTTAATCAGATCCGAGTCCCCTTGACAGGAGCAGGTTAAACAGATCTGAGTTCCCTTGACAGCAGCAGGTTAATCAGATCCGAGTCCACTCGACAGGAGCAGGTTAATCAGATCCGAGTCCCCTTGACAGCAGCAGGTTAATCAGATCTGAGTCCCCTTGACAGGAGCAGGTTAATCAGATCCGAGGCCCCTTGACAGCAGCAGGTTAATCAGATCTGAGTCCCCTTGATAACAGCAGGTTAAACAGATCCGAGTCCCCTTGACAGGAGCAGGTTAATCAGATCTGAGTTCCCCTGACAGGAGCAGGTTAATCAGATCCGAGTCCCCTTGACAGGAGCAGGTTAAAGAGATCCGAGTCCCCTTGACAGGAGCAGGTTAATCAGATCCGAGTCCCCTTGACAGGAGCAGGTTAATCAGATCTGAGTTCCCTTGACAGCAGCAGGTTAAACAGATCCGAGTCCCCTTGACGGCAGCAGGTTAATCAGATCCGAGTCCCCTTGACAGGAGCAGGTTAATCAGATCCGAGTCCACTTGACAGGAGCAGGTTAAACAGATCCGAGTCCCCTTGACAGGAGCAGGTTAATCAGATCTGAGTTCCCTTGACAGCAGCAGGTTAAACAGATCCGAGTCCCCTTGACGGCAGCAGGTTAATCAGATCCGAGTCCCCTTGACAGGAGCAGGTTAATCAGATCCGAGTCCCCTTGACGGCAGCAGGTTAATCAGATCCGAGTTCCCTTGACAGGAGCAGGTTAAACAGATCCGAGTCCACTTGACAGGAGCAGGTTAAACAGATCCGAGTCCCCTTGACAGGAGCAGGTTAATCAGATCCGAGTCCCCTTGACAGGAGCAGGTTAAACAGATCCGAGTCCCCTTGACAGGAGCAGGTTAAACAGATCCGAGTCCCCTTGACAGGAGCAGGTTAAACAGATCCGAGTCCCCTTGACGGCAGCAGGTTAATCAGATCCGAGTCCCCTTGACAGGAGCAGGTTAAACAGATCCGAGTCCACTTGACAGCAGCAGGTTAAACAGATCCGAGTCCCCTTGACAGGAGCAGGTTAAACAGATCCGAGTCCCCTTGACAGGAGCAGGTTAATCAGATCCGAGTCCCCTTGACGGCAGCAGGTTAAACAGATCCGAGTCCCCTTGACAGGAGCAGGTTAAACAGATCCGAGTCCCCTTGACAGGAGCAGGTTAAACAGATCCGAGTCCCCTTGACAGGAGCAGATTCATCAGATCCGAGTCCACTTGACAGGAGCAGGTTAAACAGATCCGAGTCCACTTGACAGGAGCAGGTTAATCAGATCTGAGTTCCCTTGACAGCAGCAGGTTAATCAGATCTGAGTCCCCTTGACAGGAGCAGGTTAATCAGATCCGAGTCCCCTTGACAGGAGCAGGTTAATCAGATCTGAGTTCCCTTGACAGCAGCAGGTTAATCAGATCTGAGTTCCCTTGACAGGAGCAGGTTAAACAGATCCGAGTCCACTTGACAGGAGCAGGTTAATCAGATCTGAGTCCCCTTGACAGGAGCAGGTTAATCAGATCTGAGTCCCCTTGACAGGAGCAGATTAATCAGATCCGAGTCCCCTTGACAGGAGCAGGTTAATCAGATCCGAGTCCACTTGACAGGAGCAGGTTAATCAGATCCAAGTCCCCTTGACAGGAGCAGGTTAATCAGATCCGAGTCCCCTTGACAGGAGCAGGTTAAACAGATCTGAGTTCCCTTGACAGCAGCAGGTTAATCAGATCCGAGTCCACTCGACAGGAGCAGGTTAATCAGATCCGAGTCCCCTTGACAGCAGCAGGTTAATCAGATCTGAGTCCCCTTGACAGGAGCAGGTTAATCAGATCCGAGGCCCCTTGACAGCAGCAGGTTAATCAGATCTGAGTCCCCTTGATAACAGCAGGTTAAACAGATCCGAGTCCCCTTGACAGGAGCAGGTTAATCAGATCTGAGTTCCCTTGACAGGAGCAGGTTAATCAGATCCGAGTCCCCTTGACAGCAGCAGGTTAATCAGATCTGAGTCCCCTTGATAACAGCAGGTTAAACAGATCCGAGTCCCCTTGACAGGAGCAGGTTAAACAGATCTGAGTTCCCTTGACAGGAGCAGGTTAATCAGATCCGAGTCCACTTGACAGGAGCAGGTTAAACAGATCCGAGTCCCCTTGACAGCAGCAGGTTAATCAGATCTGAGTTCCCTTGACAGGAGCAGGTTAATCAGATCCGAGTCCACTTGACAGGAGCAGGTTAAACAGATCCGAGTCCCCTTGACAGCAGCAGGTTAATCAGATCTGAGTTCCCTTGACAGGAGCAGGTTAATCAGATCCGAGTCCACTTGACAGGAGCAGGTTAAACAGATCCGAGTCCCCTTGACAGCAGCAGGTTAATCAGATCCAAGTCCACTTGACAACAGCAGGTTAATCAGATCCGAGTCCCTTTGACAGGAGCAGGTTAATCAGATCCGAGTCCCCTTGACAGCAGCAGGTTAAACAGATCCGAGTCCCCTTGACAGGAGCAGGTTAATCAGATCCGAGTCCCCTTGACAGCAGCAGGTTAATCAGATCCGAGTCCCCTTGACAGCAGCAGGTTAAACAGATCCGAGTCCCCTTGACAGGAGCAGGTTAATCAGATCCGAGTCCCCTTGACAGCAGCAGGTTAAACAGATCTGAGTCCACTTGACAGGAGCAGGTTAATCAGATCCGAGTCCCCTTGACAGCAGCAGGTTAAACAGATCCGAGTCCCCTTGACAGGAGCAGGTTAATCAGATCCGAGTCCACTTGACAACAGCAGGTTAATCAGATCCGAGCCCCCCTTGACAGGAGCAGGTTAATCAGATCCGAGTCCCCTTGACAGGAGCAGGTTAAACAGATCCGAGTCCACTTGACAGGAGCAGGTTAAACAGATCCGAGTCCCCTTGACAGCAGCAGGTTAATCAGATCCGAGTCCACTTGACAGGAGCAGGTTAAACAGATCCGAGTCCACTTGACAGGAGCAGGTTAAACAGATCCGAGTCCACTTGACAGCAGCAGGTTAATCAGATCCGAGTCCCCTTGACAGGAGCAGGTTAAACAGATCCGAGTCCACTTGACAGGAGCAGGTTGATCAGATCCGAGTCCCCTTGACAGGAGCAGGTTAAACAGATCCGAGTCCCCTTGACAACAGCATATTAAACAGATCCGAGTCCCCTTGACAGGAGCAGGTTAAACAGATCCGAGCCCCCCTTGACAGGAGCAGGTTAATCAGATCCGAGTCCACTTGACAGGAGCAGGTTAAACAGATCCGAGCCCCCCTTGACAGGAGCAGGTTAATCAGATCCGAGTCCACTTGACAGGAGCAGGTTAATCAGATCCTGTTCCTTGTTAAACAATAGAAAAGCCAGAGTGATGGGACATACCAGAGGAATGGGGGGTTCCAGAGGGCTGGGAGGTTCCAGAGGGCTGGGAGGTTCCAGAGGGTTGGGAGATTCCAGAGGGCTGGGAGATTCCAGAGGGCTGGGAGATTCCAGAGGGATGGGAGGTTCCAAAGGGATGGGAGGTTCCAAAGGGATGGGAGGTTCCAGAGGGCTGGGAGATTCCAGAGGGCTGGGAGATTCCAGAGGGATGGGAGGTTCCTGAGGGATGGGAGGTTCCAGAGGGATGGGAGGTTCCTGAGGGCTGGGAGGTTCCAGAGGGATGGGAGGTTCCAGAGGGCTGGGAGATTCCAGAGGGATGGGAGATTCCAGAGGGATGGGCGATTCCAGAGGGATGGGCGATTCCAGAGGGATGGGAGGTTCCAAAGGGATGGGCGATTCCAAAGGGATGGGCGATTCCAGAGGGATGGGAGGTTCCAGAAGGCTGGGAGGTTCCAGAGGGAGGGAGATACAGAGTGATGGGAGATACAGGTCGGTTCGTTCTCTAGAAGTGGGTTGACCTCCCATCCATCCCATCCCAGTAATTTTAAAGCAAAATGCATGGAATGAACCTTTTAATTTGTTAAAACTTAGAGGATAATGGGGAGAGATCGCAAGAAAATAATATCAGCAAAGGTTTCGGATACATCAGAAATCACAAGAACAAGACACCAGCCAATCCCTAACCCCTCAAGTGAGCCATCATTTATATGTATATATAAATAGTTGACTTTATTTCCAACCTTTAAAATTAGTTCCCTTGTTTTGTGAATGGGAGCTATTTCTTATCGTGAGGAATGTTGCAGGTTGCAGGTAATGCACAATAACAACCTCACTGAAACAGTTTTGGTTCGGTTTAACGTCTCATCCGAAAAACGGCACCTCCGACAGTGCAGCACTCCCTCAGTACTGCCCTCTGACAGTGCAGCACTCCTTCAGTACTGCCCTCCGACAGTGCAGCACTCCCTCAGTACTGCCCCTCCGACAGTGCAGCACTCCCTCAGTACTGCCCCTCCGACAGTGCAGCACTCCCTCAGTACTGCCCTCCGACAGTGCAGCACTCCCTCAGTACAGCCCCTCCGACAGTGCAGCACTCCCTCAGTCCTGCCCCTCCGACAGTGCAGCACTCCCTCAGTACTGCCCCTCCGACAGTGCAGCACTCCCTCAGTACTGCCCCTCCGACAGTGCAGCACTCCCTCTGTACTGCCCCTCCGACAGTGCAGCACTCCCTCAGTGCTGCCCCTCCGACAGTGCAGCACTCCCTCAGTACTGCCCCTCCGACAGTGCAGCACTCCCTCAGTACTGCCCCTCCGACAGTGCAGCACTCCCTCTGTACTGCCCCTCCGACAGTGCAGCACTCCCTCAGTACTGCCCCTCCGACAGTGCAGCACTCCCTCAGTACTGCCCTCCGACAGTGCAGCACTCCCTCAGTACAGCCCCTCCGACAGTGCAGCACTCCCTCAGTACTGCCCCTCCGACAGTGCAGCACTCCCTCAGTCCTGCCCCTCCGACAGTGCAGCACTCCCTCAGTACTGCCCCTCCGACAGTGCAGCACTCCCTCAGTACTGCCCCTCCGACAGTGCAGCACTCCCTCTGTACTGCCCCTCCGACAGTGCAGCACTCCCTCTGTACTGCCCCTCCGACAGTGCAGCACTCCCTCAGTGCTGCCCCTCCGACAGTGCAGCACTCCCTCAGTACTGCCCCTCCGACAGTGCAGCACTCCCTCAGTACTGCCCCTCCGACAGTGCAGCACTCCCTCTGTACTGCCCCTCCGACAGTGCAGCACTCCCTCTGTACTGCCCCTCCGACAGTGCAGCACTTCCTCTGTACTGCCCCTCCGACAGTGCAGCGCTCCCTCAGTACTGCCCTCTGACAGTGCAGCGCTCCCTCAGTACTGCCCTCCAACAGTGCAGCACTCCCTCAGTACTGCCCTCTGACAGTGCAGCACTCCCTCAGTACTGCCCCTCCGACAGTGCAGCACTCCCTCAGTACTGCCCTCCAACAGTGCAGCACTCCCTCAGTACTGCCCCTCCGACAGTGCAGCACTCCCTCAGTACTGCCCTCTGACAGTGCAGCACTCCCTCAGTACTGCCCCTCCGACAGTGCAGCACTCCCTCAGTACCGTCCCTCCGACAGTGCAGCACTCCCTCAGTACTGCCCCTCTGACAGTGCAACACTCCCTCAGTACCATCCCTCCGACAGTGCAGCACTCCCTCAGTACTGCCCCTCCGACAGTGCAGCGCTCCCTCAGTACTGCCCCTCTGACAGTGCAGCACTCCCTCAGTACTGCCCCTCCGACAGTGCAGCACTCCCTCAGTACTGCCCCTCCGACAGTGCAGCACTCCCTCAGTACTGCCCTCTGACAGTGCAGCACTCCCTCAGTACTGCCCCTCCGACAGTGCAGCACTCCCTCAGTACGGTCCCTCCGACAGTGCAGCACTCCCTCAGTACTGCCCCTCTGACAGTGCAACACTCCCTCAGCACTGCCCCTCTGACAGTGCAGCACTCCCTCAGTACTGCCCCTCCGACAGTGCAGCGCTCCCTCAGTACTGCCCCTCTGACAGTGCAGCACTCCCTCAGTACTGCCCCTCTGACAGTGCAGCACTCCCTCAGTACTGCCCCTCCGACAGTGCAGCACTCTCTCAGTACTGCCCCTCTGACAGTGCAGCACTCCCTCAGTACTGCCCCTCCGACAGTGCAGCACTCCCTCAGTACTGCCCCTCTGACAGTGCAGCTCTCGCTCAGTACTGCCCTCCGACAGTGCAGCACTCCCTCAGTACTGCCCCTCTGACAGTGCAGCGCTCCCTCAGTACTGCCCCTCTGGCAGTGGAGCTCTCCCTCAGTACTGCCCCTCTGACAGTGCAGCACTCCCTCAGTACTGCCCTCTGACAGTGCAGCACTCCCTCAGTACTGCCCCTCCGACAGTGCAGCTCTCCCTCAGCACTGCCCCTCCGACAGTGCAGCACTCCCTTAGTACTGCCCCTCCGACAGTGCAGCACTCCCTCAGTACTGCCCCTCCGACAGTGCAGCACTCCCTCAGTACTGCCCCTCCGACAGTGCAGCACTCCCTCAGTACTGCCCCTCCGACAGTGCAGCACTCCCTCAGTACTGCCCCTCCGACAGTGCAGTACTCCCTCAGTACTGCCCCTCCGACAGTGCAGCTCTCCCTCAGTACTACCCCTCCGACAGTGCAGCACTCCCTCAGTACTGCCCCTCCGACAGTGCAACACTCCCTCAGTACTGCCCCTCCGACAGTGCAGCACTCCCTCAGTACTGCCCCTGCGACAGTGCAGCACTCCCTCAGTACTGCCCCTCCGACAGTGCAGCACTCCCTCAGTACTGCCCCTCCGACAGTGCAGCACTCCCTCAGTACTGCCCCTCCGACAGTGCAGCACTCCCTCAGTCCTGCCCCTCCGACAGTGCAGCACTCCCTCAGTACTGCACTGGAGTGTCAGCCTGGATTATGTGCTCAAGTCTCTGGAGTAAGATTTGAATCCAGGGCCATCTGACAGTTACCTAGTGGGCAAAGCTGACACTAAATGCAAAAAGGAACACGGTCGACGGGAGGGGTGAGTGATTTTTTAAAATTCATCAGTGGTAGGGATTGAAACTCCACTTTTTTGAGCACAGCATCGGTTGGACGAAATTTATCTTGGGTGGTTGCATAAAATTAGCATTCGGGAATCGGGTGGGGTGCGAAACGGGCGGCTCTACTGCCCAAGACGAGATTCACCCCCACTGTGTCCCAACAGGGAGGAATGTGATTGGGTAGAATCTATTGCTGGACTGTGATTGGGTAGATTTTATTGCTGAAATCTGATTGGGTAGATTTTATTGCTGAAATCTGATTGGGTAGATTTTATTGCTGAAATCTGATTGGGTAGATTTTATTGCTGAAATCTGATTGGGTAGATTTTATTGCTGAAATCTGATTGGGTAGATTTTATTGCTGAAATCTGATTGGGTAGATTTTATTGCTGGAATATGGTTGGATAGATTTTTTTCTGGAACGTGATTGGGTCGAATGTTTTTTGCTGGAATGTACATGGGGAAAATGATTTTGCACAATATATGATTGATAAATAGCCAACGTAGAAAATAACGAAATAGAAAGGAGAAAAACACACAGACTTAAATGTTAAACCAACTAGGAAGAAGCAAATTGACAGAAAGATTCAATCTTCACATCGTGGAGGACAGTCACAACAGACACAAGAAGTGTTCTGATGAGGCCCACATTGGATGTGCAGGAACTGTAGGAGCCCTGGTACATCCCAGTGTCAGCAGGAGATGGGGCTGTAACACTACACTCTATATATGTACCCGGTATATCCCAGTGTCAGCAGGAGATGGGGCTGTAACACTACACTCTATATATGTACCCGGTATATCCCAGTGTCAGCAGGAGATGGGGCTGTAACACTGCACTCTATATATGTACCCGGTATATCCCAGTGTCAGCAGGAGATGGGGCTGTAACACTGCACTCTATATATGTACCCGGTATATCCCAGTGTCAGCAGGAGATGGGGCTGTAACACTGCACTCTATATATGTACCCGGTATATCCCAGTGTCAGCAGGAGATGGGGCTGTAACACTGCACTCTATATATGTACCTGGTATATCCCAGTGTCAGCAGGAGATGGGGCTGTAACACTACACTCTATATATGTACCCGGTATATCCCAGTGTCAGCAGGAGATGGGGCTGTAACACTACACTCTATATATGTACCTGGTATATCCCAGTGTCAGCAGGAGATGAGCCTGTAACACTACACTCTATATATGTACCTGGTATATCCCAGTGTCAGCAGGAGATGGGGCTGTAACACTGCACTCTATATATGTACCCGGTATATCCCAGTGTCAGCAGGAGATGGGGCTGCAACACTACACTCTATATATGTACCTGGTATATCCCAGTGTCAGCAGGAGATGGGGCTGTAACACTGCACTCTATATATGTACCCGGTATATCCCAGTGTCAGCAGGAGATGGGGCTGTAACACTACACTCTATATATGTACCTGGTATATCCCAGTGTCAGCAGGAGATGGGGCTGTAACACTACACTCTATATATGTACCCGGTATATCCCAGTGTCAGCAGGAGATGGGGCTGTAACACTACACTCGATACATGTACCTGGTATATCCCAGTGTCAGCAGGAGATGGGGCTGTAACACTACACTCTATATATGTACCTGGTATATCCCAGTGTCAGCAGGAGATGGGGCTGTAACACTGCACTCTATATATGTACCCGGTATATCCCAGTGTCAGCAGGAGATGGGGCTGTAACACTGCACTCTATATATGTACCCGGTATATCCCATTGTCAGCAGGAGATAGGGCTGTAACACTACACTCTATATATGTACCCGGTATATCCCAGTGTCAGCAGGAGATGGGGTTGTAACACTACACTGTATATATGGACCTGGTATATCCCAGTGTCAGCAGGAGATGGGGCTGTAACACTGCACTCTATATATGTACCTGGTATATCCCAGTGTCAGCAGGAGATGGGGCTGTAACACTACACTCTATATATGTACCTGGTATATCCCAGTGTCAGCAGGAGATGGGGCTGTAACACTACACTCTATATATGTACCCGGTATATCCCAGTGTCAGCAGGAGATGGGGCTGTAACACTGCACTCTATATATGTACCCGGTATATCCCAGTGTCAGCAGGAGATGGGGCTGTAACACTGCACTCTATATATGTACCCGGTATATCCCAGTGTCAGCAGGAGATGGGGCTGTAACACTGCACTCTATATATGTACCCGGTATATCCCAGTGTCAGCAGGAGATGGGGCTGTAACACTGCACTCTATATATGTACCTGGTATATCCCAGTGTCAGCAGGAGATGGGGCTGTAACACTACACTCTATATATGTACCCGGTATATCCCAGTGTCAGCAGGAGATGGGGCTGTAACACTACACTCTATATATGTACCTGGTATATCCCAGTGTCAGCAGGAGATGAGCCTGTAACACTACACTCTATATATGTACCTGGTATATCCCAGTGTCAGCAGGAGATGGGGCTGTAACACTGCACTCTATATATGTACCCGGTATATCCCAGTGTCAGCAGGAGATGGGGCTGTAACACTACACTCTATATATGTACCTGGTATATCCCAGTGTCAGCAGGAGATGGGGCTGTAACACTGCACTCTATATATGTACCCGGTATATCCCAGTGTCAGCAGGAGATGGGGCTGTAACACTACACTCTATATATGTACCTGGTATATCCCAGTGTCAGCAGGAGATGGGGCTGTAACACTACACTCGATACATGTACCTGGTATATCCCAGTGTCAGCAGGAGATGGGGCTGTAACACTACACTCTATATATGTACCTGGTATATCCCAGTGTCAGCAGGAGATGGGGCTGTAACACTGCACTCTATATATGTACCCGGTATATCCCAGTGTCAGCAGGAGATGGGGCTGTAACACTGCACTCTATATATGTACCCGGTATATCCCATTGTCAGCAGGAGATAGGGCTGTAACACTACACTCTATATATGTACCCGGTATATCCCAGTGTCAGCAGGAGATGGGGTTGTAACACTACACTGTATATATGGACCTGGTATATCCCAGTGTCAGCAGGAGATGGGGCTGTAACACTGCACTCTATATATGTACCTGGTATATCCCAGTGTCAGCAGGAGATGGGGCTGTAACACTACACTCTATATATGTACCTGGTATATCCCAGTGTCAGCAGGAGATGGGGCTGTAACACTACACTCTATATATGTACCTGGTATATCCCAGTGTCAGCAGGAGATGGGGCTGTAACACTACACTCTATATATGTACCTGGTATATCCCAGTGTCAGCAGGAGATGGGGCTGTAACACTACACTCTATATATGTACCCGGTATATCCCAGTGTCAGCAGGAGATGGGGCTGTAACACTACACTCTATATATGTACCCGGTATATCCCAGTGTCAGCAGGAGATGGGGCTGTAACACGACACTCTATATATATACCCGGTATATCCCAGTGTCAGCAGGAGATGGGGCTGTAACACTACACTCTATATATGTACCTGCTATATCCCAGTGTCAGCAGGAGATGGGGTTGTAACACTACACTCTATATATGTACCTGGTATATCCCAGTGTCAGCAGGAGATGGGGTTGTAACACTACACTCTATATATGTACCTGGTATATCCCGGTGTCAGCAGGAGATGGGGCTGTAACACTGCACTCTATATATGAACCTGGTATATCCCGGTGTCAGCAGGAGATGGGGCTGTAACACTGCACTCTATATATGAACCTGGTATATCCCAGTGTCAGCAGGAGATGGGGCTGTAACACTACACTCTATATATGTACCCGGTATATCCCAGTGTCAGCAGGAGATGGGGCTGTAACACTACACTCTATATATGTACCTGGTATATCCCAGTGTCAGCAGGAGATGAGCCTGTAACACTACACTCTATATATGTATCTGGTATATCCCAGTGTCAGCAGGAGATGGGGCTGTAACACTGCACTCTATATATGTACCCGGTATATCCCAGTGTCAGCAGGAGATGGGGCTGTAACACTACACTCTATATATGTACCTGGTATATCCCAGTGTCAGCAGGAGATGGGGCTGTAACACTGCACTCTATATATGTACCCGGTATATCCCAGTGTCAGCAGGAGATGGGGCTGTAACACTACACTCTATATATGTACCTGGTATATCCCAGTGTCAGCAGGAGCTGGGGCTGTAACACTACACTCGATACATGTACCTGGTATATCCCAGTGTCAGCAGGAGATGGGGCTGTAACACTACACTCTATATATGTACCTGGTATATCCCAGTGTCAGCAGGAGATGGGGCTGTAACACTGCACTCTATATATGTACCCGGTATATCCCAGTGTCAGCAGGAGATGGGGCTGTAACACTGCACTCTATATATGTACCCGGTATATCCCATTGTCAGCAGGAGATGGGGCTGTAACACTACACTCTATATATGTACCCGGTATATCCCAGTGTCAGCAGGAGATGGGGCTGTAACACTACACTCTATATATGTACCCGGTATATCCCATTGTCAGCAGGAGATGGGGCTGTAACACTACACTCTATATATGTACCCGGTATATCCCAGTGTCAGCAGGAGATGGGGTTGTAACACTACACTGTATATATGGACCTGGTATATCCCAGTGTCAGCAGGAGATGGGGCTGTAACACTGCACTCTATATATGTACCTGGTATATCCCAGTGTCAGCAGGAGATGGGGCTGTAACACTACACTCTATATATGTACCTGGTATATCCCAGTGTCAGCAGGAGATGGGGCTGTAACACTACACTCTATATATGTACCTGGTATATCCCAGTGTCAGCAGGAGATGGGGCTGTAACACTACACTCTATATATGTACCTGGTATATCCCAGTGTCAGCAGGAGATGGGGCTGTAACACTACACTCTATATATGTACCTGGTATATCCCAGTGTCAGCAGGAGATGGGGCTGTAACACTACACTCTATATATGTACCCGGTATATCCCAGTGTCAGCAGGAGATGGGGCTGTAACACTACACTCTATATATGTACCCGGTATATCCCAGTGTCAGCAGGAGATGGGGCTGTAACACGACACTCTATATATATATACCCGGTATATCCCAGTGTCAGCAGGAGATGGGGCTGTAACACTACACTCTATATATGTACCTGCTATATCCCAGTGTCAGCAGGAGATGGGGTTGTAACACTACACTCTATATATGTACCTGGTATATCCCAGTGTCAGCAGGAGATGGGGTTGTAACACTACACTCTATATATGTACCTGGTATATTCCGGTGTCAGCAGGAGATGGGGCTGTAACACTGCACTCTATATATGAACCTGGTATATCCCGGTGTCAGCAGGAGATGGGGCTGTAACACTGCACTCTATATATGAACCTGGTATATCCCAGTGTCAGCAGGAGATGGGGCTGTAACACTACACTCTATATATGTACCCGGTATATCCCAGTGTCAGCAGGAGATGGGGCTGTAACACTACACTCTATATATGTACCCGGTATATCCCAGTGTCAGCAGGAGATGGGGCTGTAACACGACACTCTATATATGTACCTGGTATATCCCAGTGTCAGCAGGAGATGGGGCTGTAACACTACACTCTATATATGTACCTGGTATATCCCAGTGTCAGCAGGAGATGGGGCTGTAACACTACACTCTATATATGTACCTGGTATACCCCAGTGTCAGCAGGAGATGGGGCTGTAACACTGCACTCTATATATGTACCTGGTATATCCCAGTGTCAGCAGGAGATGGGGCTGTAACACTGCACTCTTTCTATGTACCCGGTATATCCCAGTGTCAGCAGGAGATGGGGCTGTAACACTACACTCTATATATGTACCCGGTATATCCCAGTGTCAGCAGGAGATGGGGCTGTAACACTGCACTCTATATATGTACCTGGTATATCCCAGTGTCAGCAGGAGATGGGGCTGTAACACTACACTCTATATATGTACCCGGTATATCCCAGTGTCAGCAGGAGATGGGGCTGTAACACTACACTCTATATATGTACCCGGTATATCCCAGTGTCAGCAGGAGATGGGGCTGTAACACTACACTCTATATATATACCCGGTATATCCCAGTGTCAGCAGGAGATGGGGCTGTAACACTACACTCTATGTATGTACCTGCTATATCCCAGTGTCAGCAGGAGATGGGGTTGTAACACTACACTCTATATATGAACCTGGTATATCCCGGTGTCAGCAGGAGATGGGGCTGTAACACTGCACTCTATATATGAACCTGGTATATCCCAGTGTCAGCAGGAGATGGGGCTGTAACACTACACTCTATATATGTACCCGGTATATCCCAGTGTCAGCAGGAGATGGGGCTGTAACACTACACTCTATATATGTACCTGGTATATCCCAGTGTCAGCAGGAGATGGGGCTGTAACACTGCACTCTATATATGTACCCGGTATATCCCAGTGTCAGCAGGAGATGGGGCTGTAACACTGCACTCTATATATGTACCCGGTATATCCCATTGTCAGCAGGAGATAGGGCTGTAACACTACACTCTATATATGTACCCGGCATATCCCAGTGTCAGCAGGAGATGGGGTTGTAACACTACACTGTATATATGGACCTGGTATATCCCAGTGTCAGCAGGAGATGGGGCTGTAACACTGCACTCTATATATGTACCTGGTATATCCCAGTGTCAGCAGGAGATGGGGCTGTAACACTACACTCTATATATGTACCTGGAATATCCCAGTGTCAGCAGGAGATGGGGCTGCAACACTACACTCTATATATGTACCTGGTATATCCCAGTGTCAGCAGGAGATGGGGCTGTAACACTACACTCTATATATGTACCTGGTATATCCCAGTGTCAGCAGGAGATGGGGCTGTAACACTACACTCTATATATGTACCTGGTATATCCCAGTGTCAGCAGGAGATGGGGCTGTAACACTACACTCTATATATGTACCCGGTATATCCCAGTGTCAGCAGGAGATGGGGCTGTAACACTACACTCTATATATGTACCCGGTATATCCCAGTGTCAGCAGGAGATGGGGCTGTAACACTACACTCTATATATATATACCCAGTATATCCCAGTGTCAGCAGGAGATGGGGCTGTAACACTACACTCTATATATGTACCTGCTGTATCCCAGTGTCAGCAGGAGATGGGGTTGTAACACTACACTCTATATATGTACCTGGTATATCCCAGTATCAGCAGGAGATGGGGTTGTAACACTACACTCTATATATGTACCTGGTATATCCCGGTGTCAGCAGGAGATGGGGCTGTAACACTGCACTCTATATATGAACCTGGTATATCCCGGTGTCAGCAGGAGATGGGGCTGTAACACTGCACTCTATATATGAACCTGGTATATCCCAGTGTCAGCAGGAGATGGAGGTAAGGAATAATAAGGGGAAAAAAACACTCGTGGGTGTAGTCTGTAGGCCTCCGAACAGTTGCAACTCTGTTGGACGGAGTATTAATCAGGAAATAGTTCAGGCTTGTAATAAGGGAACAGCTATAATTATGGGGGATTTTAATTATCATATTAACTGGACAAATCAAATTGGGCAGAGCAGCCTTGAGGAAGAGTTCATTGAGTGTATTAGGGATGGGTTTCTTGAGCAGTATGTAACTGAACCGACCAGGGGGCAAGCAACCTTAGATCTGGTCCTGTGTAATGAGACGGGATTAATTAAAAATGTCCTAGTAAAGGATCCCCTTGGAATGAGTGACCATAACATGGTTGAATTCCATATTCAATTAGAGGGTGAGAAGGTTTGATCTCAAACAAGCGTGTTGAGCTTGAATAAAGGAGACTATGAAGGTATGAGAGCGGAATTAATTAGAGTGGACTGGGAAAATAGATTAAAGGGTAAGACGGTACATGACCAGTGGTGTACATTTAAGGAGTTATTTTACAACTTCCAAAAAAAATATATTCCACTGAGGAAAAAAGGGTGTAAAAGAAAAGATAGCCATCCGTGGCTAAGTAAAGTAATTAAGGATAGTATCCGACTAAAAACAAGGGCATATAAGGTAGCCAAATCTAGTGGGAGGATGGAAGATTGGGAAGTCTTTAAAAGACAGCAAAAAATAACAAAAAGATTGATTAAGAAAGGGAAGATAGATTATGAAAGTAAATTAGCAAAAAATATAAAAACAGACAGTAAAAGTTTCTATAGTTATATAAAAAGAAAAAGGGTGGCTAAAGTAAATGTTGGTCCCTTAGAGGATGAGACCGGGAAATTAATGGTGGGAAACATGGAGATGGCAAAAACACTGAACAATTATTTTGTATCAGTCTTTACAGTAGAGGACACTAAGAATATCCCAACACTGGACAAACAGGGGGCTCTAGGGGGGGAGGAACTAAATACAATTAAAATCACTAAGGAAGTGGTACTTGGTAAAATAATGGGACTCAAGGCGGATAAATCCCCTGGACCTGATGGCTTGCATCCTAGGGTCTTGAGGGAAGTAGCGGTAGGGATTGTGGATGCATTGGTAATAATTTTCCAAAACTCACTGGACTCAGCAAAGGTCCCGGCAGATTGGAAAACTGCTAATGTAACACCCTTATTTAAAAAGGGTAGTAGGCAGAAGGCTGGAAACTATAGACCTGTTAGCCTAACATCTGTGGTTGGTAAAATGTTAGAGTCCATTATTAAGGAGACAGTAACGGGACATTTGGATAAACATAATTTAATAGGGCAAACTCAGCATGGTTTCATGAAGGGGAAGTCATGTTTAACAAATTTGCTTGAGTTCTTTGAGGAAGTAACATACAGGGTGGATAAAGGGGAACCAGTGGACGTAGTGTATTTAGACTTCCAAAAGGCATTTGACAAGGTGCCACACAAAAGATTATTGCTCAAGATAAAAAATCACGGGATTGGGGGTAATATTCTGGCGTGGGTGGAGGATTGGCTCTCTAACAGAAAGCAGAGAGTTGGGATAAATGGTTCGTTCTCAGATTGGCAACCAGTAACTAGTGGTGTTCCGCAGGGGTCAGTGCTGGGTCCCCAACTCTTTACAATCTATATTAATGATTTGGAGGAGGGGACCGAGTGTAACATATCAAAGTTTGCAGATGATACAAAGATGGGATGGAAAGTAGTGAGTGAGGAGGACATAAAAAACCTGCAAAGGGACATAGACAGGCTAAGTAAGTGGGCAGAGATTTGGCAGATGGAATACAATACTGGAAAGTGTGAGGTTATGCACTTTGGCAGGAAAAATCATAGAGCAAGTTATTATCTTAATGGCAAGAAACTGGAAAGTACTGTAGTACAAAGGGATCTGGGGGTCCTGGTGCACGAAACTCAAAAAGTTAGTATGCAGGTGCAGCAAGTGATTAAGAAGGCCAATGGAATGTTGGCTTTTATTGCTAGGGGGTTGGAATATAAAAACAGGGAGGTATTGCTGCAGTTGTACAAGGTATTGGTGAGGCCGCACCTGGAATACTGCATACAGTTTTGGTGTCCATACTTAAGAAAAGACATACTTGCTCTCGAGTCAGTACAAAGAAGGTTCACTCGGTTAATCCCGGGGATGAGGGGGTGGTCATATGAGGAGAGGTTGAGTAGATTGGGACTCTACTCATTGGAGTTCAGAAGAATGAGAGGCGATCTTATTGAAACATATAAGATTGTGAAGGGGCTTGATCGGGTGGATGCGGTGAGGATGTTCCCAATGATGGGTGAAACTAGAACTAGGGGGCATAATCTTAAAATAAGGGGCTGCTCATTCAAAACTGAGATGAGGAGAAACTTCTTCACTCAGAGGGTGGTAGGTTTGTGGAATTTGCTGCCCCAGAAAGCTGTGGAAGCTGCATCATTAAATAAATTTAAAACAGAAATAGATAGTTTCCTAGAAGTAAAGGGAATTAAGGGTTACGGGGAGCGGGCAGGAAATTGGACATGAGTCTAGGTTCGGAATGGTCATGGCCCTGTGGGTAGTGGAGTGGGCCCAGGGGCCGTGTAGCCTTGTTCTGCTCCTACTGTGTTCTAATTCTGTTAGATTTCAGGAGATGGTTTTATTCCTGTTCCTGGCTGGGGTGGAGATCGCCTTTACAGAAGGTAAGTACTGTAGAAAATATAGGGACAGAGTGATCTCCTGGAAGAATTTCGATCGCCTAGATGGGTCGGAGAGGAATTTCCCAGATTTTTTTCTCCCAAATTGGCCATTGGGTCTTTATCTGGTTTTTCGCCTCTCCCGGGAGATCACATGGGTTCGGGGGGATGCAGAGTGATAGAAGATTTGAGGTTAGGATCAGATCAGCCATGATCTTATTGAATGGTGGAGCAGGCTCGAGGGGCCGATTGGCCTACTCCTGCTCCTATTTCGTATGTTCTTATGTTCTTATGGTATATCCCGGTGTCAGCAGGAGATGGGGCTGTAACACTGCACTCTATATATGAACCTGGTATATCCCAGTGTCAGCAGGAGATGGGGCTGTAACACTACACTCTATATATGTACCCGGTATATCCCAGTGTCAGCAGGAGATGGGGCTGTAACACTACACTCTATATATGTACCCGGTATATCCCAGTGTCAGCAGGAGATGGGGCTGTAACACGGCACTCTATATATGTACCTGGTATATCCCAGTGTCAGCAGGAGATGGGGCTGTAACACTGCACTCTATATATGTACCTGGTATATCCCAGTGTCAGCAGGAGATGGGGCTGTAACACTGCACTCTATATATGTACCCGGTATATCCCAGTGTCAGCAGGAGATGGGGCTGTAACACTACACTCTATATATGTACCCGGTATATCCCAGTGTCAGCAGGAGATGGGGCTGTAACACTGCACTCTATATATGTACCTGGTATATCCCAGTGTCAGCAGGAGATGGGGCTGTAACACTACACTCTATATATGTACCCGGTATATCCCAGTGTCAGCAGGAGATGGGGCTGTAACACTACACTCTATATATGTACCCGGTATATCCCAGTGTCAGCAGGAGATGGGGTTGCAACACTACACTCTATATATATACCCGGTATATCCCAGTGTCAGCAGGAGATGGGGCTGTAACACTACACTCTATATATGTACCTGGTATATCCCAGTGTCAGCAGGAGATGGGGCTGTAACACTGCACTCTATATATGTTCCTGCTATATCCCAGTGTCAGCAGGAGATGGGGTTGTAACACTGCACTCTATATATGTTCCTGCTATATCCCAGTGTCAGCAGGAGATGGGGCTGTAACACTACACTCTATATATGTTCCTGCTATATCCCAGTGTCAGCAGGAGATGGGGTTGTAACACTACACTCTATATATGTACCTGGTATATCCCAGTGTCAGCAGGAGATGGGGCTGTAACACTGCACTCTATATATGTACCTGGTATATCCCAGTGTCAGCAGGAGATGGGGCTGTAACACTACACTCTATATATGTACCCGGTATATCCCAGTGTCAGCAGGAGATGGGGCTGTAACACTACACTCTATATATGTACCTGGTATATCCCAGTGTCAGCAGGAGATGGGGCTGTAACACTACACTCTATATATGTACCCGGTATATCCCAGTGTCAGCAGGAGATGGGGCTGTAACACTACACTCTATATATGTACCTGGTATATCCCAGTGTCAGCAGGAGATGGGGCTGTAACACTGCACTCTATATATGTACCTGGTATATCCCAGTGTCAGCAGGAGATGGGGCTGTAACACTGCACTCTATATATGTACCTGGTATATCCCAGTGTCAGCAGGAGATGGGGCTGTAACACTACACTCTATATATGTACCTGGTATATCCCAGTGTCAGCAGGAGATGGGGCTGTAACACTGCACTCTATATATGTACCTGGTATATCCCAGTGTCAGCAGGAGATGGGGCTGTAACACTACACTCTATACATGTACCCGGTATATCCCAGTGTCAGCAGGAGATGGGGCTGTAACACTACACTCCATATATGTACCCGGTATATCCCAGTGTCAGCAGGAGATGGGGCTGTAACACTGCACTCTATATATGTACCTGGTATATCCCAGTGTCAGCAGGAGATGGGGCTGTAACACTACACTCTATATATGTACCTGGTGTATCCCAGTGTCAGCAGGAGATGGGACTGTAATACTGCACTCGATATATATATACCTGGTATATCCCAGTGTCAGCAGGAGATGGGGCTGTAACACTACACTCTATATATGTACCCGGTATATCCCAGTGTCAGCAGGAGATGGGGCTGTCACACTGCACTCTATATATGTACCCGGTATATCCCAGTGTCAGCAGGAGATGGGGCTATAACACTGCACTCTTTTTATGTACCTGGTATATCCCAGTGTCAGCAGGAGATGGGGCTGTAACACTACACTCTATATATGTACCTGGTATATCCCAGCGTCAGCAGGAGATGGGGCTGTAACACTGCACTCCATATATGTACCTGGCATATCCCAGTGTCAGCAGGATATGGGGCTGTAACACTACACTCTATATATGTACCCGGTATATCCCAGTGTCAGCAGGAGATGGGGCTGTAACACTGCACTCCATATATGTACGCGGTATATCCCAGTGTCAGCAGGAGATGGGGCTGTAACACTACACTCTATATATGTACCCGGTATATCCCAGTGTCAGCAGGAGATGGGGCTTTAACACTACACTCTATATATGTACCTGGTATATCCCAGTGTCAGCAGGAGATGGGGCTGTAACACTGCACTCTATATATGTACCCGGTATATCCCAGTGTCAGCAGGAGATGGGGCTGTAACACTACACTCTATATATGTAGCTGGTATATCCCAGTGTCAGCAGGAGATGGGGCTGTAACACTACACTCTATATATGTACCCGGTATATCCCAGTGTCAGCAGGAGATGGGGCTGTAACACGACACTCTATATATGTACCTGGTATATCCCAGTGTCAGCAGGAGATGGGGCTGTAACACTACACTCTATATATGTACCTGGTATATCCCAGTGTCGGCAGGAGATGGGGCTGTAACACTGCACTCTATATATGTACTGGTATATCCCAGTGTCAGCAGGAGATGGGGCTGTAACACTACACTCCATATATGTACCCGGTATATCCCATTGTCAGCAGGAGATGGGGCTGTAACACTACACTCTATATATGTACCTGGTATATCCCAGTGTCAGCAGGAGATGGGGCTGTAACACTACACTCTATATATGTACCCGGTACATCCCAGTGTCAGCAGGAGATGGGGCTGTAACACTACACTCTATATATGTACCTGGTATATCCCAGTGTCAGCAGGAGATGGGGCTGTAACACTACACTCTATATATGTACCTGGTATATCCCAGTGTCAGCAGGAGATGGGGCTGTAACACTACACTCCATATATGTACCCGGTATATCCCATTGTCAGCAGGAGATGGGGCTGTAACACTACACTCTATATATGTACCCGGTATATCCCATTGTCAGCAGGAGATGGGGCTGTAACACGACACTCTATATATGTACCTGGTATATCCCAGTGTCAGCAGGAGATGGGGCTGTAACACTGCACTCTATATATGTACCTGGTATATCCCAGTGTCAGCAGGAGATGGGGCTGTAACACTACACTCTATATATGTACCTGGTATATCCCAGTGTCAGCAGGAGATGGGGCTGTAACACTACACTCTATATATGTACCCGGTATATCCCATTGTCAGCAGGAGATGGGGCTGTAACACTACACTCCATATATGTACCCGGTATATCCCAGTGTCAGCAGGAGATGGGGCTGTAACACTGCACTCTCTATATGTACCCGGTATATCCCAGTGTCAGCAGGAGATGGGGCTGTAACACTACACTCTATATGTACCCGGTATATCCCAGTGTCAGCAGGAGATTGGGCTGTAACACTACACTCTATATATGTACCTGGTATATCCCAGTGTCAGCAGGAGATGGGGCTGTAACACTGCACTCTATATATGTACCTGGTATATCCCAGTGTCAGCAGGAGATGGGGCTGTAACACCACACTCTATATATGTACCCGGTATATCCCAGTGTCAGCAGGAGATGGGGCTGTAACACTACACTCTATATGTGTACCTGGTATATCCCAGTGTCAGCAGGAGATGGGGCTGTAACACCACACTCTATATATGTACCCGGTATATCCCAGTGTCAGCAGGAGATGGGGCTGTAACACTGCACTCTATATATGTACCTGGTATATCCCAGTGTCAGCAGGAGATGGGGCTGTAACACTACACTCTATATGTACCCGGTATATCCCAGTGTCAGCAGGAGATGGGGCTGTAACACTACACTCTATATATGTACCCGCAATATCCCAGTGTCAGCAGGAGATGGGGCTGTAACACTACACTCTATATATGTACCCGGTATATCCCAGTGTCAGCAGGAGATGGGGCTGTAACACTGCACTCTATATATGTACCTGGTATATCCCAGTGTCAGCAGGAGATGGGGCTGTAACACTACACTCTATATATGTACCCGGTATATCCCAGTGTCAGCAGGAGATGGGGCTGTAACACTACACTCGATATATGTACCCGGTATATCCCAGTGTCAGCAGGAGATGGGGCTGTAAAACTACACTCTATATATGTACCTGGTATATCCCAGTGTCAGCAGGAGGTGGGGCTGTAACACTACACTCTATATATGTACCTGGTATATCCCAGCGTCAGCAGGAGATGGGGCTGTAACACTGCACTCCATATATGTACCTGGTATATACCAGGGTCAGCAGGAGATGGGGCTGTAACACTACACTCTATATATGTACCTGGTATATACCAGGGTCAGCAGGAGGTGGGGCTGTAACACTACACTCTATATATGTACCTGGTATATCCCAGTGTCAGCAGGAGATGGGGCTGTAACACTACACTCTATATATGTACCTGGTATATACCAGGGTCAGCAGGAGATGGGGCTGTAACACTACACTCTATATATGTACCTGGTATATACCAGGGTCAGCAGGAGATGGGGCTGTAACACTACACTCTATATATGTACCTGGTATATCCCAGTGTCAGCAGGAGATGGGGCTGTAACACTACACTCTATATATGTACCTGGTATATCCCAGTGTCAGCAGGAGATGGGGCTGTAACACTACACTCTATATATGTACCCGGTATATCCCAGTGTCAGCAGGAGATGGGGCTGTAACACTGCACTCTATATATGTACCTGGTATATCCCAGTGTCAGCAGGAGATGGGGCTGTAACACTACACTCTATATATGTACCCGGTATATCCCAGTGTCAGCAGGAGATGGGGCTGTAACACTACACTCTATATATGTACCTGGTATATCCCAGTGTCAGCAGGAGATGGGGCTGTAACACTACACTCTATATATGTACCTGGTATATCCCAGTGTCAGCAGGAGATGGGGCTGTAACACTACACTCTATATATGTACCCGGTATATCCCAGTGTCAGCAGGAGATGGGGCTGTAACACTACACTCTATATATGTACCTGGTATATCCCAGTGTCAGCAGGAGATGGGGCTGTAACACTACACTCTATATATGTACCTGGTATATCCCAGGGTCAGCAGGTGATGGGGCTGTAACACTACTCTCTATATATTTATTGGTATGGGGACGAACATGTCTGTATCGTTTGTTTGAACTAATGGAAGACGTCTCATGTTGGCCCAGCTTGGCTGGAGCCCGAGGGCTGAAGTATTTTCTGTGTAAGGTCTGGGCTGTAAGCGCTGGGTGTTCATTTCTAGAGCAATAGAATTGTCGCAGGGAAGTCATTTTAAACTTGTTTCAAACCTTGGTTAGACCACACTTAACGTGCTGTGCACAGTTCTGGTCTCCAGATTACAGAAAAAGATATAGAGGCACTGGAGAGGGTGCCAAAAAGATTGATGAGGATGATACAGAACTGAGAGGTTCTAACTATCAGGAAAGATTGAACGGGCTGGGGCTCTTTTCTCTACAAAAGAGAAGGCTGAGGGATGACCTGACAGAATCTTTAAAATTATGAAGGGGTTTGATAGGGTCGATGTAGAGAAGATGTTTCCACTTGTGGGGGTGTCTAAAACTAGGGGGCAATAAATATAAGAGAGTCACTAATAAATCCAATCGGGAATTCAGGAGAAACTTCTCTACCCAGAGAGTGGAACTCGTTACCACAGGGAGTGGTTGAGGCGAATAACATCGATACATTTAAGGGGAAGCTGGATAAGTAAATGAGGGGGACAGGAATAGGAGGATATGCTGATAGGGTGAGATGAAGCAGGGTGTGAGGAGGCTCGTGTGGGGCCTTAACACCGGCATGGACCAGTTGGGCCGAATGGCCTGTTCCTGTGCTGTAAATTCTATGTAATACTATGTTTGGTGGTTTGACAGATTCTTTCTGCCTCCAGTGAAGGGGGAAGATCAGCTCTCTGTCTGCGCTGTGGCCCTACCAGTCTCTAGCTGTTGGGAGTGTGCTGTGTAAAGGTCTGGGGGGAGACAGAATGCAGTTGTGCCATTTTGTGTGACTGTATGTTGCAGGAATGCTGAATGTTGCCTCCAGATGTTGCTTTATGTCAGACTGAAGCAGCCAATGAGAAACAAGACGTGGACTGTTACTATGTTCTGGAAGTGGAGAGATGATCTTATCAGAAGGATTTTAATTTTTTTATTTGTTTATTGGATGTGGGCATCGGTAACAAGGCCTGCATTTATTGCCCATCCCTAGTTGCCCTCGAGAAGGTGGTGGTGAGCCGCCTTCCTGAACTGCTGCAGTCCGTGTGGTGAAGGTACTCCCACAGTGCTGTTAGGGAGGGAGTTCCAGGATTTTGACCCAGCGACGATGAAGGATCGGCGATATACTTCCAACTCAGGATGGTGTGTGACTTGGAGGGGAACTTGGAGGTGGTGGTGTTCCCATGCACCTGCTGCCCTTGTCCTTCTAGGTGGAAGAGGTCGCGGGTTTGGGAGGTGCTGCCTAAGAAGTCTTGGCGAGTTGCTGCAGTGCATCTTGTACATGGTACACACTGCAGTCACAGTGCGCCGGTGGTGGAGGGAGTGAATGTTTAAGGTGATGGATGGGGTGCCAATCAAGTGGGTTGCTTTGTCCTGGATGGTGTCGAGCTTCTTGAGAGTTGTTGGAGCTGCACTCATCCAGGCAAGTGGAGAGTATTCCATCACACTCCTGACTTGTGCCTTGTAGATGGTGGAAAGGCTTTGGGGAGTCAGGAGGTGAGACACTTGCCGCAGAATACCCAGCCTCTGACCTGCTCTTGTTGCCACAGTATTTATGTGGCTGGTCCAGTTAAGTTTCTGGTCAATGGTGACCCCCAGGATGTTGATGGTAGGGGATTCGGTGATGGTAATGCCATTGAATGTCAAGGGGCGAGGGTTAGACACTCGCTTGTTGGAGATAGTCATTGCCTGACACTTCTGTAGCGTGAATGTTACCTGCCACTTATCAGCCTAAGCCTGAACGTTGTTCAGGTCTTGTTGCATGCGGGCATGGACTGCTTCATTATCCGAGGAGTTGGGAATGGCACTGAACACTGTGCAGTCATCAGCGAACATCCCCATTTCTGACCTTTTGTTGGAGGGAAGGTCATTGATGAAGCAGCTGAAGATGGTTGGGCCTAGGACACTGCCCTGAGGAACTCCTACAGCGATGTCCTGATTATTATTCATAAAAATCAGATTGTAAGTAACCTTTGGAGACTTCTTACTGAATGTTCAAGTATTAGTACCTATGGGTTGAGTGATGCAGGATAAGTTCCTTTCTAGAATTGCCGGGGCATATCCTCCATAATACACGATTCCCCTCAGCCCCTACGAGCAGCATTTCGAGTAATTACATCCCTCCTGACAGGATGGAGATGTTGAGAGATCTCTGGAGCCACAGACTGCATCACAGTTGTGTTCGATAACCAAGGTACCAAGTGCACACTCAGCTAGAATCACAGATTCATGGAATAGTACAGCACAGAAGGAGGCCGTTCGGCCCATCGAGTCTGCGCCGGCTCTTTCGAAGAGCAAACCAGTTAGTCCCGCTCTCCCGCTCTTTCCCCATATCCCTGCAATGTTTTCTTCTTCAAGTATTTATCCAATTCCATTTTTAGGGCTACTATTGAGTCTGTTTCCACCGCCCTCTCAGGCAGTGTATTCCAAATCCTAACCACTCGTTGTGTAAAAAAGTTTTTCCTCATGTCGCCTCTGGTTCTTTTGCCAATCACCTTAAATCTGTGCCCTCTGGTTATCGACCCTTCAGCCCTTGGAAACAGTTTCTCTTTATTTACTCTATCTAAACCCTTCATGATTTTAAACATCTCCATCAAATCTCCTCTCAACCTTCTCTGCTCCAAGGAGAACAGCCCCAGCTTCTCCAGTCTATCCATGTAACTGTAATCCCTCATCCCGGGAACCATTCTAGTAAATCTCTTCTGTACCCTCTCCAAAGCCTTCAGGTCCTTCCGAAAGTGCGGTGCCCAGAATTGGACACAATACTCCAGCCGGGGCCGAACTCGTGTTTTATAAACTAGTTAACAACCCCCGCTTCACCAGTCTCTCCACATATTGAAGTTGTATTGAAGCCCCTACACCACTTTTATTTTAATATTTAAGATATCTGTAACCTTTCCAGGAGAAATTACTTTTAGTTTGAAAGGCAGAATTATCACAGGCTCCAAAACATAAAACAGAGTGGGCCGCTCTGGAAAGTATCTCCCACACACCCCCGGAAATAAATTTCATGTCTTCAACACCCACTGCAGTGATTTTTAAACTGATTTAACCGATCGATCTCCTTTCTGTACTCGGAATACAGGCCCAGATTTTTGAATTCCGCTCTCCTGACACACACCACAAGCCCATATTGGGAAATTCCACTCCCAACCTGTGCTTTTTTGAACATTGTCTGATCAGCCGAGTGTTTCAACATTTGCTGTTTTTGATATTCCCGCAGTGCCGTTTTCCACCAGCAGGTGGTGATACTGCACTGTAAAACTTTACAGCTCTTTGTACAGCTCGCCATCACCATCTCCTGGCTGAAAGTGGCACTACAATCAACTGCAGGGGAACGTCAAACACTCTAGGGGTCAATTTTCACTTTTACCACCAGGCGCAAAACAGGCGTTCGCGGATCGGCCGCCCGTTTTACAGCCCGCACGGCAGTAAAAGTGAACATTCAGCCTTTTGAAACTAAGTGCCAAGAGTTTCCGTGTATTGCGCCCATTATTCGGCCCGTTTTGCAAAGTTTTTTTCTCGAGTTTCCGCTCAAACTTATTTGCATATCGCCCCGAAAGCAAAATCTGCCGCGAACCCCCGCTTGAGAAAGTAATTTTTAAGCTTTTACTTTCAAAAATATTCCTTGATATACTTACGAGTGACAACTTGGTGAAGTTTTATTAACACAGCTGAAAATGTGTTTATCACAAAAAAAGCATTTTAAATCAGTGTCAATCCACCAGCTGTGAGTAACTCGATTTTAGATTAATGAATTTGACATGAAAAAATATACAGAACCATTCGCTAGTGATATTGGGGTACAGTCATTATTGTCTTAATAAATTTATTAAAAAATTCAAAAGGCTTTTAAAACGTGTCTATTAGTGACCTGGTGCCCAAAAGAAGCAGCTGAATTTTGGGAACACCCTCGAAGGCCCACAAACCAGTGCAATTAGCGGAAACTCGCCATGGTGATCAATTCACCCGGGGCGGGGCCAGATTCCAGCGCAATGTTTTCTGACCAGCACAAAAGATCACGGAAATTCGATTTGCGCTGAATGCAATTTGCACTAAAAATTCCGCGATCATTGGCACTGGTTACACCGATTTCGGGCGAATTGTGCTCCAAAAAACCGAGGCCAAGATTTCCAAACTTTCCATCTGTTTGAAGAGATAGTTTGTGTATTTCTCATCACCAATGGTGCATGGTGCTGAATACCTGAGGAATGTCCTCATTTTCAGAGCACAGCTTACACCTGCTGTTGAATACAAAGGAATGGGGCTGGGATGGGGGAGCAGAGGGCCAGGATGATGTGGGGGTGAGTCCCAATTTTGCTGCAAAGTTTGGGGGTAGGGGGAGGGAGTGGAAATGGGTCAAAATTGGAAAAACAGTGAGAGATTTAAAATTGTTCCTTCCCTACAGCTATTGATCACTCCGCAAAATTTGCTGCACATATGGGCTCCATTTGCACCGTGGAGCTGGTCTTTGTACACAGGTATACACCTGGCATCATGGAGGAGCAGTTTGCACTGTGGGCGAGGTGGAACTATCACTATTTCTGATGGGTGACTCTAACCCCCCACTCCCACCCCTTCCAGTCATGGCTGCTTGGAGTGGGAGAGTGCCCGTCCCCACTTCAAAATATCCAGTAAAGCCAAGTCCCATGTGAAATTCCAGCCCACCCACCTTGAAAGGGTGGGGAGTTGGATAGGGTGCAGTGTCTGTGTGATAGGGTGGGGAGTTGGATGGGGTGCAGTGTCTGTGTGATAGGGTGGGGAGTTGGATGGGGTGCAGTGTCTGTGTGATAGGGTGGGGAGTTGGATGGGGTGCAGTGTCTGTGTGATAGGGTGGGGAGTTGGATGGGGTACAGTGTCTGTGTGATAGGGTGGGGAGTTGGATGGGGTACAGTGTCTGTGTGAAAGGGTGGGGAGTTGGATTGGGTACAGTGTCTGTGTGATAGGGTGGGGAGTTGGATGGGGTACAGTGTCTGTGTGATAGGGTGGGGAGTTGGATGGGGTACAGTGTCTGTGTGATAGGGTGGGGAGTTGGATGGGGTACAGTGTCTGTGTGATAGGGTGGGGAGTTGGATGGGGTACAGTGTCTGTGTGATAGGGTGGGGAGTTGGATGGGATACAGTGTCTGT
The DNA here is from genome assembly GCF_052327205.1 of Somniosus microcephalus. Taxonomy (NCBI): domain Eukaryota; kingdom Metazoa; phylum Chordata; class Chondrichthyes; order Squaliformes; family Somniosidae; genus Somniosus; species Somniosus microcephalus. The sequence goes on from NW_028225179.1 coordinate 151,789,215, forward strand.
GTGATAGGGTGGGGAGTTGGATGGGGTGCAGTGTCTGTGTGATAGGGTGGGGAGTTGGATGGGGTACAGTGTCTGTGTGAAAGGGTGGGGAGTTGGATGGGGTACAGTGTCTGTGTGATAGGGTGGGGAGTTGGATGGGGTGCAGTGGCTGTGAAAGGGTGGGGAGTTGGATGGGGTACAGTGTCTGTGTGATAGGGTGGGGAGTTGGATGGGGTACAGTGTCTGTGTGATAGGGTGGGGAGTTGGATGGGGTGCAGTGTCTGTGTGATAGGGTGGGGAGTTGGATGGGGTACAGTGTCTGTGTGATAGGGTGGGGAGTTGGATGGGGTACAGTGTCTGTGTGATAGGGTGGGGAGTTGGATGGGGTACAGTGTCTGTGTGATAGGGTGGGGAGTTGGATGGGGTGCAGTGTCTGTGTGATAGGGTGGGGAGTTGGATGGGGTGCAGTGTCTGTGTGAGGGTGGGGAGTTGGATGGGGTACAGTGTCTGTGTGATAGGGTGGGGAGTTGGATGGGGTACAGTGTCTGTGTGATAGGGTGGGGAGTTGGATGGGGTGCAGTGTCTGTGTGAAAGGGTGGGGAGTTGGATGGGGTACAGTGTGTCTGTGTGAAGGGTGGGGAGTTGGATGGGGTACAGTGTCTGTGTGATAGGGTGGGGAGTTGGATGGGGTACAGTGTCTGTGTGATAGGGTGGGGAGTTGGATGGGGTGCAGTGTCTGTGTGATAGGGTGGGGAGTTGGATGGGGTGCAGTGTCTGTGAAAGGGTGGGGAGTTGGATGGGGTACAGTGTCTGTGTGATAGGGTGGGGAGTTGGATGGGGTGCAGTGTCTGTGTGATAGGGTGGGGAGTTGGATGGGGTGCAGTGTCTGTGAAAGGGTGGGGAGTTGGATGGGGTACAGTGTCTGTGTGATAGGGTGGGGAGTTGGATGGGGTGCAGTGTCTGTGTGATAGGGTGGGGAGTTGGATGGGGTACAGTGTCTGTGTGATAGGGTGGGGAGTTGGATGGGGTACAGTGTCTGTGTGATAGGGTGGGGAGTTGGATGGGGTGCAGTGTCTGTGTGATAGGGTGGGGAGTTGGATGGGGTACAGTGTCTGTGTGAAAGGGTGGGGAGTTGGATGGGGTGCAGTGTCTGTGTGATAGGGTGGGGAGTTGGATGGGGTGCAGTGTCTGTGTGATAGGGTGGGGAGTTGGATGGGGTGCAGTGTCTGTGAAAGGGTGGGGAGTTGGATGGGGTACAGTGTCTGTGTGATAGGGTGGGGAGTTGGATGGGGTACAGTGTCTGTGATAGGGTGGGGAGTTGGATGGGGTACAGTGTCTGTGTGAAAGGGTGGGGAGTTGGATGGGGTGCCGTGTCTGTGTGAAAGGGTGGGGAGTTGGATGGGGTACAGTGTCTGTGTGAGGGTGGGGAGTTGGATGGGGTACAGTGTCTGTGTGAAAGGGTGGGGAGTTGGATGGGGTGCAGTGTCTGTGTGATAGGGTGGGGAGTTGGATGGGGTACAGTGTCTGTGTGATAGGGTGGGGAGTTGGATGGGGTACAGTGTCTGTGATAGGGTGGGGAGTTGGATGGGGTACAGTGTCTGTGTGAAAGGGTGGGGAGTTGGATGGGGTGCCGTGTCTGTGTGAAAGGGTGGGGAGTTGGATGGGGTGCAGTGTCTGTGTGAAAGGGTGGGGAGTTGGATGGGGTACAGTGTCTGTGTGATAGGGTGGGGAATTGGATGGGGTGCAGTGTCTGTGTGATAGGGTGGGGAGTTGGATGGGGTGCAGTGTCTGTGTGATAGGGTGGGGAGTTGGATGGGGTGCAGTGTCTGTGTGATAGGGTGGGGAGTTGGATGGGGTACAGTGTCTGTGTGATAGGGTGGGGAGTTGGATGGGGTGCCGTGTCTGTGTGAAAGGGTGGGGAGTTGGATGGGGTACAGTGTCTGTGTGAAAGGGTGGGGAGTTGGATGGGGTGCAGTGTCTGTGTGATAGGGTGGGGAGTTGGATGGGGTGCAGTGTCTGTGTGATAGGGTGGGGAGTTGGATGGGGTGCAGTGTCTGTGTGATAGGGTGGGGAGTTGGATGGGGTACAGTGTCTGTGTGAAAGGGTGGGGAGTTGGATGGGGTACAGTGTCTGTGTGATAGGGTGGGGAGTTGGATGGGGTACAGTGTCTGTGTGATAGGGTGGGGAGTTGGATGGGGTACAGTGTCTGTGTGAAAGGGTGGGGAGTTGGATGGGGTACAGTGTCTGTGTGATAGGGTGGGGAGTTGGATGGGGTACAGTGTCTGTGTGATAGGGTGGGGAGTTGGATGGGGTACAGTGTCTGTGTGATAGGGTGGGGAGTTGGATGGGGTACAGTGTCTGTGTGAAAGGGTGGGGAGTTGGATGGGGTACAGTGTCTGTGTGATAGGGTGGGGAGTTGGATGGGGTGCAGTGTCTGTGTGATAGGGTGGGGAGTTGGATGGGGTACAGTGTCTGTGTGATAGGGTGGGGAGTTGGATGGGGTACAGTGTCTGTGTGATAGGGTGGGGAGTTGGATGGGGTACAGTGTCTGTGTGAAAGGGTGGGGAGTTGGATGGGGTACAGTGTCTGTGTGATAGGGTGGGGAGTTGGATGGGGTGCAGTGTCTGTGTGATAGGGTGGGGAGTTGGATGGGGTACAGTGTCTGTGTGATAGGGTGGGGAGTTGGATGGGGTACAGTGTCTGTGTGAAAGGGTGGGGAGTTGGATGGGGTGCAGTGTCTGTGTGAAAGGGTGGGGAGTTGGATGGGGTGCAGTGTCTGTGTGATAGGGTGGGGAGTTGGATGGGGTGCAGTGTCTGTGTGATAGGGTGGGGAGTTGGATGGGGTACAGTGTCTGTGTGATAGGGTGGGGAGTTGGATGGGGTACAGTGTCTGTGTGAAAGGGTGGGGAGTTGGATGGGGTACAGTGTCTGTGAAAGGGTGGGGAGTTGGATGGGGTACAGTGTCTGTGTGAAAGGGTGGGGAGTTGGATGGGGTACAGTGTCTGTGAAAGGGTGGGGAGTTGGATGGGGTGCTGTGTCTGTGATAGGGTGGGGAGTTGGATGGGGTACAGTGTCTGTGTGATAGGGTGGGGAGTTGGATGGGGTGCAGTGTCTGTGTGATAGGGTGGGGAGTTGGATGGGGTACAGTGTCTGTGATAGGGTGGGGAGTTGGATGGGGTGCAGTGTCTGTGTGATAGGGTGGGGAGTTGGATGGGGTACAGTGTCTGTGTGATAGGGTGGGGAGTTGGATGGGGTACAGTGTGTGATAGGGTGGGGAGTTGGATTGGGTACAGTGTCTGTGTGAAAGGGTGGGGAGTTGGATGGGGTGCAGTGTCTGTGTGAAAGGGTGGGGAGTTGGATGGGGTACAGTGTCTGTGTGATAGGGTGGGGAGTTGGATGGGGTACAGTGTCTGTGTGAAAGGGTGGGGAGTTGGATGGGGTACAGTGTCTGTGAAAGGGTGGGGAGTTGGATGGGGTACAGTGTCTGTGTGAAAGGGTGGGGAGTTGGATGGGGTACAGTGTCTGTGTGAAAGGGTGGGGAGTTGGATGGGGTGCAGTGTCTGTGTGAAAGGGTGGGGAGTTGGATGGGGTACAGTGTCTGTGTGATAGGGTGGGGAGTTGGATGGGGTGCAGTGTCTGTGTGATAGGGTGGGGAGTTGGATGGGGTACAGTGTCTGTGTGATAGGGTGGGGAGTTGGATGGGGTACAGTGTCTGTGTGAAAGGGTGGGGAGTTGGATGGGGTACAGTGTCTGTGTGATAGGGTGGGGAGTTGGATGGGGTGCAGTGTCTGTGTGATAGGGTGGGGAGTTGGATGGGGTGCAGTGTCTGTGTGAAAGGGTGGGGAGTTGGATGGGGTACAGTGTCTGTGTGATAGGGTGGGGAGTTGGATGGGGTACAGTGTCTGTGTGATAGGGTGGGGAGTTGGATGGGGTGCAGTGTCTGTGTGAAAGGGTGGGGAGTTGGATGGGGTACAGTGTCTGTGTGATAGGGTGGGGAGTTGGATGGGGTGCAGTGTCTGTGTGATAGGGTGGGGAGTTGGATGGGGTGCAGTGTCTGTGTGAAAGGGTGGGGAGTTGGATGGGGTACAGTGTCTGTGTGATAGGGTGGGGAGTTGGATGGGGTACAGTGTCTGTGAAAGGGTGGGGAGTTGGATGGGGTACAGTGTCTGTGTGATAGGGTGGGGAGTTGGATGGGGTGCAGTGTCTGTGTGATAGGGTGGGGAGTTGGATGGGGTACAGTGTCTGTGTGAAAGGGTGGGGAGTTGGATGGGGTACAGTGTCTGTGTGAAGGGGTGGGGAGTTGGATGGGGTGCAGTGTCTGTGTGAAAGGGTGGGGAGTTGGATGGGGTACAGTGTCTGTGTGAAAGGGTGGGGAGTTGGATGGGGTGCAGTGTCTGTGTGAAAGGGTGGGGAGTTGGATGGGGTACAGTGTCTGTGTGATAGGGTGGGGAGTTGGATGGGGTGCAGTGTCTGTGTGATAGGGTGGGGAGTTGGATGGGGTACAGTGTCTGTGTGATAGGGTGGGGAGTTGGATGGGGTACAGTGTCTGTGTGATAGGGTGGGGAGTTGGATGGGGTGCAGTGTCTGTGTGATAGGGTGGGGAGTTGGATGGGGTACAGTGTCTGTGTGATAGGGTGGGGAGTTGGATGGGGTACAGTGTCTGTGTGATAGGGTGGGGAGTTGGATGGGGTACAGTGTCTGTGTGATAGGGTGGGGAGTTGGATGGGGTGCAGTGTCTGTGTGATAGGGTGGGGAGTTGGATGGGGTACAGTGTCTGTGTGAAAGGGTGGGGAGTTGGATGGGGTGCAGTGTCTGTGTGATAGGGTGGGGAGTTGGATGGGGTGCAGTGTCTGTGTGAAAGGGTGGGGAGTTGGATGGGGTACAGTGTCTGTGTGAAAGGGTGGGGAGTTGGATGGGGTGCAGTGTCTGTGTGATAGGGTGGGGAGTTGGATGGGGTACAGTGTCTGTGTGAAAGGGTGGGGAGTTGGATGGGGTGCAGTGTCTGTGTGAAAGGGTGGGGAGTTGGATGGGGTGCAGTGTCTGTGTGATAGGGTGGGGAGTTGGATGGGGTACAGTGTGTGTGTGAGGGTGGGGAGTTGGATGGGGTGCAGTGTCTGTGTGATAGGGTGGGGAGTTGGATGGGGTACAGTGTCTGTGTGAAAGGGTGGGGAGTTGGATGGGGTACAGTGTCTGTGTGATAGGGTGGGGAGTTGGATGGGGTACAGTGTCTGTGTGAAGGGTGGGGAGTTGGATGGGGTGCAGTGTCTGTGTGATAGGGTGGGGAGTTGGATGGGGTACAGTGTCTGTGTGAAAGGGTGGGGAGTTGGATGGGGTACAGTGTCTGTGTGAAAGGGTGGGGAGTTGGATGGGGTGCAGTGTCTGTGTGATAGGGTGGGGAGTTGGATGGGGTGCAGTGTCTGTGTGAAAGGGTGGGGAGTTGGATGGGGTGCAGTGTCTGTGTGAAAGGGTGGGGAGTTGGATGGGGTGCAGTGTCTGTGTGATAGGGTGGGGAGTTGGATGGGGTACAGTGTCTGTGTGATAGGGTGGGGAGTTGGATGGGGTACAGTGTCTGTGTGAAAGGGTGGGGAGTTGGATGGGGTACAGTGTCTGTGTGAAAGGGTGGGGAGTTGGATGGGGTACAGTGTCTGTGTGAAAGGGTGGGGAGTTGGATGGGGTACAGTGTCTGTGTGATAGGGTGGGGAGTTGGATGGGGTACAGTGTCTGTGAAAGGGTGGGGAGTTGGATGGGGTGCAGTGTCTGTGTGAAAGGGTGGGGAGTTGGATGGGGTACAGTGTCTGTGTGATAGGGTGGGGAGTTGGATGGGGTACAGTGTCTGTGTGAGAGGGTGGGGAGTTGGATGGGGTACAGTGTCTGTGTGAAAGGGTGGGGAGTTGGATGGGGTACAGTGTCTGTGTGATAGGGTGGGGAGTTGGATGGGGTGCAGTGTCTGTGTGAGAGGGTGGGGAGTTGGATGGGGTACAGTGTCTGTGTGATAGGGTGGGGAGTTGGATGGGGTACAGTGTCTGTGTGAAAGGGTGGGGAGTTGGATGGGGTGCAGTGTCTGTGTGAAAGGGTGGGGAGTTGGATGGGGTACAGTGTCTGTGTGATAGGGTGGGGAGTTGGATGGGGTACAGTGTCTGTGATAGGGTGGGGAGTTGGATGGGGTACAGTGTCTGTGTGATAGGGTGGGGAGTTGGATGGGGTACAGTGTCTGTGATAGGGTGGGGAGTTGGATGGGGTACAGTGTCTGTGTGATAGGGTGGGGAGTTGGATGGGGTACAGTGTCTGTGTGATAGGGTGGGGAGTTGGATGGGGTACAGTGTCTGTGTGATAGGGTGGGGAGTTGGATGGGGTACAGTGTCTGTGTGATAGGGTGGGGAGTTGGATGGGGTGCAGTGTCTGTGAAAGGGTGGGGAGTTGGATGGGGTGCAGTGTCTGTGTGATAGGGTGGGGAGTTGGATGGGGTACAGTGTCTGTGTGATAGGGTGGGGAGTTGGATGGGGTACAGTGTCTGTGTGATAGGGTGGGGAGTTGGATGGGGTACAGTGTCTGTGTGAAAGGGTGGGGAGTTGGATGGGGTACAGTGTCTGTGTGATAGGGTGGGGAGTTGGATGGGGTACAGTGTCTGTGTGATAGGGTGGGGAGTTGGATGGGGTGCAGTGTCTGTGTGAAAGGGTGGGGAGTTGGATGGGGTGCAGTGTCTGTGTGAAAGGGTGGGGAGTTGGATGGGGTGCAGTGTCTGTGTGATAGGGTGGGGAGTTGGATGGGGTACAGTGTCTGTGTGATAGGGTGGGGAGTTGGATGGGGTGCAGTGTCTGTGTGAAAGGGTGGGGAGTTGGATGGGGTGCAGTGTCTGTGTGAGAGGGTGGGGAGTTGGATGGGGTACAGTGTCTGTGTGAGAGGGTGGGGAGTTGGATGGGGTACAGTGTCTGTGTGATAGGGTGGGGAGTTGGATGGGGTGCAGTGTCTGTGTGAAAGGGTGGGGAGTTGGATGGGGTACAGTGTCTGTGAAAGGGTGGGGAGTTGGATGGGGTACAGTGTCTGTGTGATAGGGTGGGGAGTTGGATGGGGTGCAGTGTCTGTGTGATAGGGTGGGGAGTTGGATGGGGTACAGTGTCTGTGTGATAGGGTGGGGAGTTGGATGGGGTGCAGTGTCTGTGTGATAGGGTGGGGAGTTGGATGGGGTGCAGTGTCTGTGTGAAAGGGTGGGGAGTTGGATGGGGTGCAGTGTCTGTGTGATAGGGTGGGGAGTTGGATGGGGTGCAGTGTCTGTGTGATAGGGTGGGGAGTTGGATGGGGTGCAGTGTCTGTGTGAAAGGGTGGGGAGTTGGATGGGGTGCAGTGTCTGTGTGATAGGGTGGGGAGTTGGATGGGGTGCAGTGTCTGTGTGATAGGGTGGGGAGTTGGATGGGGTGCAGTGTCTGTGTGATAGGGTGGGGAGTTGGATGGGGTGCAGTGTCTGTGTGAGAGGGTGGGGAGTTGGATGGGGTACAGTGTCTGTGTGATAGGGTGGGGAGTTGGATGGGGTACAGTGTCTGTGTGAAAGGGTGGGGAGTTGGATGGGGTGCAGTGTCTGTGTGATAGGGTGGGGAGTTGGATGGGGTGCAGTGTCTGTGTGAAAGGGTGGGGAGTTGGATGGGGTACAGTGTCTGTGAAAGGGTGGGGAGTTGGATGGGGTACAGTGTCTGTGTGATAGGGTGGGGAGTTGGATGGGGTACAGTGTCTGTGTGAAAGGGTGGGGAGTTGGATGGGGTGCAGTGTCTGTGTGATAGGGTGGGGAGTTGGATGGGGTGCAGTGTCTGTGTGATAGGGTGGGGAGTTGGATGGGGTGCAGTGTCTGTGTGATAGGGTGGGGAGTTGGATGGGGTGCAGTGTCTGTGTGATAGGGTGGGGAGTTGGATGGGGTACAGTGTCTGTGTGAAAGGGTGGGGAGTTGGATGGGGTGCAGTGTCTGTGTGATAGGGTGGGGAGTTGGATGGCGTACAGTGTCTGTGTGATAGGGTGGGGAGTTGGATGGGGTGCAGTGTCTGTGTGAAAGGGTGGGGAGTTGGATGGCGTACAGTGTCTGTGTGATAGGGTGGGGAGTTGGATGGGGTGCAGTGTCTGTGTGAAAGGGTGGGGAGTTGGATGGGGTGCAGTGTCTGTGTGATAGGGTGGGGAGTTGGATGGGGTACAGTGTCTGTGTGATAGGGTGGGGAGTTGGATGGGGTACAGTGTCTGTGAAAGGGTGGGGAGTTGGATGGGGTGCAGTGTCTGTGTGAAAGGGTGGGGAGTTGGATGGGGTACAGTGTCTGTGTGATAGGGTGGGGAGTTGAATGGGGTACAGTGTCTGTGTGATAGGGTGGGGAGTTGGATGGGGTACAGTGTCTGTGAAAGGGTGGGGAGTTGGATGGGGTGCAGTGTCTGTGTGATAGGGTGGGGAGTTGGATGGGGTGCAGTGTCTGTGTGATAGGGTGGGGAGTTGGATGGGGTACAGTGTCTGTGTGAAAGGGTGGGGAGTTGGATGGGGTGCAGTGTCTGTGTGATAGGGTGGGGAGTTGGATGGGGTACAGTGTCTGTGTGATAGGGTGGGGAGTTGGATGGGGTGCAGTGTCTGTGTGATAGGGTGGGGAGTTGGATGGGGTGCAGTGTCTGTGTGATAGGGTGGGGAGTTGGATGGGGTGCAGTGTCTGTGTGATAGGGTGGGGAGTTGGATGGGGTACAGTGTCTGTGTGATAGGGTGGGGAATTGGATGGGGTACAGTGTCTGTGTGATAGGGTGGGGAGTTGGATGGGGTACAGTGTCTGTGTGAAAGGGTGGGGAGTTGGATGGGGTGCAGTGTCTGTGTGAAAGGGTGGGGAATTGGATGGGGTACAGTGTCTGTGTGATAGGGTGGGGAGTTGGATGGGGTACAGTGTCTGTGTGATAGGGTGGGGAATTGGATGGGGTACAGTGTCTGTGTGAAAGGGTGGGGAGTTGGATGGGGTACAGTGTCTGTGTGATAGGGTGGGGAGTTGGATGGGGTACAGTGTCTGTGTGAAAGGGTGGGGAGTTGGATGGGGTACAGTGTCTGTGTGATAGGGTGGGGAATTGGATGGGGTACAGTGTCTGTGTGAAAGGGTGGGGAGTTGGATGGGGTGCAGTGTCTGTGTGATAGGGTGGGGAGTTGGATGGGGTGCAGTGTCTGTGTGATAGGGTGGGGAGTTGGATGGGGTACAGTGTCTGTGTGATAGGGTGGGGAGTTGGATGGGGTACAGTGTCTGTGTGAAAGGGTGGGGAGTTGGATGGGGTGCAGTGTCTGTGTGATAGGGTGGGGAGTTGGATGGGGTACAGTGTCTGTGTGATAGGGTGGGGAATTGGATGGGGTACAGTGTCTGTGTGATAGGGTGGGGAGTTGGATGGGGTGCAGTGTCTGTGTGATAGGGTGGGGAGTTGGATGGGGTACAGTGTCTGTGTGATAGGGTGGGGAGTTGGATGGGGTGCAGTGTCTGTGTGAAAGGGTGGGGAGTTGGATGGGGTGCAGTGTCTGTGTGATAGGGTGGGGAGTTGGATGGGGTGCAGTGTCTGTGTGATAGGGTGGGGAATTGGATGGGGTACAGTGTCTGTGTGATAGGGTGGGGAGTTGGATGGGGTGCAGTGTCTGTGTGATAGGGTGGGGAGTTGGATGGGGTACAGTGTCTGTGTGATAGGGTGGGGAGTTGGATGGGGTGCAGTGTCTGTGTGAAAGGGTGGGGAGTTGGATGGGGTGCAGTGTCTGTGTGATAGGGTGGGGAGTTGGATGGGGTGCAGTGTCTGTGTGATAGGGTGGGGAATTGGATGGGGTACAGTGTCTGTGTGATAGGGTGGGGAGTTGGATGGGGTGCAGTGTCTGTGTGAAAGGGTGGGGAGTTGGATGGGGTGCAGTGTCTGTGTGATAGGGTGGGGAGTTGGATGGGGTGCAGTGTCTGTGTGATAGGGTGGGGAATTGGATGGGGTACAGTGTCTGTGTGATAGGGTGGGGAGTTGGATGGGGTGCAGTGTCTGTGTGATAGGGTGGGGAGTTGGATGGGGTACAGTGTCTGTGTGATAGGGTGGGGAGTTGGATGGGGTACAGTGTCTGTGTGAAGGGGTGGGGAGTTGGATGGGGTACAGTGTCTGTGTGAGAGGGTGGGGAGTTGGATGGGGTACAGTGTCTGTGTGAAGGGGTGGGGAGTTGGATGGGGTACAGTGTCTGTGTGATAGGGTGGGGAGTTGGATGGGGTACAGTGTCTGTGTGAAAGGGTGGGGAGTTGGATGGGGTACAGTGTCTGTGTGATAGGGTGGGGAGTTGGATGGGGTACAGTGTCTGTGTGATAGGGTGGGGAGTTGGATGGGGTACAGTGTCTGTGTGATAGGGTGGGGAGTTGGATGGGGTACAGTGTCTGTGTGAAAGGGTGGGGAGTTGGATGGGGTACAGTGTCTGTGTGAGAGGGTGGGGAGTTGGATGGGGTACAGTGTCTGTGTGAAAGGATGGGGAGTTGGATGGGGTACAGTGTCTGTGTGAAAGGGTGGGGAGTTGGATGGAGTGCAGTGTCTGAGTGAAAGGATGGGGAGTTGGAGGGGGTACAGTGTGTGATAGGGTGGGGAGTTGGATGGGGTGCAGTGTCTGTGTGATAGGGTGGGGAGTTGGATGGGGTGCAGTGCCTGTGTGATAGGGTGGGGAGTTGGATGGGGTGCAGTGTCTGTGTGATAGGGTGGGGAGTTGGATGGGGTACAGTGTCTGTGTGAAGGGTGGGGAGTTGGATGGGGTACAGTGTCTGTGTGATAGGGTGGGGAGTTGGATGGGGTACAGTGTCTGTGTGATAGGGTGGGGAGTTGGATGGGGTACAGTGTCTGTGTGATAGGGTGGGGAGTTGGATGGGGTACAGTGTCTGTGTGATAGGGTGGGGAGTTGGATGGGGTACAGTGTCTGTGTGATAGGGTGGGGAGTTGGATGGGGTACAGTGTCTGTGTGATAGGGTGGGGAGTTGGATGGGGTACAGTGTCTGTGTGATAGGGTGGGGAGTTGGATGGGGTACAGTGTCTGTGTGATAGGGTGGGGAGTTGGATGGGGTGCAGTGTCTGTGTGATAGGGTGGGGAGTTGGATGGGGTACAGTGTCTGTGTGATAGGGTGGGGAGTTGGATGGGGTACAGTGTGTGAAAGGGTGGGGAGTTGGATGGGGTACAGTCTCTGTGTGAAAGGGTGGGGAGTTGGATGGGGTGCAGTGTCTGTGTGATAGGGTGGGGAGTTGGATGGGGTGCAGTGTCTGTGTGAGGGTGGGGAGTTGGATGGGGTGCAGTGTCTGTGTGAAAGGGTGGGGAGTTGGATGGGGTACAGTGTCTGTGTGATAGGGTGGGGAGTTGGATGGGGTACAGTGTCTGTGTGAAAGGGTGGGGAGTTGGATGGGGTACAGTGTCTGTGTGAAAGGGTGGGGAGTTGGATGGGGTACAGTGTCTGTGTGATAGGGTGGGGAGTTGGATGGGGTACAGTGTCTGTGTGAAGGGTGGGGAGTTGGATGGGGTGCAGTGTCTGTGTGATAGGGTGGGGAGTTGGATGGGGTACAGTGTCTGTGTGAAGGGTGGGGAGTTGGATGGGGTGCAGTGTCTGTGTGATAGGGTGGGGAGTTGGATGGGGTACAGTGTCTGTGTGAAGGGTGGGGAGTTGGATGGGGTGCAGTGTCTGTGTGATAGGGTGGGGAGTTGGATGGCGTACAGTGTCTGTGTGAAAGGGTGGGGAGTTGGATGGGGTACAGTGTCTGTGTGAAAGGGTGGGGAGTTGGATGGGGTGCAGTGTCTGTGTGATAGGGTGGGGAGTTGGATGGGGTGCAGTGTCTGTGTGAAGGGTGGGGAGTTGGATGGGGTGCAGTGTCTGTGTGATAGGGTGGGGAGTTGGATGGGGTACAGTGTCTGTGTGAAAGGGTGGGGAGTTGGATGGGGTGCAGTGTCTGTGTGATAGGGTGGGGAGTTGGATGGGGTGCAGTGTCTGTGTGAAGGGTGGGGAGTTGGATGGGGTGCAGTGTCTGTGTGATAGGGTGGGGAGTTGGATGGGGTGCAGTGTCTGTGTGATAGGGTGGGGAGTTGGATGGGGTGCAGTGTCTGTGTGAAAGGGTGGGGAGTTGGATGGGGTACAGTGTCTGTGTGAAAGGGTGGGGAGTTGGATGGGGTACAGTGTCTGTGTGATAGGGTGGGGAGTTGGATGGGGTGCAGTGTCTGTGTGAAAGGGTGGGGAGTTGGATGGGGTACAGTGTCTGTGTGAAAGGGTGGGGAGTTGGATGGGGTACAGTGTCTGTGTGATAGGGTGGGGAGTTGGATGGGGTACAGTGTCTGTGTGATAGGGTGGGGAGTTGGATGGGGTGCAGTGTCTGTGTGATAGGGTGGGGAGTTGGATGGGGTGCAGTGTCTGTGTGAAAGGGTGGGGAGTTGGATGGGGTACAGTGTCTGTGTGATAGGGTGGGGAGTTGGATGGGGTGCAGTGTCTGTGTGAAAGGGTGGGGAGTTGGATGGGGTGCAGTGTCTGTGTGAAAGGGTGGGGAGTTGGATGGGGTACAGTGTCTGTGTGATAGGGTGGGGAGTTGGATGGGGTGCAGTGTCTGTGTGAGAGGGTGGGGAGTTGGATGGGGTACAGTGTCTGTGTGATAGGGTGGGGAGTTGGATGGGGTGCAGTGTCTGTGTGATAGGGTGGGGAGTTGGATGGGGTGCAGTGTCTGTGTGATAGGGTGGGGAATTGGATGGGGTACAGTGTCTGTGAAAGGGTGGGGAGTTGGATGGGGTGCAGTGTCTGTGTGAAAGGATGGGGAGTTGGATGGGGTACAGTGTCTGTGTGATAGGGTGGGGAGTTGGATGGGGTACAGTGTCTGTGTGATAGGGTGGGGAGTTGGATGGGGTACAGTGTCTGTGTGATAGGGTGGGGAGTTGGATGGGGTACAGTGTGTGTGTGAGAGGGTGGGGAGTTGGATGGGGTGCAGTGTCTGTGTGATAGGGTGGGGAGTTGGATGGGGTGCAGTGTCTGTGTGATAGGGTGGGGAGTTGGATGGGGTACAGTGTCTGTGTGATAGGGTGGGGAGTTGGATGGGGTGCAGTGTCTGTGTGATAGGGTGGGGAGTTGGATGGGGTACAGTGTCTGTGTGATAGGGTGGGGAGTTGGATGGGGTACAGTGTCTCTGTGTGATAGGGTGGGGAGTTGGATGGGGTGCAGTGTCTGTGTGATAGGGTGGGGAGTTGGATGGGGTGCAATGTCTGTGTGATAGGGTGGGGAGTTGGATGGGGTACAGTGTCTGTGTGAAGGGTGGGGAGTTGGATGGGGTGCAGTGTCTGTGTGATAGGGTGGGGAGTTGGATGGGGTGCAATGTCTGTGTGAAAGGGTGGGGAGTTGGATGGGGTGCAGTGTCTGTGTGAAAGGGTGGGGAGTTGGATGGGGTGCATTGTCTGTGTGAAGGGGTGGGGAGTTAGATGGGGTACAGTGTCTGTGTGATAGGGTGGGGAGTTGGATGGGGTGCAGTGTCTGTGTGAAGGGGTGGGGAGTTGGATGGGGTACAGTGTCTGTGTGATAGGGTGGGGAGTTGGATGGGTGCAGTGTCTGAGTGAAAGGATGGGGAGTTGGAGGGGGTACAGTGTCTGTGTGATAGGGTGGGGAGTTGGATGGAGTGCAGTGTCTGTGTGAAAGGGTGGGGAGTTGGATGGGGTGCAGTGTCTGTGAAAGGGTGGGGAGTTGGATGGGGTACAGTGTCTGTGTGATAGGGTGGGGAGTTGGATGGGGTACAGTGTCTGTGTGATAGGGTGGGGAGTTGGATGGGGTGCAGTGTCTGTGTGATAGGGTGGGTAGTTGGATGGGGTGCAGTGTCTGTGTGATAGGGTGGGGAGTTGGATGGGGTACAGTGTCTGTGTGAAGGGTGGGGAGTTGGATGGGATACAGTGTCTGTGTGATAGGGTGGGGAGTTGGATGCGGTACAGTGTCTGTGTGATAGGGTGGGGAGTTGGATGGGGTACAGTGTCTGTGTGATGGGTGGGGAGTTGGATGGGGTACAGTGTCTGTGTGATAGGGTGGGGAGTTGGATGGGGTGCAGTGTCTGTGTGATAGGGTGGGGAGTTGGATGGGGTACAGTGTCTGTGTGAGGGTGGGGAGTTGGATGGGGTACAGTGTCTGTGTGAAGGGGTGGGGAGTTGGATGGGGTACAGTGTCTGTGTGATAGGGTGGGGAGTTGGATGGGGTGCAGTGTCTGTGTGATAGGGTGGGGAGTTGGATGGGGTGCAGTGTCTGTGTGATAGGGTGGGGAGTTGGATGGGGTGCAGTGTCTGTGTGATAGGGTGGGGAGTTGGATGGGGTACAGTGTCTGTGTGATAGGGTGGGGAGTTGGATGGGGTGCAGTGTCTGTGTGATAGGGTGGGGAGTTGGATGGGGTGCAGTGTCTGTGTGATAGGGTGGGGAGTTGGATGGGGTACAGTGTCTGTGTGATAGGGTGGGGAGTTGGATGGGGTGCAGTGTCTGTGTGATAGGGTGGGGAGTTGGATGGGGTACAGTGTCTGTGTGATAGGGTGGGGAGTTGGATGGGGTGCAGTGTCTGTGTGATAGGGTGGGGAGTTGGATGGGGTACAGTGTCTGTGTGATAGGGTGGGGAGTTGGATGGGGTACAGTGTCTGTGTGAAAGGGTGGGGAGTTGGATGGGGTGCAGTGTCTGTGTGATAGGGTGGGGAGTTGGATGGGGTGCAGTGTCTGTGTGATAGGGTGGGGAGTTGGATGGGGTACAGTGTCTGTGTGATAGGGTGGGGAGTTGGATGGGGTGCAGTGTCTGTGTGATAGGGTGGGGAGTTGGATGGGGTGCAGTGTCTGTGTGATAGGGTGGGGAGTTGGATGGGGTACAGTGTCTGTGTGATAGGGTGGGGAGTTGGATGGGGTACAGTGTCTGTGTGATAGGGTGGGGAGTTGGATGGGGTGCAATGTCTGTGTGAAAGGGTGGGGAGTTGGATGGGGTGCAGTGTCTGTGTGAAAGGATGGGGAGTTGGATGGGGTGCAGTGTCTGTGTGAAAGGGTGGGGAGTTGGATGGGGTACAGTGTCTGTGTGATAGGGTGGGGAGTTGGATGGGGTGCAGTGTCTGTGTGATAGGGTGGGGAGTTGGATGGGGTGCAGTGTCTGTGTGATAGGGTGGGGAGTTGGATGGGGTGCAGTGTCTGTGTGATAGGGTGGGGAGTTGGATGGGGTGCAGTGTCTGTGTGATAGGGTGGGGAGTTGGATGGGGTGCAGTGTCTGTGTGATAGGGTGGGGAGTTGGATGGGGTGCAGTGTCTGTGCGATAGGGTGGGGAGTTGGATGGGGTACAGTGTGTGAAAGGGTGGATGGGGTGCAGTGTCTGTGTGATAGGGTGGGGAGTTGGATGCGGTACAGTGTCTGTGAAGGGGTGGGGAGTTGGATGGGGTACAGTGTCTGTGCGATAGGGTGGGGAGTTGGATGGGGTACAGTGTCTCTGTGTGATAGGGTGGGGAGTTGGATGGGGTACAGTGTCTGTGCGATAGGGTGGGGAGTTGGATGGGGTACAGTGTCTGTGTGATAGGGTGGGGAGTTGGATTGGGTACAGTGTCTGTGATAGGGTGGGGAGTTGGATGGGGTGCAGTGTCTGTGTGATAGGGTGGGGAGTTGGATGGGGTACAGTGTCTGTGTGATAGGGTGGGGAGTTGGATGGGGTACAGTGTCTGTGTGATAGGGTGGGGAGTTGGATGGGGTACAGTGTGTGATTGGGTGGGGAGTTGGATGGGGTGCAGTGTCTGTGTGATAGGGTGGGGAGTTGGATGGGGTACAGTGTCTGTGTGATAGGGTGGGGAGTTGGATGGGGTACAGTGTGTCTGTGATAGGGTGGGGAGTTGGATGGGGTGCAGTGTCTGTGTGATAGGGTGGGGAGTTGGATGGGGTGCAGTGTCTGTGTGATAGGGTGGGGAGTTGGATGGGGTACAGTGTCTGTGTGATAGGGTGGGGAGTTGGATGGGGTGCAGTGTCTGTGTGATAGGGTGGGGAGTTGGATGGGGTACAGTGTCTGTGTGATAGGGTGGGGAGTTGGATGGGGTACAGTGTCTGTGTGATAGGGTGGGGAGTTGGATGGGGTACAGTGTCTCTGTGTGATAGGATGGGGAGTTGGATTGGGTACAGTGTCTGTGTGATAGGGTGGGGAGTTGGATTGGGTACAGTGTCTGTGATAGGGTGGGGAGTTGGATTGGGTACAGTGTGTCTGTGATAGGGTGGGGAGTTGGATGGGGTGCAGTGTCTCTGTGTGATAGGGTGGGGAGTTGGATGGGGTGCAGTGTCTGTGTGATAGGGTGGGGAGTTGGATGGGGTACAGTGTGTCTGTGATAGGGTGGGGAGTTGGATGGGGTACAGTGTGTCTGTGATAGGGTGGGGAGTTGGATGGGGTACAGTGTCTGTGTGATAGGGTGGGGAGTTGGATGGGGTACAGTGTCTGTGATAGGGTGGGGAGTTGGATTGGGTACAGTGTCTGTGTGATAGGGTGGGGAGTTGGATTGGGTACAGTGTCTGTGTGATAGGGTGGGGAGTTGGATAGGGTGGGGAGTTGGATGGGGTACAGTCTCTCTGACAGTGTGGGGAATTAGGTGGAAGTGTTGGAATATCTGTGAACTGGGTCGGGAGGGGCCAGCGTTCCTTTATGAATTTGGATGGTGGGAGTTGGGTGTGGGACGGCGACTGGTGGTAACTTTTGACGAATTGATGATCTGGTTACCATGTTGAAAATACAAATATCACTTTTTAAATTCCTTTTTTAAGATCGACAATCTAATATAACTAAAACTGCTTAAAAGGAAACAAAAAAAGGTGATATTTAATGTAAATATTGCAATGACTATATCCCTGGACTCCCTAGAAACACACTATTTTCTCCCTTCAATATTTGGATTCCCCCTCAGGCTTTCATGTTCTGGGTGCAGAGTGAGAAATGTAAACACAGAAGAAATCACCGGTCAGATTGGGAAAGAGGTGAAGAGATGGAGGCGGCACTGGGTAGTTTGACTGACTGAAGCAGGGAGCAAATGATGGAAGGAGAGACACAAGGTATTGAATTTACTTTTTATTTTAGTTTTCTGACATTTATTTTGTTTTGGTTTTATTTACAGTCTCATTTGGATTTTACAGTGGATAATCTGGAAATTACATTTTCTAACTCCTGACCCCTGACCCGAATGGCGGGAGGTCAAGTCACTGTGACATCATGGATGATGCGGGCCGGCCCGAGGCCCCGCCCCTTTTACAGACCCAGATCGGAGCCGGAGCAGATTCTCAGCCACTGGTTTTTATCCCAAGGCAAGAAGAAAGGATAAAGTTTCCCCGTGAATTTATTCCCAGTGAAGGTGTGGAGATGGGACTTGGTGTCCGCGCTGTAAAATGAAACTGTCCCGGACTCGTAACTGAGATAAACTCCCACCTTCCCGGGGATCGGACCGGCGGGGAGACGGGATTGAGGGGAGGAGATTACATAAAAATCATCATAAAACCGCCGGATGGCCCAGACTCCAGTCTCCGGCCTCAGTCTGACCTTTCCCTTCCTCTCCACAGACTCTGCAGCTACTCCCAGTCTCCAGAGCCGATTCCCCGCCACCTCCACCTCCCAGTAATGTTTCCCCGATGTGAATCCCTCCGATCCCAGCACACAGGCCCAGCCTGTAAACCTCTTCCCGGTGTCAGGGAGATTCCTCTCGGTCCCGGTCCGTCTCACACTCTTCAGATCCTCAGACACCTCGAGCTCTGGATTCGCTGTTTCCACATCCAGGGTCACAGAGACTGGGAGAAAAAGCAGAGAATTAGAGAGATTCACCCGGGATTAGAGAGAGACTGGCCGGGGATCGGGGGGAGAGACTGGCCGGGGATCGGGGGGAGAGACTGGCCGGGGATCGGGGGGGGGGGGGGGGGGGGGAAGAGACTGGCCGGGGATCGGGGGGAGAGACTGGCCGGGGATCGGGGGGAGAGACTGGCCGGGGATCGGGGGGAGAGACTGGCCGGGGATCGGTGGGGGGGGGGGGGGGTAGACACTGGCCGGGGATCGGGGGGAGAAACTGGCGGGGGGGAGAGAATGGCCGGGGATCGGTGGGAGAAACTGGCGGGGGGGAAGAGACTGGCCGGGGATCGGGGGGAAGAGACTGGCCGGGGATCGGGGGGGAGAGACTGGCCGGGGATCGGGGGAAGACTCGGGAATTCCACGTTAAATAAAACCATTGAACACAGCGGGAGCTGCGGGATTCCTGCTCCCCGCGGGCCTGATCCCAGTTTCCCATTTGATCCATTTCCTGTGAATTGTTGGAGATTTCTGCTCCCAATCTCTGGGGTCGGGCAGGAGCGATGCTCTCACCGAGTTCGCCGCTTCGGACTGATTCCCTGTTTCTAAAGACTGAAGAGCCGCCCCGAGGGGAGGGAACGAGCAGCTCGATTGTAACCGGAGCAGGAATGGCAGAAAAAAAACCACAGGCCAATTCAGGAAAAAACTGGGGAATTCTCCCCCTGCCAGATTCGGGCCCATTCCCCCATCAGGATTAGATCTGCCCATTTTCTCATCTTAGACACTCCCTTTACTGGGTCAGGGTGATTTCTGAGCTGGATGGTTCGAGGAACTGTTGCTCTATGTTTCCAGCCACCTGCACCCACGTCAACAGACCCAACAACTCACACTGTTATAACACCTTTCACAAAATGAAATCCTTTACAGAGGGGGTCAGGGGGAGGGCAGGCATTAGGGGATGTGCCCCTAAAGCAGAAAGCAGGTTTTGAGGTTTCTGAAAGTGGAGAGGTGCAGCATGAGGGAGGGGTTTAGGAACAGAATCCCAGACTGCAGGGGCATGTTGACTCAAAGCTCTGCTATTGCTGTGGGAATGGGGATGAGGGGCTGCATGCAGAGAAGATCAAAGTCAGAAAAGCAGATGATGAAAATGACTGCACAGGGAGAGAGGATGAAGGCCACGGGCATTAGGTAAGGACATCGACAGATGATGTTACAAAGGTGGAATTATGCTTTGATGATGGACTAAATGTGAGGTTTGAAGCTCAGCTCAGGGTCAAGCAGCACACAGAGGCTCCATACAATCAGGTGTAGTCTCAGCGAATACCCAGGAAAGGTGATGGGTGTGGTACTGTAGTGGTTGTAATACTGTAATAACTATCCAGAGGGGAGGAGGCAATCTTACCCGAACCCACCCGTCAGGATACTGACAGGATCGGGTGTAACGCTGGTTTTACTCTCCGACTGATTTTACTCTCCATTGAAGTCAACAAAGAGCAACACTGAGCGAGGTATAAAACCGGCGTTCCACCCGATCCCGTGGGTTTCCCCGCTGGAGAGTTAGGTTAAAATTACCCGTGACTTCAAATTCACAACGGCAAGCTATGGAATTGAATTCAATGAATCTGGTAATTTGTGGGCTAGTGCCAGAAAACATGACCATGAAAGCTGCCAGACTGTGGTACAAATCCAAGTGGGTCACTGGGCCCTTCACAAGACGACAGTCCACACTACGTGGTTAACTCTTCATTTCCTCAAGGCAACTAGGAATGGACAGCAAATGTGGCCTCATCAACATTGCCCATATCCTGAGAACTAATTTTAAAATCTCAGGAGTTCCAATTTCTAGTTGAAGCTGAACAATGTGGCCTCAGTGTTGCTGATGTTAGCTGGAGAAAGTCATCTGCGACTTGATGTTGGAAAGGCTAAAGTGGTAAAGCTGGGCATCATCCACACACACATGGAGAAGCTGAGCTTGTGCTTGCAGATGGTGTCACCAAGGGGCTGCATGTTCTTTTTATTCGTTTATGGGATGTGGGCGTCGTTGGCAAGGCCAGCATTTATTGCCCATTCCTATTTGCCCTTGAGAAGGTGGTGGTGAGCCGCCTTCTTGAACCGTTGCAGTCCGTGTGGTGATGGTACTCCCACAGTGCTGTTAAGGAGGGCGTTCCAGGATTTTAACCCAGCAATGATGAAGGATTGGCGATATATTTCCAAGTCAGGATGGTGTGTAACTTGGAGGTGGTGGTGTTCCCATGCGCCTGCTGCCCTTGTTCTTCTAGGTGGCAGAGGTCCTGGGTTTGGGAGGTGCTGCCGAAGAAGCCTTGGCGAGTTGCTGCAGTGCATCTTGTAGATGGTACACACTGCAGACACGGTACGCCGGTGGTGGAGGGCGTGAATGTTTAATGTGGCAGATGGGGTGCCAATCAAGCGGGCTGCTTTGTCCTGGATGGTGTCGAGCTTCTTGAGTGTTGTTGGAGCTGCACTCATCCAGGCAAGTGGAGAGTATTCCATCACACTCCTGACTTGTGCCTTGTCGATGGTGGAAAGGCTTTGGGGAGTCAGGAGGTGAGACACTCGTCACAGAATACCCAGCCTCCGACCGGTTCTTATTGCCACAGTGTTAGTGTGGCTGGTCCAGTTAAGTTTCCCTTCAATGGTGACCCCCAGGATGTTGATGGTGGGGGATTCAGCGATGGTAATGCCATCGAATGTCAAGGGGAGGTGGTTAGACTCTCGCTTGTTGGAGATAGTCATTGCCTGGCACTTAGGTGGCAGGTAGCATTCGCGCCACAGATCAGCCCTAGCCGGAATGTCGTCCAGGTCTTGTTGCATGCAGGCATGGACTGCTTCATTATCTGAGGAGTAGTGGATGGTGCTGAACACTGTGCAGTCATCAGCGAACATCCCCATTTCTGATCTTATGTTGGAGGGACTGTCATTGCGGAAGCAGCTGAAGATGGTTGGGCCTAGGACACTGCCCTAACGAACTCCTGCAGCGATGTCCTGGGCCTGAGATGATTGACCTTCAACCACCACAACCATCTTCCTTTCTGCTAGGTATAACTCCAGCCAGTGGAGCGTTTTCCCCGATTCCCATTGACTTCAGTTTTACTAGGGCTCCTTGATGCCACACTTGGTCAAATGCTGTCTTGATGTCAAGAGCAGTCACTCTCGCCTCACCTCTGGAATTCAGCTTCTTTGTCCATGTTTGGACAAAGGCTGTAATGAGGTTGGGAGCCGAGTGGTCTTGGCGGAACCCAAACTGGACATCAGTGAGCATGTTATTGGTGAGTAAGTGCCACTTGATAGCACTATCGAAGACACCTTCCATCACTTTGCTGATGATTGAGAGTAGACTGATGAGGCGGTAATTGGCTGAGTTGGATTTGTCCTGCTTTTTGTGGACAGGACATAACTGGGCAGTTATCCACATTGTCAGATAGATGCCAGTGTTGTAGTTCTACTGGAACAGCTTAGCTAGAGGCACGGCTAGTTCTGGAGCACAAGTCTTCAGCACAATAGCCGGGATGTTGTCGGGGCCCATAGCCTTTGCTGGATCCAGTGCGCACAGCCGTTACTTGATATTACATGGAGTGAATCGAATTGGCTGAAGACTAGCTTCTGTGATGGTGGGGACCTCAGGAGTAGGCCGATATGGATCATCCACTTGACACTTCTGGCTGAAGATGGTTGCAAACGCTTCAACCTTGTCTTTTGCACTCACGTGCTGGGCTGCACCATCATTGAGGATGGGGATATTGATGGCACCTCCTCCTCCCGTTAATTGTTTAATGGTCCACCACCATTCACGACTGATGTGGCAGGACTTTGATCTGATCTGTTGATTGTGGGATCGCTTAGCCCTGTTGATAGCGTGTTGCTTCCACTTTTTATTTGGCACCTCATTTTTAGGTACGCCTGGTGCTGCTCCTGGCATGCTCTTCTACACTCCTTATTGAACCAGGGTTGGCCCCCTAGCTTGATGGTAATGGTAGAGTGAGTGATATGCCGGGCCATGAGGTTACAGATTGTGGTGGAATACCATTCTGCTGCCCCACAGCACCTCATGGATGCCTAGTTTTGGGCTGCTAGATCTGTTCTGAATCTATCCCATTTAGCACGGTGGTAGTGCCACACAACACGATGGAGGGTGTCCTTAGTGTAAAGACAGAACTTTGTCTCCACAATGACTGTGTGGTGGTCACGGCTACCAATATGGACAGATGCATCTGCGACAGGTAGATTGGTGAGGACGAGGTCAAGTAGGTTTTTCCCTCATGTTGGTTCTCTCGCCACCTGTCGCAGGCCCAGACTGGCAGTTATGTGGCTAACGAGCCACTCTTGGTGATGGACATTGAAGTCCTCCACCCAGAGTACATTCTGTGTCCTTGCTACTCAGTGCTTCTTCCAAGTGGTGTTCAACATGGAGGAGTACTGATCAGCTGAGGGAGGACAGTAGCTGGTATGTCAGGTTGTTGCTTGACTAATCTGTGGGACAGCTCCCCCAATTTTGGCACAAGTCCCCAGATGTTGGTGAGGAGGACTTTTCAGGGTCGACTGGGCTGGGTGTGCCATTGCCATGTCCATAGCCACTGCCGAAGTTGATGCCGGGTGGTCCCTCCGGTTTCATTCTTGTTAGTGTTTCGAAGCGGTTTGCTTGTTCGGCCATTTCAGAGGGCAGTTAAGAGTTAACCACATTGCTGTGGGTTTGGAGTCACATATAGGCCAGACCAGGTAAGGACAGCAGATTTCCTTCCCTTAAGGACATTAGGGAACCAGATGGTTTTTTACGACAATCCGATAGTTACCATTACTGATACTAGTAATTATTCCAGATTTATTTAATTAATTGAATTTCAATTCCCCAGGTACCATGGTGGGATTTGAACTCATGTCATGGGATCATTAAGTCCAGGCCTCTGGATTACTAACCCAGTGACATTACCACTATGCTACCGTTCCCTATGAGGAATTGGAAAGGGTCAAGTCTGAAGCCTTAGGGCATGCTGGAGGGGATTCTAACCAGGGAAGAGATGTAAATAAGAAATCAATGGAATTAAAATCAGGCGCGATCTGTAAAGGATGAGCAATCAGCTGTGCCAGATTACCACCCAGATGTGAAAGTTGACATTCTAGCCCATAATTTCTTCCCACATACACAGACATCCTCCATCATGTTGCAGCACTACCACCGTGCTAAATGATTCAGAACAGACGTAGCAGTTCAAAACTGGGCATCCATGAGGCGCTGTGGGCCATCAGCAGCAGAATTGTATTCCACCACAATCTGTAACCTTATAGACTGGAATATTACTCACTCCTCCCTCACCATCAAATCACATAATCAACCCTGGTTCAATGAGGAGTGTAGAAGAACATGTCAGGAGCAACAACAAACATACCTGCAAATGAGCTGCCAACCTGGTAAAGCCAAAACATGGGGCTACATGCATGCTAAACAGTGGAAACAGCATGCTATAGACAAAGCTAAGTGATCCCACAACCAATGGATCAGGTCAAAGCTCTGCAGTCCTGCCACATGCAGTTGCGAATGCTGGTGGGCAATTAAGCAACTATTTGGGAGGAGGAGGCTCCATGAACATCCCCATTCAAGGACATAATGCATAATTTGCAATAAACATATATTCCTCTAGAGCATAAAAACCCAAAAGGAAAAGAGATCCAACCATGGCTAACAGAAGAAATTAAAGCTAATATTAAGTCAAAGGAGGAAGCTTATAAAGTTGCCAGAAAAAGCAGTCAGCCTGAGGATTGGGATCTTTTTAGAAATCATAAGGGGGACCAAGAATTTGATAAAGAAAGGGAAAATGGAATATGAGCACAAACTAGCGAAAAATATAAATACGGATTGTAAAACATAGAAACATAGAAGATAGGAGCAGGAGTAGGCCATTCAGCCCCTCGAGCCTGCTCCGCCATTCAATGCGATCATGGCTGATCATCCAAATTCAGTACCCGGTCCCTGCTTTCTCCCCATACCCCTTGATCCCTTTAGCCTTAAGAAATATATCCAACTCCTTCTTGAATATATTTAATGAACTGGCCTCCACCGCCTTCTGTGGTAGAGAGTTCCACAGGTTCACCACTCTCTGGGTGAAGAAGTTCCTCCTCATTTCTGTCCTAAATGGCTTACCCTTTATCCTTAGACTGTGTCCCCTGGTTCTGGACTCCCCAACCATCGGGAACATCCTTCCTGCATCTAGTCTGTCCAGTCCTGTCAGAATTTTATAAGTTTCAATGAGATCCCCTCTCATTCTTCTAAATTCCAGCGAGTATAAGCCCAATCGACCCAATCTCTCCTCATACGTCATTCCTGCCATCCCAGGTATCAGCCTGGTGAATCTTCGCTGAAGTCCTTCCATGGCAAGAACATCCTTCCTCAGATAAGGCGACCAAAACTGCACAGAATACTCAAGATGTGGTCTCACCAAGGCCCTGTACAACTGCAGCAAATCATCCTTGTTCCTGTACCCAAACCTTCTTGCTACGAAGGCCAACATACCATTTGCCTTCTTAACCGCCTGCTGCACCTGCATGCTTACCTTCAGCGACTGGTGCACAAGGACACCCAGGTCTCGTTGCACTTCCCCTTCTCCCAATCTATTGCCATTTAGATAATAATCTGCCTTCCTGTTTTTGCCACCAAAGTGGACAACCTCACATTTATCCACGTTATATTGCATCTGCCATGTTTCTGCCCAATCACCCAACATGTCCAAATCATCCTGGAGTTTCTCGACATCCTCCTCACAGCACACACGCCCATCCAGCTTTGTGTCGTCTGCAAATTTGGAGTTATTACATCTAGTTCCCTTGTCTAGATCATTTTTATATATTGTGAATAGCTGGGGTCCAAGGACCGATCCCTGCGGTACCCCACTAGTCACTGCCTGCCACTCGGAAAAGGACCCGTTTATTCCAACTCTTTGCTTTCTGTCTGCCAACCAGTTCTCTATCCAAGTCAATACCTTGCCCCCAATCCCATGTGCCTTAACTTTACATGCTAATCTCTTATGCGGGACCTTATTGAAGGCCTTCTGAAAGTCCAGATACACCACATCCACTGGTTCTCCCTTATCTATTTTACCAGTTACATCCTCAAAAAATTCCAGTAGATTAGTCAAGCACGATTTACCTTTTGTGAATCCATGTTGACTTTGTCCGATCCTGTCACTGTTTTCCAAGTGCTCTGCTATTACATCTTTTATAATGGACTCTAGCATTTTCCCCACTACCGATGTCAGGCTTACCGGTCTGTAATTCCCCGTTTTCTCTCTACCACCTTTTTTGAATAGTGGGGTAACATTAGCTACCCTCCAATCCATGTTCCAGATTCCATTGAATGTTGGAAGATGATCAGCAATGCATCTACTATTTCTAGGGCCACTTCCTTAAGTACCCGAGGATGTAGATTATCAGGCCCTGGGGATTTATCGGCCTTCAATCCCATCAATTTCCCTAACACCATTTCCCTACAAAATACTGATTTCTTTCAGTTCCTCCCTTTCATCAGACCCTATGTTTCCCGGCATCTCTGGGAGGTTATATGTGTCCTCCTTTGTGAAGACAGAATATGTATTTAGTTGGTCTGCCATTTCTTTGTTCCCCATTATAAATTCCCCTGATTCTGACTGCAAGGGACCTACGCTTGACTTCACCAATCTTTTTCTCTTCACATATCTATAAAAGCTTTTACAGTCAGTTTTTATGTTCCCTGCAAGCCTACTCTCATATTCTATTTTCCCCTTCTTAATTAATCCCTTTGTCCTCCTTTGTTGAATCCTAAATTGCTCCCAATCCTCAGGATTATTGCTTTTTCTGGCCAATTTATATGTCCTCTCCTTGGATCTTATGCTATCCTTAATTTCCCTTGTTAGCCACGGTTGAATCACCTTTTTTGTTTTATTTTTGTGCCAAACTGGGATGAACATTTTCTGTAGTTTATCCATGCGGTCTTTGAATGTTTGCCATTGCCTATCCACCGTCAACCCTTTGAGTGACATTCCCCAATCAATCCTACCCAACTCGCGCCTCAGACCATCGTAGTTTCCTTTATTTAAATTTAGGACCCTAGTCTCTGAGTCGACTACTTCATTCTCCATCTTAATGAAGAATTCGATCATATTATGATCGCTCCGACCCAAGGGGCCTTGTACAACAAGATTGCTAATTAATCCTTTCTCGTTACATAATACCCAGTCAAAGATGGTCTGATCTCTGTTTGGTTCCTCGACATATTGGTGCAGGAAACCATCCCGTAAACACTCCAGGAATTCCTCCTCCACAGTATTGTTACTAATTTGGTTAGCCCAATCTATATGTAGATTAAAGTCACCCATGATGACTGCTGTGCCCTTATTGCACACTTCCTTAATTTCCCTTTTAATGCCATCCCCAACCTCCGCCTTACTGTTTGGAGGTCTATATACCACTCCCACTAACGTTTTCTGCCCCTTGGTATTTCTCAATTCTACCCATACAGATTCCACATCATCAGCGCTAATATCCTTCCTTAATCCCTGTTAATCCCTTCTTGAACCAGTAATGCTACCCCACCTCCCTTTCCTTTTTGCCTATCTTTCCTGAATATCGAATACCCCTGGATGTTGAGTTCCCAGCCTTGGCCATCCTTGAGCCACGTTTCCGTAATCCCAACCAAATCATATTTGTTTATCTCTCTTTGCGCAGCCAATTCATCCACCTTATTACGAATGCTCCTTGCATTAAGACACAAAGCCTTCAGGCTTATTTTATTTTTTTTAACGCTCTTAGACCTATTAGAATTATTATTCACTGTGGCCATGTTTGAATTAAACCGTTGATTTCTCTGACTGCCACTTTTGTTTTTCCCCTTCCTTTCTTTTGCTTTTATCCTTGTTTCCCTTTCCTCTGTCCCCCTGCTCAGGTTTCCAACCCCCTGCCATCTTAGTTTAAACCCTCCCCCAGAACACTAGCAAACACACCCCCTAGCTTCTATAGGTATGTGAAAATGAAGAGTGGCGAAGGTAAATGTAGGTCCTTTACAGTCAGCGATGGGAGAATTTATAATGGGGAATGAGGAACTGGCAGAGAAATTAAATAAATACTTTGTTTCTGTCTTCACAGAGGAAGACACAAAAAACCTCCCAGAAATACGAGAAAAGCAAGGGTGTGGCGAGAATGAGGAACTTAAAGAAATTATTAGTAAAAAAAAGTGCTAGCAAAATTAATGGGACTAAAAGTCGATAAATCACAAGGACTGGATGACCTACATCCCAGGGTTTTGAAAGAGGTGGCCATTGGGATAGTGGACGCATTGGTTGTCATCTTTCAAAATTCTATAGATTCTGGAACGGTCCCTGCAGATTGGAGGATAGCAAATGTAACCCTGCTATTTAAGAAAGGAGGGAGAGAGAAAACGGGGAACTACGGACCTGTTAGCCTCACATCAGTAGTTGGGAAAATGCTGGAATCTATTATAAAGGATGCAATAACTGGGCACTTAGAAACTAATAGTAAGATTGGGCAGAGTCAACATGGATTTATGAACATAAGAACATAAGAAATAGGAGCAGGAGTAGGCCAATCGGCCCCTCGAGCCTGCTCCGCCATTCAATAAGATCATGGCTGATCTGATCCTAACCTCAAATCTTCTATCACTGTGCATCCACCCGAACCCATGTGATCTCCCGGGAGAGGCAAAAAACCAGATAAAGACCCAATGGCCAATTAGGGAGAAAAAAATCTGGGAAATTCC
Organism: Somniosus microcephalus; assembly: GCF_052327205.1. Taxonomy (NCBI): domain Eukaryota; kingdom Metazoa; phylum Chordata; class Chondrichthyes; order Squaliformes; family Somniosidae; genus Somniosus; species Somniosus microcephalus. The sequence continues at coordinate 151,816,696 of NW_028225179.1, forward strand.
TCTCCGACCCATCTAGGCGATCGAAATTCTTCCAGGAGATCACGCTGTCCCTATATTTTCTGCAGTACTTACCTTCTGTAAAGGCGATCTCCACCCCAGCCAGGAACAGGAATAAAACCATCTCCTGAAATCTAACACAGAATTAGAACACAGTAGGAGCAGAACCAGGCTACACGGCCCCTGGGCCCACTCCACTACCCACAGGGCCATGACCATTCCGAACCTAGACTCATGTCCAATTTCCTGCCCGCTCCCCGTAACCCTTAATTCCCTTTACATCTAGGAAACTATCTATTTCTGTTTTAAATTTATTTAATGATGTAGCTTCCACAGCTTTCTGGGGCAGCAAATTCCACAAACTTACCACCCTCTGAGTGAAAGGGAAATCCTGTTTGACAAACCTATTGGAGTTCTTTGAGGATGTAACTAATGGAGTAGACAAAGGGGAACTGGTAGATGAGGTGTATCTGGATTTTCAGAAGGCCTTCGATAAGGTCCCACACAAGAGGTTGGTGAACAAAATTAGGGCACATGGAATTGGGGGTAATATATTAGCATGGATTGAGAATTGGTTAACAGACAGAAAACAAAGAGTAGGGATAAACGGGTCATTTTCAGGATAGCAGGCTGTGACTAGTGGAGTACCGCAAGGGTCGGTGCTTGGGCCCCAGCTATTCACAATCTATATCAATGATTTGGATGAAGGGACTAAATGTAACATTTCCAAATTTGCTGATGATACAAAACTAGGTGGCAGTGTCAGTTGTGAAGAGGATGTGAAGAGGCTTCAAGGGGATCTCGACAGGCTCTGAGTGGATGAGAACATGGCAGATGGAATATAATGTGGATAAATGTAAAGTTATCCACTTTGGTAGAAAAGACAGAAAGGCAGAGTATTTCCTAAATGGTGAAAGATTGGGGAATGCAGATGCTCAAAGGGACCTGGGTGTCCTTGTACTAGGCCTGTATTCTCTTGAATTCAGAAAGAATGAGAGGGGATCTCATTGAAGCATACAAAATTATTACAGGGCTTGATAGGGTGGAGAATGTTTCCCACGGCTGGGGAGTCTAGAACCAGGGGCCACAGCCTCAGGATAAAGGGTAGACCATTCAGGACTGAGATGAGAAGAAATTTCTTCACGCAGAGGGTGATGAATCTTTGGAATTCTCTACCCCAGAGGGCTGTGGAGGCTCAGTCATTGGGTATATTCAAAACAGAAGTCGATAGATTTCTGACTAGTAAAGGCATCAAGGGATATGGCGATAGGGCCGGTGAATGGAGTTGAGGCAGAAGATCAGCCATGATCTCATTGAATGGCGGAGCAAGCTCGAAGGGCTGAATGGCCGACTCCTGCTCCTATTTCTTATGTTCTTATCCTAAATGATGGTGGAGCCCAGCACGCGAGTACAAAAGTCAAAGGTTGAAGCATTCGCAACCAGCTTCAGCAGAAGTGCCGAGTGGATGATCCATCTTGGCCTTCTCCTGAGGTCACCACAATCACAGATGCCAGTTTTCACTCCACGTGATAAGAAATAGCTGAGTGCACTGGACAATGCAAAGGCTCTGGGCCCCGACAACCTCCCGGCTGTAGTGCTGATGGCCTGTAATCCAGAACTATCCACGCTTGTAACCAAGCTGTTCCAATACCACTACAACACTGGCTTCTGCCCAACAATGAAAAATTACACAGGTATGTGTTGTCCACAAGCTGCAGGTCGAAAACCAATCCAGCCAATTACTGCCCTATCAACCTACTCTCAATCATCAGCAAAGCGATGAAACGAGTCGTCAACAGTTTGATCAAGTGACACGTACTCACCAATGCTAACCAATGCTCAGTTTGGGTTCCACCGGCACCACTCCGCTCCAAACCTCATAACAGCCTTGGTCTAAACGTGGACACAAGAGCTGAACTCCAGAGGTAAGCCTAGAGGGACTGCCCTTGACATCAAGGCAGTATTTGAACCAGTGTGGCACCAAAGAGCACTAAAGTAAATGGGGATCGGGGGGGGGGGGGGGGGGGGAAAGGTGTTTGTGATTGGAGGCTAATCATCTCAGCCCCAGGACATTGCTGCAGGAGTTCCTCAGGTCCAACCATCTTCAGCTGGTTCATCAATGACCTTCCCTCCATCACAAGGTCAGAAGTGGGGCTTTTCACTGAAAGCTGCATAGTATTCAGCTAAATTTGCAATTCCTCAGATAATAAAACAGTCCATGCCCTCATGCAGCAAAATCTGAACAACCTCCAGGTTTAGGCTAAGTGGCAAATAAAATTCATGCCACACAAGTGCCGGGTAATGACCATCTACAGAGAGAGCCTAACTACCTCCCCTTGACATTCAATGACATTACCTCCTCAAGGGCAACTAGGGATGGGCAATAAATGCTGGACTTGCAGGCAATACCCATATCCCGAGAATGAATTTAAAACAAAATTTCATCACAGAATCCCCCACCATCAATATCCTGGGGGGTCACCATTGACTAGAAACTTAACTGGAGCAGCCACATAACTACCATGGGTACAGGTCAAAGGCTGGGTATTCTGTGGAGTGTGGCTCACCTCCTGACTCCCCAAAGCCTTCTCTGTCCACAAGACAAGAGGGTGATGGAATACGTTCCACTTGCCTGGATGGGTGCAACTACAACACTCGTGAAGCTTGACACCATCCTGGATAAAACAAACAGTCTGCTTGATGGGTACCCCATCTACTAGCTTACACATCCACATCCTCCACTACTGGCGTACCATGGCTGCAGTGTGTACTGTCTACAAGTTGCCAAGGCTTCTTCGGCAGCACCACCCAGACCTACGACCTCAACCATCTACTACAACAACAACTTTCAGTAGGTGCGACCAGCCAGGTTAGATGCGAGTTGGAACAACTGTTACAAGTAGTAAAAACGCACTGTCCAAGTGATTAAGGATACATTTAAGAACACAATTCTTTAAAGAACAAAGGCCTAGAAATTTGCAGGTTCAGCGCTGGCCATTAAGGCCCGTTGAAGAAAAAATGGCAGCCGCCTTCCTTCTGCCGGCAGGTCCCGTGGTGGACGCCACTTACGGCAGGTTGGCAGCGCTGCCAGTGCCTGCGCTCGCTGCAGAAATCGAAATGAGGCAGATCTTGGCATCAATGAGCATGCATCAAGTGAGCATTGCACAATCTACCATTTTCACCGTCGCCGCGCCACTTACCACTCTCTTTTAATCACGACCATCTGACCACACGTTCAGCAGCAGGAAGGAGCCTCCAGCAGCGATATTTAAAAGGAATCATCATCAACAAGTTGCAGTTGACAGTCTCTCAGTTTGACTGGCTCTGTGTAACTTTCTGCAAATCTTGCAGCTTTCTCAACTTGTTTAAAGTTCCTGAGGTGGCAGGGACTGTTGGTGCAAGTGGAGAATGCCTTCATTCTCATTTAAAGGCTTCTGCTTACTACACTTGCTCACAGTCATGGGGTTCTACTTGTAGAGCCCTTCATCCCCCTCGCACTTGAGCATCTTCGGGAGACGGAGTGGAAGACCAGGAGATGCTCGCAGAGGGAGGAGGAGGAGGGCACTTAACAAGAGGCCTTACCCACCTAGGGTTTTCCGAGGGCAGTGTATTAGGAGGCTCCTAAGGAGGTGGTCACAGAACTCTGCCACCTCCTGTAACCAGACATGCAGCCTCAAAGCAGGGTGACCACGGCTCTCCCAGTGGCCCTCAATTTCTTCGCCAACGGATCCTTCCAGTCTGCAGCAGGAGACATAGCTAACATCTCCTAGTTTGCCGTCCATTGCTGCATCCGGGAAGTCACAGAGACTCCCTACTCCAAGAGAAGGGACTACAGTACATTGTTTTCTCTCATAGAAACATAGAAGATAGGAGCAGGAGTAGGCCATTCGGCCCTTCGAGCCTGCTCCGCCATTCAATGAGATCATGGCTGATCATCCAAATTCAGTACCCTGTCCCTGCCTTCTCCCCATATCCCTTGATCCCCTTAGCCTTAAGAAATATATCCAACTCTTTCTTGAATATATTTAATGAACTGGCCTCCACCGCCCTCTGTGGCAGAGAATTCCACAGGTTCACCACTCTCTGGGTAAGAAAATCCTCCTAATTTCAGTCCTAAATGGCTTACCCCTTATCCTTAGACTATGACCCCTGGTTCTGGACTCCCCGGCCATCAGAAACATCCTTCCTGCATCTAGTCTGTCGAGACCTGACAGAATTTTACAGGTTTCAATGAGATCCCCTCTCAATCTTCTAAACTCCAGTGAGTATAAACCCAATCGACAATCTCTCCTCGTACGTCATTCCTGCCATCCCAGGTATCAGCCTGGTGAATCTTCGCTGCACTCCTTCCATGGCAAGTACGTCCTTCCTCATAAGGCGACCAAAACTGCACACAATACTCAAGGTGCGGTCTCACCAAGGCCCTGTACAACTGTAGCAAGACATCCTTGTTCCTGTACTCGAACCCTCTTGCTACGAAGGCCAACATACCATTTGCTTTCTTAACCGCCTGTTGCACCTGCATGCTTACCTTCAGCGACTGGTGCACAAGAACACCCAGGTCTCTTTGCACTTCCCCTTCTCCCAATCTACTGCCATTCAAATAATAATCTGCCTTCCTGTTTTTGCCACCAAAGTGGATAACCTCACATTTATCCACATTATAGTGCATTTGCCATGTTTCTGCCCAATCACCCAACCTGTCCAAATCGTACTGGAGTTTCACGACATCCTCCTCACAGCTTACCCTCCCACCCAGCTTTGTGTCGTCTGCAAATTTGGAGATATTACATCCAATTCCCTCGTCCAGATCATTAATATATATTGTGAACAGCTGGGGTCCTAGCACCGATCCTTGCGGTACCCCACTAGTCACTGCCTGCCACTCGGAAAACGACCCGTTTATTCCAACTCTTTGCTTTCTGTCCGCCAACCAGTTCTCTATCCAAGTCAATACCTTGCCCCCAATCCCATGTGCCTTAATTTTGCACGCTAATCTCTTGTGTGGGACCTTATCGAAAGCCTTCTGAAAGTCCAAATACACCACATCCACTGGTTCTCCCTTATCTATTTCACCAGTTACATCCTCAAAAAATTCCAGTAGATTAGTCAAGCATGATTTACCTTTTGTAGATCCATGTTGACTTTGTCCGATCCTGTCACTGCTTTCCAAGTGCTCTGCTATTACATCTTCTATAATGGACTCTAGCATTTCCCCCACTACCGATGTCAGGCTTACCGGTCTATAATTCCCCGCTTTTTCTCTGCCAACTTTTTTGAATAGTGGGGTAACATTAGCTACCCTCCAATCCATGGGTACTGTTCCAGAGTCTATCGAGTTCTGGAAGATGACCAGCAATGCATCTACTATTTCCAGGGCCACTTCCTTAAGTACCCTGGGATGTAGATTATCAGGCCCTGGGGATTTATTGGCCTTCAGTCCCATCAATTTTCCTAACACCATTTCCCTACAAATACTGATTTCTTTCAGTTCCACCCTTTCATCAGACCCTATGTTCCCCGGCATCTCTGGGAGGTTATTTGTGTCTTCCTTTGTGAAGACAGAACCAAAGTATGAATTTAGTTGGTCAGCCATTTCTTTGTTTCCCATTATAAATTCCTCTGATTCTGACTGCAAGGGACCTACACTTGACTTCACCAATCTTTTTCTCTTCACATATCTATAAAAGCTTTTACAGTCAGTTTTTATGTTCCCTGCTAGCTGGTTCTTGTGCTGCCTGGACCACTTTCAACGAATGCAGGCCAAGAGTGGCTTGGTAGCACCACTACTGACCAAGCTGGCCGAGTCCTGAAGGATATTGCTACCAAACTGGGCCTGTGGCAGGTGGTGAGAGAACCAAAATGAGGAAAAAACCTACTTGACCTCTTCCTCACCAATCTACCTGTTGCAGATGCATCTGTCCATGACAGTATTGATAGCAGTGACCACCGCACAGTCGCTGTGGAGACGAAGCTCCATCTTCACACTGAGGACACCCTCCATCGTGTTGTGTAGCACTGCCACAGTGCTAAATGGGATAGATTCAGAACAGATCTAGCAGCTCAAAGCTGGGCATCCACGAGGCACTGTGGGCCATCAGCAGCAGCAGTATTGTATACCACCACAATCTGTAACCTCATGGCCCGGCATATTCCTCATGCTACCATTACCAGCAAGCTAGGGGACCAAACCTGGTTCAATGAGGAGTGTAGAAAAGCATGCAAGGAACAGCACCAGGAGTACCTAAAATGAGCTGCCAATCAGCAACACAGGACATGCATGTTAAACAGCAGAAGCAGCATACTATAGACGCAGCTAAGCAATCCCACAACTAATGCTCTGCCACATCCAGTCGTGAATGGTGGTAGACAATTAAACAACTAATGGGAGGAGGAGGCTCCATGAATATCCCCATGCTCAATGATGGCAGAGCCCAGCATGCAAGTGCAAGAGACAAGGCTGAAACGTTTGTAACCATCTTCAGCGAGAAGTGCCGAGTGGATGATCCATCTTGGCCTCCTCCCGAGGTCCCCACCATCACAGAAGCCAGTCTTCAGCCAATTCGATTCTCTCCACGTGATATCAAGAAACAGCTGAGCACACTGGATACAGCAAAGGCTGTGGGCCCAGACAACCTCCCGGCTGTCATGCTGAAGGCTTGTGGTATGGAATTAGCTGCGTCTCTAGCTAGGCTGTTCCAGTACAGCTACAACACTGGCATCTATCCGATAATGTGGAAAACTGCCCAGGTATGTCCTGTCCACAAAAAGCAGGACAAATCCAATCCGGCCAATTACAGCTCCATCAGTCTACTCTCAATCATCAGCAAAGTGATGGAAGGTGTCGTTGACAGTACTATCAAGCGGCACTTACTCACCGATAACCTGCTCACCGACGCTCAGTTTGGGTTCCGTCAGGACCACTCAACTCTAGACCTCATTAGTCTTGGTACAAACATGGACAAAAGAGCTGAATTCCAGAGGTGAGGAGAGCGACTGCCCTTGGCATCAAGGCAGCGTTTGACCAAGTGTGGCATCAAGGAGCCCTAGTAAAATTGAAGTCAATGTTAATTAGGGGGAAAACTCTCCACTGGCTGGAGTCATACCTAGCACAAAGGAAGATGGTTGTGGTTGTTGGACGTCCTTCATCTCAGCCCCCGGACATCGCTGCACGAGTTCCTCAAGGCAGTGTCCTAGGTCTAACCATTTTCAGCTGCTTCATCAATGACCATCCCTCTATCATAAGGTCAGAAGTGGGGATGTTCGCTGATGATTGCACAGTGTTCAGTTCCATTCGCAACTCCTCAGATAATGAAGCAGTTCATGCCCTCATGCAGCAAGACCTGGACAACATTCAGGCTTGGGCTGATGAGTAGCAAGTAACATTCACACCACACAAGTGCCAAACAATGACTATCTCCAACAAGCAACAGTCCAGCCATCACCCCTTGACGTTCAACGGCATTACCATCACCGAATCCCCCACCATCAACATTTTGGGAGTCACCATTGAAAGGTACCTAACTTTTCTGCCCACTTAATTTGGGGCCAGGCCCTTTTCTTTCATTGAATTTTGCCTTTTCTGTTAAATACTGTGGCTACAAGAGCAGGTCAGAGGCTGGGTATTCTCCAGCAAATGTCTCACCTCCGGACTCCCCAAAGCCTTTCCACCATCTACAAGGCACAAGTTAGGAGTGTAATGGAATACTCTCCACTTGCCTGGATGAGTGCAGCTCCAACAACACTCAAGAAGCTCGACACCATCCAGGACAAAGCAACCCACTTGATTGGCACCCTATCCACCACCTTAAACATTCACTCCCTCCACCACCGGCGTACCGTGGCTGCAGTGTTTACCGTCTACAAGATGCACTGCAGCAACGCGCCAAGGCTTCTTTGGCAGCATCTCTCAAACCCGCGACCTCTTCCACCTAGAAGGACAAGGGTAGCAGGCGCATGGGAACACCATCACCTGCAAGTTCCCCTCCAAGTTTCACACCATCCTGACTTGGAAATATATCGCCGGTCCTTCATCGTTGCTGGGTCAAAATCCTGGAACTCCCTCCCTAACAGCACCTTCATAACAAGGACTGCAGTGGTTCAAGAATGAGGCTCACCAACACCTTCTCAAGGGCAATTAGGGATGGGCAATAAGTGCTGGCCTTGCCAGCGACACCCACATCCCAGGAATGAAGATAAAAACGAAAGCACTGCCCTGTGACATCGCCCATTTTCAGGCCTAATCCAATTTCTAGGTCATAGTTCCTTTAATTATAAAATTTTACCTTTATTTTTCTGTGCATCAAATTCCCCACATAATGAATGTATGCTGTTGCTCAGGAGCTCATCTATACCATTAAAAGTATTGGCCTAGAAATTCGGTGGGCTGCGCCACCAGTTAGCGCCCAAAGAGGGCACTTAGTGGGTTTAGCGCCACTGGCCTCGCCTCCCGCGAAATTTAGCGGGGCGCTAATGGCGGAGTTAGCCTGTAGCGCTGCGCCGCCACCGATGATGTCATCGGTGTGCGCAGCACCCCGCTACCGTGCCGATCGCAATATTTGGTCGCGCCCCCTGCTGTAATGCCAGTCGCAATTTACGACCGGTTCAGGGGGGCCTACCTGCGGCGGTAGTGGCGCTAATTAAAGGGGAGGTGCGGGGCGGCCATTTTTTTTGCTGGCCGCCTGCCAGCACCTCCTCGCGCCGCTCTCCCCAGCCTCCCGAGCGCCCCCCGGGCAGTGCCGGCTGTGTCCCAAGAGCCCGGCACTTCTCCTCGGTGCCGGGCTCGTTTGCCGGCACTCGCGATCTCTGATCGCGCTGGTGCAACCCCTCCCCTTTAAGGGGAGGAAGGCCTGCAGTACCGCAGTGTGCCGTGCCGCAGCATGTGGCGCTGCGGCACGTTGCGTTGCGATATTCAGTTGCAGCGCCCCAAGAGGGATGTGGGGCGCCTCGAGCAGCGCCCCGCTTCCATTTGGGGCGCTGAAACTGAATATCGGGCTGGCGCAAGCGGCTCCGTCCAGAGCGGTAATTCTGGCGCGCAGGCGAGCTTGGCGCCACCGAATTTCTAGGCCATTGTGTCTAGCGCACATCTATCTCAGCATGCATTTCAATTGCTACAATTCAGACTGTCTCCAGATTATTTGCATAGGATTTCATAGGATATACAGCACAGAAACAGGCCATTCAGTTCAACCAGTCCATGCCAGCCTTGATGCTCCACTCGAGCGTCCTCCCATCTTTCCTCATCTAACTCTATCCGCATAACCCTCTATTCCCTTCTCCCTCATATGCTTATCTAACCGCCCCTTAAATGCATCTATACTATTTGCTTCAACCACTCCCTGTGGTAGCGAGTTCCACATTCTCTGGGTAAAGAAGTTTCTTCCGAACTCCCAATTTGATTTCTTGGTGACTATCTTATATTGGTGGCCTCTAGTTTTGCCCCTTCCCACAAGTGGAAACTCTCTGTATCTACTCTATCATAACTTTAAAGCCCTCTAGTGGTCACCCCTCAGCCTTCTCTTTCCCAGCCTGTTCAACCTTTCCCGATAGTTATACCCTCACATTTCTGGTATCATCCTTGTAAATCTTCTCTACGCTCTCTCCAATGCCTCTATATCCTTTTTATAATACGGCGACCAGAACTGTACGCAGTACTCCAAGTGTGGGCTAACCAAGGTTCGATACAGGTTTAGCATAACTTCCCTACTTTTCAATTCTATCCCTCTAGAAATAAATCCTAGTGCTTGCTTTGCTTTTTTATGGCCTTGTTAACCTGTGTTGCTACTTTGTGACAGGATCGGACAAAGTCAACATGGATTTACAAAAGGTAAATCATGCTCGACTAATCTGGAATTTTTTGAGGATGTAACTGGTAGAATAGATAAGGGAGAACCAGTGGATGTGGTGTATTTGGACTTTCAGAAGGCTTTCGATAAGGTCCCGCATAAGAGACTAGCGTGCAAAGTTAAAGCACATGGGATTGGGGGTAAGGTACTCACTTGGATAGAAAACTGGTTGGCAGACAGGAAGCAAAGAGTTGGAATAAACAGGTCCTTTTCCGAGTGGAAGGCAGTGACTAGTGGGGTACCGCAGGGATCGGTGCTAGGACCCCAGTTATTCACAATATATATTAATGATCTAGACGAGGGAACTAGATGTAATATCTCCAAGTTTGCAGACGACACAAAGCTGGGTGGGCATGTGTGCAGCGAGGAGGATGCAGAAAAACTCCAGTATGATTTGGACAGGCTGGGCGATTGGGCAGATGCATGGCAGATGCAGTATAATATGGATAAATGCGAGGTTATCCACTTTGGTGGCAGAAACAGGAAGGCAGATTATCTGAATGGCAATAGATTGGGAAAAGGGGAAATGCAACGAGACCTGGGTGTCCTTGTGCACCAGTCGCTGAAGGTAAGCATGCAGGTGCAGCAGGCGGTTAAGAAGGCAAATGGTATGCTAGCCTTCATAGCGAGGATTCGAGTATGGGAGCAAGGATGTCTTGCTGCAGTTGTACAGGGCCTTGGTGAGACCACACCTTGAGTATTGTGTGCAGTTTTGGTCACCTTATCTGAGGAAGGATGTTCTTGCCATGGAGGGAGTGCAGCGAAGATTCACCAGACTGATACCTGGGATGGCAGGAATGACTTATGGAGAGAGATTGGGTCGATTAGGCTTATATTCACTAGAGTTCAGAAGAATGAGAGGGGATCTCATTGAAACTTATAAAATTCTAACAGGACTAGACAGACTGATGCAGGAAGGATGTTCCCGATGGTCGGGGAGTCCAGAACCAGGGGTCACAGTCTAAGGATAAGGGGTAAGCCATTTAGGACTGAGATGAGGAGCGATTTCTTCACCCAGAGAGTGGTGAACCTGTGGAATTCTCTACCACAGAAGACAGTTGAGGCCAATTCATTAAATATATTCAAGAAGGAGTTAGATATATTACTTAAGGCTAAGGGGATCAAGGGATATGGGGAGAAAGCAGGGACAGGGTACTGAATTTGGATGATCAGCCATGATCACATTGAATGGTGGAGCAGGCTCGAGGGGCCGAATGGCCTACTCCTGCTCCTATCGTCTATGTTTATGTTTCAGTGATTTGTGTATTTGTACTCCGAGATCCCTTTGCTCCTCTAACCCTATTTTTCTTATCAAAATGCAATACCTCACATTTATGTGTTGAAATCCATTTGCTAATTATATGCACATTATGCAAATCGTTAACATAAATTGTGAACAGTGGCCCCAGCACTGATACTTGTGGAACACCACTTTCCACCTTCTGCCACTCTGAATAGCTACCTTTTACCCCTACTCTCTGATTTCTGTCTTGAAGCCAGCTAGCTATCCATTCTGCTACTTGTCCCCTGACTCCGCATGCTGTGACTGTATTCATTAGCCTATTATGTGGTACCTTATCGAAGGCCTTTTGAAAATCTACAAATTACATCTAATTATTTACCCTTGTTTACTCTGTTACCTCTTCAAAAAATTTAATGAGGTTGGTCAAGCAAAACTTTCCCTTTTGAAATCCATGCTGACTATTCATTATTATATTTTTGGTTTCTAGATGTTCTTCTATTTTCTCCTTTAGTAGGGATTCTATTATTTTTCCTACCACCGATGTTAAGCTGACTGGACTATAGTTCCCTGTTCTATCTCACTTCTTAATTATAGGTATTACGTTAGCTATCCGCCAGTCCTCTGGCACTACACCTTTTTCTAATGAATTATTAAATGTGTAGTAATGCCTCTGCTAGCTCTTCCCTAGATTCTTTTAAAATGCATGGATGTAATCCGTCCAGACCAGAGGTTTTATCTTCTTTGAGTTTGATAAGTTTATTTAATATATCTCTTTTTATTTTAATGCCGTTATCTCATTTCTAATCTCATCATCCAATGTCATGTCCACCTGTTCTGTCTCCTTGTAAATACTGAAGCAAAGTAATTATTTAATATTTCTGCCATCTCTCTCGCTGCCTGTGGCATTATCCTGTCCATCCCTTAGTGGCCCTATTCCCATCCCGACTTTCCTTTCTTTATTTTTTATGTGCCTGTAAAATATTTTGCTATTTTGTTTTATGTTTCTTGATAATTTAATTTCATAGTTCCTCTTTGCGTTCCTAACTTTGTTTGACTTCTCTCCTAATTTCTTCGTATTCTCCCTTATCATGCTCTCCCCTGCTATCCATGTACTTAATGTATACCTCTTTCCTTACCCTTAATTTTTCAATTATGTCTTTATTCATCCTTGGTGCCTCATTAATGTTTAGCTTGTTCTTGTTTTGTTTTTGTTTTTTTTTATAAATCGGAGCATATTTTTCCTGGACTCTATTAATCACCGTTTTAAATGTTTCCCATTGCATTCTATATCATTGTTTGCCAATATTGTTGTCCATTTTATTTTCCCAAGTTCTCAGCTTTGCTCCAATCTATCACATAAGTATGATGAAAACCAATGTCCTTCTCAATTTTTCTTATGCCCATGCAAAGGATTGCTTCCACATGCAAGCCTATGCTTCCTGTGTGTCAAAACATGACCGTGTGTGTGTGAAGTAATGTTGGAGCTGGCATACCTGGGGTAAACAATAAACCCATTCTGATATTGATAGCCCTGTACTTTTCTAATGTCTCTGACTGATGAACACATAACACTGACAAATCTTGCATCTCAGGAGTAAAGTTAGCAGAAGCAAGAACATACAGCAGATTTCACTGGATTACAACATTTGAGTTAAATTTACAGTCCTTTTTCCAAAACAAGAAAAGTAGCTCGAGGTTCTCCCTAACGACACATAACTTGAACCAGCATCTGTAATGTGAAGCTGACAAGTGAAATTGTGTGTCCCTGCTAGATCCAGCTTCTAAACAGCCTGGCGAAACAAATCCAGTGAAGGAGAATCAATTTGGGGCAACAGTTATACCTACTCTCTACTTTTCAATCTGATTGAGAATATTAAATTTCACAATTAAATCCAGCTGCCATTCACAAAAGGTTTCAAAAGCACCAGGCTGTTTTCTCTGGAAATCTGAATCCAGCCATTCACTCCTTTCAGAAAGCAAACTGGGAGATTTGCTTGCAGGACTCCCTTATGGGACAGTCACAAGCGATTCACTTCAGCTCCTTCTCACAGCCAATTAATCAATATTAACTGCTTCTGTCAACTAACATTCATTAAACACACAACTGAAACAGAGGTGACAGATCCCTCAGTGAAGTAATATTAACAAGTGGGACAAATAAAGTGTACCAACACAGTTTGTTTTCAGCCACCAAATTCAAGTGGCTACTAGCCAGGCAGCGATTGAAATTCCATAAAGAAATATAAAAAAGAGGAACAGATTTTTCTCTTCACTGCCCAGTGTAAGAGCCCTTCTGTACATGCCCACATCATACATGCGTTGGAGATAAGTAGAATATCACATGGAACAAGTTAATCTGTCCCAAAGACAGGTATGTGTCTGATGCTATGAATTTATTTTAATCCAATTACCAAACACTTGAGTGCCCATTCTGTGTTACAATTTCCCTCCACTAAACTAATAAAAATGTAAAGAATTAGTTTAACACTTTTAAGAGCAGTCAAAAGTCTGCTGCAACATACACAGCATCTGCTACATTGCATATTTTCAAGGCGATCAGTACAGTGTTGTGATAGTTGTTACTGAATGTTCTAATTTACTCAGTTACAAGGGAGACATAATGGACTGCCCAGAGTAGGTACTTAGACCTTCACAGACAAGCATTTTCCCCACTACCTCTCTTCTCATGCAGAAAAAACATTGCCAAAAGTGTCTGGAGGTCCACTGGAATGTCACATATACTATTTCACCTACAACGTTACTTATTTTTAAGTGGGTACTGGGGGTTGGGTTCCCCACCTTCAAAAATTTGAGAAAGGTGATTTGATGAAGTTGTTGTTGTATTTGATCAAAATACTCTTGGATTCCAGAGTGTGTCTCATGCAATAAATGCATATTTTGGTTTCCTATAATAATTTCAAATATTTTTAAATGTATAAATATAAATATATTGTTGTACGAAATAGGTTCGATAATGAGCTGAGACTATATCAATGCACTACTTCTACACCACCATGGCAATGGATTAAATTATCAGACCGTATCTCAAATTAAAATAAAATGTCTTGGTGAATGAGTATTTAGACATGGTGTATACAGTGATTTAACAGAAGCAAAAGACAAGTGACAAGAAATTAATTTATTAAAAATGAGGTTGCAAAAAAGCAAAAAGAAATGGATGGAAATTGTAGAGATTCAGTAATGAAAATGAGTGAGTTTTATTTTGAAGATGAAAGCTCAATGAATATGCCTCAGTAAAATGTTAACAGTACTCTAAACTCTTCCAGGTTATTTGATTTAAAACTTAGTCAAACCACAGATTAATTTATTGGTTATGGAATATAATCTGTTCAATGACCATTTTCTCTTGACAGCACATTTTATTTTGCACATTTATTTGTTTCATCACCATTTTGGATTGTACTGAATTTTCTAATTTAGCAAGTCCCAAGGCATTCCTCATGGATCAAAAGAACTGTACTATGCAAACAAACAGGTATGGAAAGTGGTAAAGATGCACGATTGGACTTATTTTTTGGTCCTGCTGTTGAAAGTCAGAAATTTATATGGAAAAAAGAGAAAAACGAAGAATCCTAATACGCTTCAAAATGTTGGCAAATGCTGCAAAATGGTGTTAAAAAATTCCTGGGGGACATGCCCTCAGACCCTACTAGAAAATAAATCTTCACCATCATGTCACTTCCCTCTCCAAAAGTTTCTAAATCCACCACAGCAAAAATAGCACTTATGTACTTCAGGCTTTTCCTTGAAATTACAGCTGATGGAATATTGGGTATGGCAGCCGCCTCAGTCACAACAAGTTCATGTCCTGCTGCTCTCCCATTGTAACTAGAATCATAGAATGGTTACAGCATCGAAGGCGGCCATTCGGCCCGTCGAGCCTGTGCAGTGTCTCTGAAAGAGCACTTCAGCTAGTCCTACTCCCCCGCCCTTTCACCGTAGCCCTGCAAATTTCTTTCCTTCAGATACTTACCCAACTCCCTTTTGAAAGCCGTGATTGAATCTGCCTCCAGCACCCTTTCAGGCACTATTCAATTCAAATCGCTTTATTGGCATGATAAGGTACATCTTATGTTGCCAAAGCATCAAAATACATTTATGGTTGAACACAAACGCACATCTATTCATACAGTGTATAAACAGATATATCCCCGAGTGTATAAATATACATTCGCATATAATTTATATATATTCTTTTCTTAGGTTTACTGGTTGTCCCTCTGTTTATGGCAAGCTGTAATATAGTGTGCCACTAGTGTTACACAGTTTCTCTCTTCCCCTAGTAGGTATGGGAGTTTTTGGTCGTCATTCAAATTTCTGAATTCAGGGCATATTTGTGAGAATTTTTGGTAGAAATTCTCCCTGATGCCCTGATATTTTCCACAAGCTGTGAGGAAGTGCATCTCTGTCTCCACCACTCCCTGACTGCAGTGAGAGCATATCCTGTCCTCTCTTGGCAGCCAGGTCTGCCTTTTCATTCCAGATCTTAACCACTCGCTGCGTAAAAAGTTTTTTCTTGCGTCGCCTTTGGTTCTTTTGCCAATCACCTTAAATCTGTGTCCTCTGGTGCTTGACCCTTCCACCAATGGGAACAGTTTCCCACTATCTACTCTGTCCAGACCCCTCATGATTTTGAATACCTCCATCAAATCTCCTCTCAATCTTCTCTGCTCCAAGGAGAACAACCCCAGCTTCTCCAGTCTATCAATGTAACTGAAGTCCCTCATTCCTGGAATCATTCTCTTAAATCTTTTCTGCACCCTCTCTAAGGCCTTCACATCCTTCCTAAAGAGCAGCATCCAGAATTGGACACAGTACTCCAACTGGAGCCGAACCAGTGTTTTATGCAGGTTAATCATAATTTCAACACTTTTGCATTCCATTTATGAAGCCCAGGATCCTGCAAGCCTTTTTAGCTGCTTTCTCAACCTGCCCTGCCACCTTCAACAATTTGTGCACACATACCCCCGGGTCTCTCTGTCCGTGCACCCCCTTCAGGATTGTACCATTTAGATTATATGTCTTCTCATTCTTTCCACCAAACATGTATCACTTCACACTTTTCTGCATTTAATTTCATCTGCCATGTGCCCACCCATGTCTAGGTCTTCCTGAAGTCTATCACTCTCCTCCTCACTGTTCACTATATTTCCAAGTTTTATGTCATCTGCAAATTTTGAAATTGTGTCCTGTACACCCATATCCAAGTAATTAATATATATCAAGAAAAGCAGTGGTCCTAGAACCGACCCATGGGGAACACCACTGTATACCTTCCTCCAATCCGAAAAACAACCGTTCACCACTACTACAATAGCAAAATACTGCGGATTCTGGTAATCTAACATAACAACAGAAAATGCTGGGAACACTCAGCGGGCCAGGCAGCATCCGTGGAGAGAGAAACCGAGTTAACGTTTCAGGTCTGGAACCCTTCATCAGAACTGGAAAAAGCTGGAGATGTAACAGATTTTAAGCAGAGACAGGGAGAGGGGGTGGGGGGTGGGAGGAGAGGAACAAATTGAAGGAACATTCTGTGCTGAGGTAAGAGGCAGGAAAGGTAAAATGTTCCAAATGGGGATTGCAAAATCATACAGCATGAAAAATGGGAGCAGGGGTTATAATCTGAAATTGTTAAACTCAATGTCGAGTCCAACCCTAACATTAAACCTGCTGACAAGGGTGGTGCTGTTGTTTGGCGAAACGACTTCTACTACCATGCGGAAGCTGAACGCCATCTCTCCGACACCTCCTCCTACCTCCGCCTGGACCATGACCCCACTAGCAAACATCAAGCCATTGTTTCCAAGACTGTCACCGACCTCATCTCCTCTGGAGATCTTCCCTCCATGGCCGCCAACCTCACAGTTCCCCAACCCCACACAGCCCACTTCTACCTCCTTCCCAAGATCCACAAACAGGACTGCCCTGGTACACCCATCGTTTCAGCCTGTTCTTGCCCCACGGAACTTATCTCTTCCTATCTCAACTTTATTTGTTCTCCTTGTCCAGTCTCTTCCCACCTACATTCACGACTCTTCCGACGCCCTCCGGCACTTTAACAGTTTCCAGTTTCCTGGCCCCAACCGTCTCTTTTTCACTATGGACGTACAATCCCTCTACACCTCCATCCCCCACTAGGGCGGCCTGAGGGCGCTCCGCTTCTTCCTTGAACAGAGGCCCAACCAGTCCCCATCCACCACCACCCTCCTCCGCCTGGCTGAACTTGTTCTCACATTGAACAACTTCTCCTTTGACTCCACTCACTTCCTCCAAATTAAAGGTATTGCTATGGGAACCCGCATGGGCCCTAGTTATGCCTACCTTTTCATGGGATATGTGGAACATTCTTTGTTCCAGTCCGACTCGGGTCCCCTCCCTCACCTCTTTTTCCGGTACATTGATGACTGTATCGACGCCGTTTCCTGCTCTCGCCCTGAACTAGAAAAGTTCATTCACTTTACTTCCAATTTCCACCCTGCCCTCACCTTCACATGGTCCATGTCAGACTCTTCTCTTCCCTTCCTTGACTTCTCTGTCTCCATTTCTGGCGATAGGCTATCGACAAACATCCACTACAAGCCCACTGACTCCCACAGCTAGCTGGACTACACTTCTCCCAGTTTCTCCATCTCCGCGGACCGTGTCTGTTCTGACGATGCCACCTTCCATACCAGTGCTTCCGACATGTCTTCTTTTTTCCTCAACCGAGGATTCCCCTCTACTGTGGTTGACATGGCCCTTGACCGTGTCTGTTCCATTTCCCACACTTCTGCTCTCACCCCTTCCCAGAACCACAATAGGGTTCCCCTTGTCCTCACCTTGCCCCACCAGCCTCCATTCAACGGATCATCCTCCACCATTTCCACCACCTCCAACGTGATCCCACCACCAAACGCATCTTCCCCTCACCGCCCCTTTCAGCATTCCAAAGGGACCTCGCCCTCTGCGACACCCTGGTCCACTCCTCAATCACCCCTAACAGCCCTTCCCCTTTGCCCGGCACCTTCCCGTGCAAGTGCAGGAGATGCAACACCTGCCCTTTTACCTCCTCCCTTCCCACTGTCCAGGGCCCCAAACAGCCCTTCCAGGTGAAACAGCGATTTACTTGTACTTCTTTCAATTTAGTATACTTTTTTCACTGCTAATGATGTGGTCTCGTCTACATTGGGGAGACCAAACCTAGATTGGGTGACTGCTTTGCGGAACACCTCTGTTCAGTCCGTAAGGGTGACCCTGAGCTTCCGGTCGCCTGTCACTTTAATTCTCCACTTCACTCCCACTCTGACCTCTCCGTCCTCGGTCTCTTACATTGTTCCAATGAAGCTCAACGTAAGCTCGAGGAACAGCACCTCATCTTTCGATTAGGCACTTTACAGTCTTCTGGACTCAACATGGAGTTTAACAACTTCAGAGTATAACCCCTGCTCCCATTTTTCATGCTGTATGATTTTGCAATCCCCATTTGCAACATTTTGGCCCAGAAATTCGGGTCTCCATGGGTGAGTACGCACGGGGGCCCAATGGAAGTGCCGGTTTCCTGCATGCACTGGAAACCGGCACTTCCGTTCCCCTGCAAGAAGGGGTTCAGAGGTCGAATGCGTGCGCAGGAGAGGCAGCGCGTGCGCATTGAACTTACATTTTTTTTTTTTTTTTATAAACGGGTTTCTCCGGGAGGGTAAGTCTCCAGGAGTTACACATTTAAAAAGCAGGCGTAAGGCCTGCTTTTTACAAGGTAAGTAGTGAATTAATTAAAATTAAAACATTTTTTCCCACAGGTTTATTATTTTTAAATACTTTAAAGCAAGGTAAGTTTATTTTTAACCCCGTTAGAAAATAATTATTTTTTTCAAAAATTTAAATTATTGTTTAAAAGAGTTATTTCATGTAATTTATAGTTTATTTAAAAAATGTGATTAAAAAAAAATTTATTTGAAGATTTAGTGATTTTTGGGGCCATAGCATTTATAAGTTTTGACAGCTCTTCATGTCAAACTTATGAATGGAGCATTCCCTGCTCCGATTGGCTCCCCATGGCCCACGTGATCCCAGGGGACGCATCAAACTAACTGCGCCCCTGGGATACGCAAGCACTGCGCGCCGGCAGCTGGAGTAGGCCCAGGATCGGAATCCCACGCGGGCCCACAGCTCAACAGCCGGTGCGCTAGGTAAGTGCAGGTCGGGGGCTTGCACCCGCGGGAAGCCTCCGACCCGAATTTCTGGGCCTTTATCTTTCCTGCATCTTACCTCAGCACAGAATATTCCTTCAATTCCTTCCTCCCCTCCCACCCCTCTCCGCACCTGCTTAATATCTGTTACATCTCCAGCTTTTTCCAGTTCTGATGAAGGGTCCCAGACCTGAAACGTTAACTCTGTTTCTCTCTCCACGGATGCTACCTGGCCTGCTGAGTGTTTCCATCATTTTCTGTTGATATTTCGTTCACTACTACTCTGTTTCCTATCACAGAGCCAATTCCGTATCCATGCTGCCACTGTCCCTTTTATTCCATGGGCTTCAACTTTGCAGGCAAGCCTATTATGTGGCACTTTGTCGAAAACCTTTTGGAAATCCATGTACACTGCATCAACTGCATTATCCTCATCAACCCTTTCTGTTACCTCATCAAAAAATTCAATCAAGTTAGTTAAACGCAATTTGCCTTTATCAAATCCGTGCTGGCTTTCCTTAATTAATCTACACTTGTCCAAGTGACTGAGATTTTTTTCCCTGATTACTGTTTCTAAAAGCTTCCCCACAACAGAGGTCAAACTGACTGGCCTGTAGTTTCTGGGTTTATCTTTACACCCATTTTTGATCAATGGTGTAACATTTACAATTCTCCAGTCCTCTGGCACCACCTCCGTATCCAAGGAGGATTGGAATATTATGGCCAGTACCTCCTCAATTTCTTCCCACAATTCCCTCAGCATCCTAGGATGCATCCCATCTGCTCCTGGTGACTTATCTACTTTAAGTACAGCCAGCCTTTCTAATACCTCCTCTTTATCCTATCAAGTATCTCCACTACCTCCTCCTTTACTATGTATATGGCAGCATCCTCTTCCTTGGTGAAGACAGGTGCAAAGTACTCATTTAGTACCTCAGCCATGCCCTCTGCCTCCATGCATAGGTCTCGTTTTTGGTCCCTAATCAGCCCCACCCCTCCTCTTTACTATTTATATGTCTATAGAAGACTTTTGGATTCACTTTTATGTTGGCTGCCATTCTATTCTCATACCTTCTCTTTGCCCCTCTTATTTTCTTTTTCACTTCTCCTCTGACCTTTCTATATATAGCCTGATTCTCAGATGTATTTGCAACCTGACATCTGTCACATGCGCTCTTTTTCTGCTTCATCATAGTCTCTATCTCTTTCGTCATCCAGGGAGCCCTGACTTTAGTTGCCCTGCCTTTCCCCCTAGTGGGAATGTACCCACACTGTCCCTGAACTATTTCCTCTTTAAAGGCAGCCCATTGTTCTATTACAGTTTTGCCTGCCAATCTTTGATTTCAGTTTACCCAGGCCAGATCCGTTCTCATCCCACTGAAATTGGCTTTCCCGCAGTTAAACATTTTTATTCCAGATTGCTCCCTGTCCTTTTCCATAGCTAATCTAATTATTTTTATATGTCATGCGGGAGGGAATTGTGTTTCACAGAAAAGCTAACTTAACTGCAGAATCTGCTCCCAAATCACCAATTAAAAATACCTGAAACCAATGTAATAAAAAGGAATGGAACTTATTTGGTTGCACTGAATCATGGTCTTGGTCAAAGGCCTTTACTGAAGGCTATTTTTCAGTATGATTTTTTTTTGTTGTTTTTGTTTTTTTGAGTTGTCAGCTTTTTTGAAGCTGTTCATCAGCTTTTGAGTTTATTCTTTCTTTTTGTGTGTTACAAAAATAAGATCTTACCTTCACGCTCACACATTCTCTTCCACCCTGAAAACAGAAACAACAAATAAGTCTTTCACATCGGGGACCAAATACAAGAACTTTGCCTGATGGCAGTGCCTATCACGAATTCAGTGCCCACGATTTTCCATCCATTCAGTTTATTAGGCAGAAAATCACGGGCTATGAAAAATGAAACCAGAGACCTCGGAATGGCAAATGGTTCGCTTGTCCGAATTCAGCTGACCCATCTTAAAGGATTCCCAAGATTGGCCTGAATAGTTATGCGGCCCAGATTGAACCGGGCACTGGAAACTCGCTGATGGGGTTGGCAGGAAATAGTTGTCCAACTGCAGATCTTAAAGTACGGATGAAGCAAGGAACAGGTCTGCTCTATTTTCTAATGCTTCTTTGGATATCCTATTGTAGGATCTGTAGCAAAGGAGACTTTGCTCTCTTTGATAGGGCAGGATACCCTCCTGTATGAAGACATGCCTGGGCTTAGCAGGAGGTGGCAGACCATCCAGAGACAATGCAGTGTCCACCATCCAGAGAGTCATGCAATAAACACCCTCAGGAAATCTGCCTAATCAGTGCTGCACTACAGAGTAAAGGCACCACTCCCACCCGCCTAGCAGGAGAAATGCTCGAAGGGCAGATGAGTTGAAGAATCAACACTACAATATTGTAGCCCTATCTTGAAGTGGATTTCCCTGCTGGGCATGAAGCAGAAAATTTACCCTTAAATGGGTAAAAGAACCACTGATGATGGGGCAATCAATGGGTAGGGGGCTATCTGAGGGTGCAACATGGTTGCCAACAGGTAAAGGAGGTCAACAGGTCGGAACATGGTGGGCCATTCTCCTGAGCCCCCACCATATAAGGCTGATAGTATTGGGGGAAGCCGGGCCTGTCAAATCCTAGCAATCCCCAATACTACCAGACACTGACTACTCCCAACACTCTTAAACCTGCTCCTCAGTCCTGCTGGATGCCATGTCCCCTTTCTACAACTTCCCTTCTCCCCCCACTCCCAGATCCTGGGACTCCCTCTCGGTGCTCACAGATCCCGAGACTGCAAAGCCAGAACTTCTTAATGCAAAGCATGCCTCCACACACCAAAACTTCCCTCCCCAATTCTCCAAAATCCCAGGACCCTGCTCCCTGATCCTACATACCATGACCTGCCACTATGTTTTCAGAACCCTCCCTGGAACCCCTTCAAAGTACTGCATCCTGAGACTGCATCCCAGTGCTGCCCGAGGCACTCTTCCCAGTGTCCCCCAAACCTTGCGAGACCCTCAATGCCAATAAGTCAATGTCCCCGGTCACCAATGGATTACTTTTGAAATGTGGTCAGTGTTGTTAAGCGACTTTTATATTATCAGAAATGATTAACAATAGTGATTGGTTTTAAGTTGTTTGAAAAAGAGAGCTTAACGTTCAAGCCATTTTAAATGTGGGGAATGTGGTACTATTCAAACACCCTATTCATAACACAGTTCTGAATAACAATGAGAAATACCATGGGAGATCTGCGAATTTATATACAACAGTTTGTGTAAAAGAGAATACCATACCCGACTCAACAAGAGGTTTCCACTGACCTACAAAATAAAAAGGAATTTAGTAAATACATTTTATTTATCTGATTATCAAACATTCAAATAGTACCACATTCCCCACATTTAAAATGGCTTGAACGTTAAGCTCTCTTTTTCAAACAACTTAAAACCAATCACTATTGTTAATCATTTCTGATAATATAAAAGTCGCTTAACAACACTGACCACATTTCAAAAGTAATCCATTGGTTGTAATGTGCCTGGGGAGGTCCCAAGGACATGATAAGGAGCTAGATAAAAGCAAGTTCTTTCTCGGTCTATTGTCAACTCTTATCTCTCTATTTCTCTCCTTTTTTTTTCTCTCCTACCCTGAAGGTGCTGACTTTTGCTGAAGTGTATTTTTATGGGCAGCCAGTATTTCACTTGTGACCATTTCTCATGTACGAGCCTAGACATTGAGTGTTGGCAGGCAAATCCATCATGGAATGCATCACATACAGCCAGTCTTGTCCTGACTTAATGTCCAGCATGCTCACACTTTCTATTAGGGTTCATTGGATAGCAATTGATTCAGATCCCTTGCGTGATGTTATCTCCTTCCCTAGCCCAAGGAGCAAGAATAAATCGTCAACTCATCGCAGACCTTGGATTGAACCTACCACATCTGGTATGAAAAGAAAAAAAAGACTTGTATTTATATAGTGCCTTGCACAACCTCAGGATGTTTCAAAGCGCTTTGCAGCCAGTTAAGTATTTTCTTTTGAAGTATAGTCATTGTTGTAATGTAGGAAACGCAGCAGGCAATTTGCACACAGCAAGCGCACAAAAACAGCAATGAGATCATGACCAGATAATCTGCTTTTTATATAGCAAAACATTCGGAAAATATTTTGAGGCAACTATGGAGTACAGCTGTAAGGAAGTTTTAATCAAAAGGCATACAATAATAACATAGAAACATGTAAGATAGGAGCAGGAGTAGACCATTCGGCCCCTCGAGCCTGCTCCACCATTCAATGAGATCATGGCTGATCATCCAAATTCAGTACCCTGTCCCTGCTTTCTCCCATATCCCTTGATCTCTTTAGCCTTAAGAAATATATTTAACTCCTTCTTGAATATATTTAATGAATTGGCCTCAACTGCCTTCTGTGGTAGAGAATTCCACAGGTTCACCACTCTCTGGGTGAAGAAATTCCTCCTCATCAGTCCTAAATGGCCTACCCCTTATCTTTAGACTGTGACCCCTGGTTCTGGACTCCCAGACCATCGGGAACATTCTTCCTGCATCTAGTCTGTCCAGTCCTGTTAGAATTTTATAAGTTTCAATGAGATCCCCTCTCATTCTTCCAAACTCCAGCGAGTATAAGCCCAATCGACCCAATCTCTCCTCATACGTCATTCCTGCCATCCCAGGTATAAAATATATTATGGCCTGTCATAAGATCTGTCTAACTGGTACAGTGGGTTATTCCTAGCCTTTTAACTCTGGGACCTGGGAACGATATCTGGCAAGATTAATGGGAGGCAAGTCTCCTCCCTCTACTAGCTATCATGGTTCTATATGAAACGACTTTGGGTCAATCTAGTTTCTAGTGGGTGTGTTTGTACAGCATAATGTGCCGACGGGCTGGTACAAATTATATTACCAATGTAAGTCTGAGTGCTCAAAAGAATTTGCGGTGTGGTAAACACAAATGTGACACTGGTAAGCAGCGTGCTGAGGTTTTCTGACTGTCCGTCTGCTGTTTGAGGCCCCTGTGGCAGCACAGGGTTTTGGAAAAGTCCTCCCAATGTATTTAAATCAAATGTCAAAGATTATTCCAAGATATCCTGGTACAGTGAATTGTGCATGAAGAATATGCAGGGGTTCGGTTTATGAGTCTTTGTTTTAAAGTATAGCCATGCTATCAATGCGCAAAAATAACTGAGCCTAACAGATAAAAAATGTAAATGTAATTAATTAAACTTGCAATTACTCCAAAAAACAACATTCTTTGTAGTTAATGAATATTTCAATGTTGGACTCTTACCAAGTTCTATGATAGATTTCTGGAGTTTTAGTTCTGGAAAGATACAACAAAACATTGTAATGAATATTAGAAACTATGACTTAATTAATCAGATGTTCTCACTGAAAAATCATCATATCTATTCAAATTATTTCTATGAAAATCACTTTCACCAATACACCATACATCCACTTCTATCATCTTTAGGTGTTAAGTGATAGATCGTGCTACGGTTCACGTGGTGCTACACTGTGCAACTGGTTTATTTCTACAGAGGATTAAGTGGGAGGTGGAAGATTAAATTAAACAACAGAACATTTTTTGCCAACAATTACTTGAAGAGATGTGGAAAGGAAGGATATCCTTATAAAAGGAAAAGTTTCCAATCGCACACCCAAGCCATAGTGGCTAAATTATTTGAAAAAGATACAAAGAAACATAAGCTGTTATGGAACCAAAAAGATTACAGAAAGAAGAGGGTGTGTGCCATTCATTGGAGGGCAAGTACCCTGAAAAAAAATGAAGGCAGCAGGAAGCAAAACATAATGGAACTGGGAGTCACTAAACATAATGAGAACTGGGAGTCACAAAAGAGTCAGATGAGGATAACATGAGAATAAGCAGAGTATAGGTAGTTAAAGAATGTCTTTGGCTCTCTTTTGGTGAAATGATAGAAGTAGATGTTAAACACCAAACGGGTCCTGTAACGGACAAGTGAATAGAAATTATGGAGTATCAGGAAATGGCAGATGTGATACATGCAATGTCCATATCAATCCTTACAAAGGCTGTGTGGACAAATTCCACACCCAAAGAGTCAAATGCAGACAGGGCACGTGGACCAAATGTGATACACCGCACAATCAAAAAGGAAATAAGCAACAAAATAGATGAGCCGCTAGTTAATATTTTTGGGAGCTTTGTAAATAGAAAGGATTAATGAAGTAACAGCAAAAATAATAAAAGTAACAATTAGGAAGGGTTCATTCTGGTTTCCCTGTTCTTTACACTAATCAGAAACTATGTAGAGGGCACTTTATGTAATATTATATAACATTGCTGATGCCAAGCTATGGGTACAATGTAAGATAATTAGTATTCAAAGTCGGAGTGATTTTAATGTAGATAAATGTACGGCAAAGTACACAGCAATGGGAAACATGAATAGATCTTATTTTATAATATGTTGTGCAATTGTGGGGTTGTTTTAAGCAAAATCAACATAAGTTAAAAGTTTGCTTGCAAAGGTTGAAAAGGGAAAAGATTTGGCCATGATTACCGACTGTTACCCAAGTATCTAATTGAAGTAAAGCAGTTATCAATAATGTAAATTGAGTACTGAATTTATCTATAGGGTAAATAACTGCAAGTTGAAACAGGTACATTTTAACTGTTTAATTGGTCACATTTAAAATACTGGGGGTGAAATTGGTCTTGGGCAGCACCGAATCGGCAGCCCCGCTTACACTCCGTCTGATATTCTTTCCCATTGATTTAATTAAGAAGGAACGTGATCTGGGTTCTTAACAAGTCAATATTCCAGTGCACCAATTCTGGAGCTGATCAGGAAACTGGGCACCCTCACCCTGAAATTTACCATCTATTACTTTAATGATTTTCTGATATTGGCTGAGGTGGGCAAGGGCTCAGGATATCTACCCTATCTTCTTGATACAGAGGCAAACATAATAATAATTTCCTGAATTAATACAACAGCAAAAAGGTGAAACAGAGCTCCATTGGTTCATATTATTCCAGATTATTCTTGCTGCACATTTGCTGAAGAAAATGTTAAAGGCATATTTACAGTAAGAGGGCCATAATCACAGAATATTCAACAGGTAACCTAACTGTGAAAGAGTTGTTAAAAATACTGAAAATTGAGAAGAGTTCTCTATTCAGCAGCCAAGTGGGAGTTGCAACTATTCCTTTCTTTTTCACTTCGATGTTCACTCCCACCCCACCCACCGCCCCCAACATTTAATATTGAAATAAACCTGGTCTCGTTTCCACATTTCGCTGGTATAATCCTGTGGTCCTGAAATTCCACAGGGTTCTTCTTGTCTCCCAACTTAACTTCGATGGAAGATTGGCAGAACATCTAGTGAAACTTCTTTTTTTATGCTGTTTCTCCGGGGATTCCTCCGGTTATCCACCGAAGTTACAGCGGGAGACTGGGAGAATCCCCACGGGATTTCCAGGCCTGTATCTATATTGTCTTTTGTCACGGTTACATTGAGAATTTACCTTTAATGCGTCTATGTTGCTTCACATTCCAATAAATCACAGCAGAAATAGCTGTAATTAGAAGACAAATAGTCAGGAGCAATGGCAGGAGCCAGTCAGGATAAGCAGGGAAGATATCATCTGCAAAGTAAACACCAGTGAATTAGATAATGATATTATCTACAACACATGCAATGGAAATAGTTTTTTAAGAATATCTAATATTAGTAAAAGTTCATGAGGTGGAAAGCCCATGGTTGTTCCGCCAGCCCTGCCGTAACTTCAGCGGGAGTCCGCTGGAACAGCCAGAAATGCCAGCACTGAAGTTTGCTGAATGGCTTGTTGGCGATGGAGCCTCTGCCCACTTCAAACATTGCCACCGATGTTTAATATTATGGTTGCCTCTGTAAGGGCAGGGTCTCCAAAATTGGCATTCACGCAGCCAAATAAATATTTTGAGCTGTCCTCCAACACTTGTATTTCGGGACTGGTGGGACCAACACCCTCGCACTTTCCAACCTCTTTGTCCGGCAGGGTGCCCCAAATGTGCCCCTAGCCGGCCAAAGCCCTTTAAATTGTGGGACCTCCCCCTAATGCTGTGAATTTTGGTGTAATCAGCAGCAGAGCTGAGGGGCTGGTGCATCACAACACGTACTGAGATATGGCACCCTGCAAATTTTTGGGGCCTAAGTTTGTAAACTATATTTGTCTAGGCCACATTCAACAGCAACAACTTGCAAAGTGCTTCACAGAGGCGTAATCATAGGATTACATCGGATATACGGCACAGAAACAGGCCATTCGGCCCAACCAGTCCATGCCGGCATTTATGCTCCACTCCAGCCTCCTCCGGTCTTTCCTCATCTAAATCGATCAGCATAATCCTCATAATCAGACAAAAATGGATGCGAAGCCAAAGAAGGATATAATAGGGTTTTATGAAAGGTCTTAAAGAAGGAGAGGAAGGTGGAAAGGCAGAGGGCTTTAAGTAAGGAATTCCAGAGCATGGGCCTAGATGGCTGAGGCACAGCTGCCAATGGTGGGGCAGAGAGGGAGGGAAGTGCAAAATGAAAGAGGAAGAACAGAAAGTTCGGAGGGGTCTGTAGGGCTGGAGATTAGAAAGAGAAGGAGGGATGAGTTTATTAAGGCATTTAAACATGAAGATGAGAATTTTAAATCTGAGGCATTGGGGACTGGGAACCAACGAAAGTCAGCGAGGACAGAGGTGATAGGCGAGCGGGACAGTATACAGGCAGCAGATTTGGGATGAGCTAAGATTTACTGAGGGTGGAGGAGGAGAGGCCGGCCAGGAGAGCACTGGAAGAGTTGGGTCTGGAGGTGACAAAGAGCATGGATGAGGGTTTCAGCAGCAGATGCGCTGAGGCAGGGGCAGGTGATGTTATGGAGGTGGGAGTAGGTGGACTTTCTGATGGAGAGGATAAGGGGTCCAAAGCTCATCCTGGGGTCGAATAGGACACAGAGATTGCGAAAAGTCTGGTTTAGTTTAAAACAACAGCCGAGGAGGGGGATGGAATCAGTGGTGAGGGTAGAGTTTGTGGCAGGGCCCGAAGATATGACTTCAGTCTTCCCAATGTTTAACTGGAGGAAATCACGCTTCATCCAAGACTGGATATCGGACCAGCAGTTTGAGAACATAAAGGTAATGGAGGGGTCGAGACCAATGTTCCAGGGATCCCGCGCAGTCGGCTTGCTGGATTTTTAATACAAGAACTGCACATGCGCAGTATATTGAAAATACGTTAGTGGGAACATTGGTCGAGGCAGATGGTGGCAAAATAGTCGTCAGCGTACATGTGGAAGCTGACCCCAAGTCTTCAGATGATGTCACCAAAGCACAGCATGTAGATGAGAAAGATGTGGAGGCCACGGTAATGGTGCGGGGGTGGGAAGAGAAGCCATTGCTAGTGATGCTCTGGCCAAGACTGGATAGACAAGAGTGGAACTAAGTGAGGGCAAATCCCACTGAGTTGGACAACGGAGGAAAGATGTTGGAGGAGGATGGTGTGGTCAACTATGTCAAAGGCTGTGCAGAGACGGAGGAGGGTCGATGCACCACAGTCACAGTGGATGATAGAACATAAGAACTAGGAGCAGGAATAGGCCATTTGGCCCCTTGAATCTGCTCTGAAATTCAGTAAGATCATGCTTGATCTTCTACCTCAACTCCACCTACCCTTACTATCCCCATATCCCTTGATTCCCTTAGTATCCAAAATTATTTCGATCGCTGCCTTGAATATACTCAACAACTGAGCCTCCACAGCCCTCTGGGGTAGAGAATTCCAAAGATTCACAGCCCTTTGAGTGAAGAAATTTCTCCTCATCTTAGTCCTAAATGGCTAACCCCTTATTCTGAGATTGTGACCCCTGGTTCTAGGCTCCCCAGCCAGGGAAAACATCCTCCCAGCATCTACCCTGCGAGGCCCTTTAAGAATTTATATGTTTCAATGAGATGACCTCCCAAATTCTAGGGAACATAGACCTAGTCTACTCAATCTCTCCTCATAGGACGATCCCCCCATCCCAGGAATCAGTCTAGTGAACCTTTGTTGCACTAGGAGCAGGAGTAGGCCATTTGGCCCCTCGAGCAAGTATATCCTTCCTCAGGGAAGACGACCAATACTGTACACAGTACCCCAGGTGTGGTCTCACCAAGGCCCTACATATTTGCAGTGACTTCTTTACTCTTATACACCAATCCCTTTGTGATAAAGGCTAAGATACCATTTGCTTTCTTAATTGCTTGTTGTACCTGCACGTTAAATTTCTGTGATTTTTTTTATTCGTTTATGGGATTTGGGTGTCGCTGGCAAGGCCAGCATTTATTGCCCATCCCTAATTGCCCTTGAGAAGGTGGTGGTGAGCTGCCTTCTTGAATTGCTGCAGTCCGTCTGGTGAAGGTGCTCCCACAGTGCTGTTAGGTAGGGAGTTCCAGGATTTTGACCCAGTGACGATGAAAGAACGACGATATACTTCTAATTCAGGATGGTGTGTGACTTGGAGGGAAACTTGGAGGTGGTGGTGTTCTCATGCGTCTGCTGCCTTTGTCCTTCTAGATGGAAGAGGTCGCGGGTTTGGGAGGTGCTGCCGAAGAAGCCTTGGTGAGTTGCACCTTGTAGATGGTACACACTGCAGCCACGGTACGCCGGTGGTGGAGGGAGTGAATGTTTAAGGTGGTGGATGTGGTGCCAATCAAGTGGGCTGCTTTGTCCTGGATGGTGTCAAGCTTCTTGAGTGTTGTTGGAGCTGCACTCATCCAGGCAAGTGTTAGGAGGTGAATCACTCGGCGCAGAATACCCAGCCTCAGACCTGCTTTTTTAGCCACAGTATTTGTGGCTGGTTCAGTTAAGATTCTGGTCAATGGTGACCCCCAGGATGTTGAATGGGGGATTCAGCAATGGTAATGTTGTTGTATGTCAAGGGCTTGGGGGGTGGGTGATTAGACTCCCTCTTGTTGGAAATCCTGCAGCGATGTCCTGGGGCTGAGATGATTGGCCTCCAACAATCACAACCATCTTCCTTTGTGCTAGATATGACTCTAGCCAGTGGTGAGGTTTCCCCATGATTCCCATTGACTTGAAATTTACTAGGGCTCCTTGATGCCACACTCAGTCAAAATGCTGCCTTGATGTCAAGGGCAGTCAGTCTCACCTCACCTCTGGAATTCAGCTCTTTTGTCCATTTTGGACCAAGGATGTAATGAGGTCTGGAGCCAAGTGGTCCTGGCGGAACCCAAACTGATCAGCAGTGAGCACTCTTGACATTGTCTATCCAGCACTTCCTTGGTCTTCCTGGGCTTCTTGTTCCATGTACCTCTGTATTCAGGGCCACAAAAGGTATTCTAGCTGTTTCCACTCATGAAACGTGCCCAAACCATCACAGTCCTCCTTCTTGGATCTTTTGGAGAAGTGTTGTTGCTTGTCTGAGTAATGTTCGTATTATGTTTTTGATTCTTGGCATCCTGGACATGTCTAGTATTCCTCTCAACCAACTCATCTTTTCTCATGTTCCAGCACTCAGTTCCTAAATTGCTACTCTCCCATTGGAGGGGACCTCACCCTTTATGCAATTGAGCCTTTCCCTGGGATTTGAGGCAGTGTCAGTACTGGGGCAGACTGTTGGCCCGAAGTCTCACCCCGCCACACTTCTGGCAGTACTCCAGGATCATACTGCTTCCATAAATAAGTGTTTATTATAGGTACATGTAAATCAATCATCAATTCCAATACAGTTCTATCTGTTTATGCCAACATTTTGGGGACAATGTTCCTGCTAAGCTGTGTGAAATTGTGAATGGGCCACACGCACCCAAAAAAAGAGGGGGACCATTGTTTGGGGACCTTTCAAGTTTTGTTACATTGAATTTGCAGAAGTCAATCAAGAGGGTGAAGGAGTTTGTTCGTCTAGGTCGGGTGTCAAGATAAGCGGTAAATGACGTAAGCCTTTAATGCTGTCAGAGACTTGTCAACTTAAGTGGCCAGAGTTTGTCAATGTCGGCATAAATGGCAAGTTTTTTATTTAAATATACAGAGAAGGCACTGGGACTGGGACTTTTTTTCAAATGTACGCAGGATGTTGACAAACGGTTTTGAGATAAGCAAGATAACAGTGTATTAACACCTCATGGACCATCATACAGGGGCACCTTGGGGAACAGCTAGTCTTATGGTTTGATTTATGGTAGACTTTAAATCAGCTTTCCCTTTACTGATTAAACATTATAATTTACAAACCTGATATCCCAATAATTGCTTCTTGTTCTGTTTTCAACAGTTTGCTCCGTATAAGACACTTGAACCGGTTTGTTGAATCTCTTGTTATTCCAATGTTGCTCTGGACATTTACAAGACCATTAGAGTCCTGGTGGTATTGTGTTTCAGCCTGTATTAAATTATGTCCATCCCCACTAATCCACTGTATCTCCGGTTCAGGGTACCATCCACTGGATTTGCACACAAGCTGAATTCCATTTTTATGATATCCCTTCATCTGAATCCAGGGCTCGCACCCCAAACCTGCAATAGTCAGTGAACAGATTGAGAAATAACAACTGTTAGGAACAACAACAACAACTTGTATTTATATGGTACCTTATTGCAGTAAAACGTCCCAAGAACACTTTCTATAGCCTATGGGAAATATTCATTTAATGTTATTGATAGATATCTAATCATAGCCTAGTTATGACATGACTTTAATGGGATTATGAAGTAAATTTCTTCTCAAGATATGTCCTTATAGAATAGTGATGATTAAATAATTAATGTCAATCAGTTGTTCAGACTAATTAGCTCCCACTTAGACGAGGTAGCAGAGGGCACCCGATACCCATGGAATTGTACTCCAGCAAGGCATAAATACTTTCAAGAGGAGAGGAAGGGGGGAAACTGGAGAGACAAAAAAATCCATATATTACTGATTAATTATACAACCGCTGGGGGGCAGATGATACTTACAGACCCTAGAATAATAATTCTGGTGGTGCCAATGGATTTTCAAACTTCTGCCTGTCATGTTCTCCCTGCTATGACCCCATTCCAAGTCCTGGGCATGGAGTTATTTATATATTAGGGTTGGGCACTTGCATCAGTAGCAGTGCTGTGGGGTGCCCAACCAGCAGGCCTCTTGGGATATCAGTCAGGTATGTTCTCATCAGGTGGTATGTCAGAGGACCATCAAGCACCACATTTTTCGTCATTACCACTTTGGCAATGATGGATTTAAGACAGAGTTATCAGTGTTGATAAGGAAGACAAACAGCTGGATGGCAAAAGAATACAGATACGATTGATTGGCAGTACAACATTGGTAGATTTTGTCATTTTATTGGTGCCTGGAAAAATTCTGCTGAGCTCCCAGGGGCTGCCTGTCCCTTAAAGATTCTGCAAGCATCCATCTCCTGCAGCAGCAGCCATTTCTCATAATTCCTCCCCCATGACGAGCTCCCAAGCACAGGCAGGAATCCTGAATAATATTTGCATAAGGATGACCCTGGAAATGTCACCAGGGTTCGCAGTGGATCAGTCAGGCAGCACAATACACACCCTGCCACACTCAGAAGGGTCCAAGCGTAACACTGGAGGCTGAGAAATTGAGAGATGAGGTGTGTTGGTCTCAAAAAGAGCAGGAGTGGGTCCCACTAGGAGGTGGGGGTCCAGGCCTCTTACAAAGGGGAATGAGGGGCAGAACTATGGGGTTTCCAAGAAGGCAGCTAAGCGCCAGAGTTTCCAGCAGCCTGGGACAGGCAGCAACCTGAGATGTTTCCCTAGTAGCGTGGGCACCTGTCAGTCCCAAGTAATGAGGTGCCCACCTACTCGGCCCTCAAAATCAGCAGAGTCAGTGCTGGAGGGCACCCTCGAACACAAGACCAGTGTAATGGTCAGGATCACATCCTGCACATTTTCAGGATCAACACCTAATGGCACTATTCAAAGAGCTGAACGTTCTCCCGATGTTTGGCCAACACCATTCAAAGAAGGATTAACTGGTTACTTGCTATACATGGGATCTTGCTCCTTAAAACCTACCTCTTTGACCAAGTTTTTTTGTCACCTGTCCAAATATCTCCTTATGACCACATTGACCGACATCACAACAGTGACTGTACTTCACAATTAACAAACACTTGGTGCTGAGAGAGGCCGACAGGATGAGTTATTTGGCTGAGAGAAGATAAGGAAACATGTGTTGACAGAACAGGAAATCGACACCAAGACTGAACCTGAAGCGGCAAGACCAAACTAGTAAGCATGTGCATGTGGTGTTGTTTGCAGAGGATTTAAGTCGATACATAAGAACATAAGAAATAGGAGCAGGAATAGGCCAATCGGCCCCTCGAGCCTGCTCCGCCATTCAATAAAATCATGGCTGATCTGATCCTAACCGCCAATCTACTATCACAGAACCATCTCCTGAATCTAACAGAATTAGACACACGAAATAGGAGCAGGATCAGGCTACACGGCCCCTGGGCCCGCTCCGCTACCCACAGGGCCATGACCGATCCGAACCTAGACTCATGCCCAAATTCCTGCCCGCTCCCCGTAACCCTTAATTCCCTTTACTCCTAGGAAACTGTCTATTTCTGTTTTAAATTTATGTAATGATGTAGCTTCTACAGCTTTTTGGGGCAGCATATTCCATGGACCTACCACCCTCTGAGTGAAGTAGTTCCTCCTCATCTCAGTTTTGAAAGAGCAGCCCCTTATTCTAAGACTATGCCCCCTAGTTCTAGTTTCACCCATCATCGGGAACATCCTTCCCGCATCCACCCGATCCAACCCCTTCACAATCTTATATGTTTCAATAAGGTCGCCTCTCATTCTTCTGAACTCCAATGAGTAGAGTCCCAATCTACTCAACCTCTCCTCATATGTCCATCCCCTCATCCCCGGGATTAACCGAGTGAACCTTCTTTGTACTGACTCGAGAGCAAGTATGTCTTTTCTTAAGTATGGACACCAAAACTGTATGCAGTATTCCAGGTGCGGTCTCACCAATACCTTGTACAACTGAAGCAATACCTCCCTATTTTTATATTCTATCCCCCTAGCAATGAAAGCCAACATTCCATTGGCCTTCTTAATCACTTGCTGCACCTGCATACTAACCTTTTGAGTTTTGTGCACCAGGACCCCCAGATCCCTTTGTACTTCAGTACTTTCCAGTTTCTTGCCATTAAGATAATAACTTGCTCTACGATTTTTCCTGCCAAAGTGCATAACCTCACACTTTCCAGTATTGTATTCCATCTGCCAAATCTCTGCCCACTTACTTAGCCTGTCTATGTCCACTTGCAGGTTTTTTATGTCCTCCTCACTCACTACTTTCCCTCCCATCTTAGTATCATCTGCAAACTTTGATATGTTACACTCGGTCCCCTCCTCCAAATCGTTAATATAGATTGTAAAGAGTTGGGGACCCAGCACTGACCCCTGCGGAACACCACTAGTTACTGATTGCCAGTCTGAGAATGAACCATTTATCCCAACTCTCTGCCTTCTGTTAGATAGCCAATCCTCTATCCATGCCAGAATATTACCCCCAATCCCGTGATTTTTTATCTTAAGCAATAATCTTTTGTGTGGCACCTTGTCAAATGCCTTTTGGAAGTCTAAATACACTACGTCCACTGGTTCCCCTTTATCCACCCTATATGTTACTTCCTCAAAGAACTCCAGCAAATTTGTCAAACATGACTTCCCCTTCATAAAACCATGCTGACTTTGTCCTATTAAATTATGATTATCCAAACGTCCTGTTACTGTCTCCTTAATAATGGACTCCAAAATTTTACCTACCACAGATGTTAGGCTAACCGGTCTATAGTTTCCAGCCTTCTGTCTACTGCCCTTTTTAAATAAGGGTGTTATATTAGCAGTTTTCCAGTCTGCCGGGACCTTTGCTGAGTCCAGGGAGTTTTGGAAAATTATTACCAATGCAGCCACAATCTCTACCGCCACTTCCCTCAAGACCCTAGGATGTAAGCCATCAGGTCCAGGTGATTTATCCGCCTTGAGTCCCATTATTTTACCGAGTACCACTTCCTTAGTGATTTTGATCGTGTTTAGCTCCTCCCCCCCTTTAGCCCCCTGTTTGTCCAGTGTTGGGATATTCTTAGTGTCCTCTACTGTAAAGACTGATACAAAGTATTCATTCAGTGTTTTTGCCATCTCCATATTTCCCACCATTAATTTCCCGGTCTCATCCTCTAAGGGACCAACATTTACTTTAGCCACCCTTTTTCTTTTTATATAACTATAAAAACTCTTACTATCTGTTTTTATATTTTTTGCTAATTTACTTTCATAATCTATCTTCCCTTTCTTAATCAATCTTTTTGTTATTTTTTGCTGTCTTTTAAAGTTTTCCCAATCCTCTATCCTCCCACTAGATTTGGCTACCTTATATGCCCTTGTTTTTAGTCGAATACTATCCTTAATTTCTTTACTTAGCCACGGATGGCTGTCTTTTCTTTTACACCCTTTTCTTCTCGGTGGAATATATTTTTTTTGGAAGTTGTAAAATAACTCCTTAAATGTACACCACTGATCATGTATCGTCTTACCCTTTAATCTATTTTCCCAATCCACTCTACTCAATTCCGCTCTCATACCTTCATAGTCTCCTTTATTCAAGCTTAGCACGCTTGTTTGAGATCCAACCTTCTCACCCTCTAATTGAATATGGAATTCAACCATGTTATGGTCACTCATTCCAAGGGGATCCTTTACTAGGACATTTTTAATTAATCCTATCTCGTTACACAGGACCAGATCTAAGGTTGCTTGCCCCCTGGTCGGTTCAGTTACATACTGCTCAAGAAACCCATCCCTAATACACTCAATGAACTCATCCTCAAGGCAGCACTGCCCAATTTGATTTGTCCAATTAATATGATAGTTAAAATCCCCCATAATTATAGATGTTCCCTTATTACAAGCTTCAACTATTTCCTGATTGATACTCCGTCCAACAGAGTTGCAACTGTTCGGAGGCCTATAGACTACGCCCACTAGTGTTTTTTTCCCCTTATTATTCCTTATCTCCACCCAAATTGTTTCATTATCCTGATCTTTTGACCCAATATCATTTCTCTGTATTAGTGATTCCTTCCTTTATTAACATAGCCACCCCACCTCCCCTTCCTTCCTGCCTGTCCTTCCTGATCGTTAAATAACCTGGTATGTTTAATTCCCAGGCAGTCACCCTGCAGCCATGTTTCTGTAATGGCCACAAGATCATACCCATATGTAGTTATTTGTGCCATTAATTTGTCTATTTTGTTA
Source organism: Somniosus microcephalus (assembly GCF_052327205.1). Classification (NCBI taxonomy): domain Eukaryota; kingdom Metazoa; phylum Chordata; class Chondrichthyes; order Squaliformes; family Somniosidae; genus Somniosus; species Somniosus microcephalus. The sequence goes on from NW_028225179.1 coordinate 151,853,307, forward strand.
CGAATGCTACGTGCATTCAGATAGAGAACTTTCAAAGATGTTTTGTGACACTTAGTTCCTGCATTTGCCCTATTTATTACTTTACCTTTTACTCCATACCTTCTGCCCCTTCCTGACACGCTCTGGTTTTTAATTTCCCCACTGCTACCAAAGTCTATGACCTTCTCTGTTGTCATTTTTATTATTTTCTCTCTAGGAACCTCCCCCCCACTAGTTAGTTTAAAGCCCTCTCTACAGCCCTAGTTATATGATCCACCAGGACTCTAGTCCCAGCACTGGCCAAGTGAAGCCCGTCCCAACGGAACAGCTCCCTCCTGCCCCAGTACTGGTGCCAGTGTCCCAGGAAGCAAAACCCATTTCTCCCACACCAGTCTTTGAGCCACGCATTTAACTCTCTAATTTTATTTGTCCTAGCCAAATTCGCTCGTGGCTCAGGTAATAATCCAGATTATTACCCTTGAGGTTCTGTTTTTTAATTTGACCTCTAGCTGCTCATACTCCCTTAACAGAACCGGCTTCCTAGTCCTATCTACGTCGTTTGTACCAACATGGACCACGACAACTGGATCCACCCCCTCCCACTGCAAGTTTCTTTCCAGCCCAGAGGAGATGTTCTTAACCCTGGCACCGGGTAGGCAACACAGCCTTCGGGACTCTCGCTCTTGGCTGCAGAGAACTCTATCTATCCCCCTAATAATACTATCCCCTACCACTACATCATTTCTATTTACTCCCCCCTCTTGAATGGCCCCCCGTTCCACGGTGCTGTGGCCAGATTGCTCATCCTCCCTGCAGTCCCTGCTCCTATCCCCACAGGGAGTAAGAACCTCGAACCTGTTGGACAAGAGCAAGGGCTGCGGCTCCTCCAACACTACCTCCTGGATCCCTGTACCTGCTTCACTCGTAGTCACACCGTCCTGTCCCTGACCATGGGCTACATCTGAATTAATTATCTTCATAGGTGTGACCACCTCCTGATACACAGAGTCCAGGTACTTCTCCCCCTCCCTGATGTGTCGCAGTGTCTGAAGCTCAGACTCCAGCTCATCAACACGGAGCTGGAGTTCCTGTAGCAGCAGACTCTTGTCACAGATGTAATCACCGTGAGCCTCAATGGGGTCTACCGGCTCCCACATCTCGCAACAGTAACACATCACCTGCTCCATTCTATGTAATTAATTTTAAAAAATTATTGTTAGTTATGGACACCCTCTGCCCGATTATAGATGCTAGTATCCCCTTTAATTAATTGGATTTAAATTAAATCCATCCCTCTAATTACACCAGTTAAATGGTTTACCAACAGTCACTCTGCACCAGAAAGGCCTTATTAACTACAACCCACAGAGTTAAAGTTTGAAAAGAGCACCTAACACCCCACTTACCCTAACTCACACTTACCCAAACTCACAGCACTCTCTGCTGACTCGCACTCAATGCTTGCTTGCACTAGCAATGGTCTTTTTATACTGTTTGTTTGTTTACAGCCAAATGAGTCACCCCTGCTGATTGGTTAGAAAACTGGTTTCCACTGCCTGCTGTGCCAATTTACTCCTACTGCAGTGTTACCTTGTTTTACTCTTCTTAAACCAACAGAATCCCAAATATTTAACTTTTCCCCTTTACTTAAACTGCTTAAGTAATCTTATCAAGAATGATTTAAAGAGAAATAACAATTAAAGAACTCTCACACTTACCCAAACTCACAGCACTCTCTGCTGACTCGCACTCAGTGCATGCTCGCATACAAATGAGATCAAATCAAAGTGCAAGAGGCCAGTGGAGTGAGAAGGCAGCTGTAAGTAGCAGGAGTTTGACCTGAACTTCAGTTTGGAATTGAAGTGTATTTCAGTATTCAAATCCTTTGACTGTGTTTACTATGCCAGGTTAGTGAAAACCACATTGTATGGAATTTGCATGATGTGGGAGTTTCTGGAAACTATAAGGGAGATTTCCCATTTCCATGTTCTCAACTTGTGCCAGAAGCATCCATCAGGAATGTGTAACCCCAGCCTGGATTTACTCCCTAAGCCTCTCCACATCTCTCTCTCTCTCTCTCCTCCTTTAAGATGCTCCTTGGAACCTATCTCTTTGACCAAGTTTTTTTGTCCCCTCTCCTAATATCTCATGTGGCTCGGAGTCAAATTTTGTTTGATAACGCTCGTGTGAAGTGCCTTGGGATATTTTCCTACTTTAAAGGCCCTATATATGTAGCCTGCTCCTCTTTCAATACTGTTGGACTCTGCCCTTCAATGATCCAAGACCCACCCCCATCCTAATTGACCCTAGGATCCTTTTCCTCAGTCTCTGTTTCCCCCTCACCTCCTCCCCAGATCCCAGAACCTCCCATATCAGTGTACCAAGGCTCCCTGCAATGGTGCTACATAGATACAGAAGGCGATAAAAAGGGCAAACTGAATCTCTGGTTTTGTATCTAGCAGTATTGCTCGACCCACAGATCGCATCACAGTACTGGCAGAGTCCGGGTTCCCTTCCCAGTGCTCTTAATCTCAGGGACATACTCAATGCTGAAATGTCAGTGTCAGTAATAATTCTTGATATAACATCCCAGTTCTTTTAAACTTCTGAGTCACCGCGAGAAACCCCACTGGACATGTACATTAATTATCTAGATGAGGAATTGTAAGAACAATATTGAATTTGCGAATCTGTATCTAGACAAATACAACACAAAAGGAAGGAGGTAATGTTGAACTTGTACAAGACTTTAGTTGGGGTTGTATGTATAGTTTAGGACACCTCATTATAGGGAGATGCTAAAGCAATGGAAAGGTGTATCACAGAATCACTACGATGAGGGACTACAGTGATGAAAAGAGACTCGAGAAGTTAGGGCTTTTCTCGGGGCAGCTGAGAAGGTTACGAATGACTTGATAGAGGGTGTTTAATTTTATGAAAAATTATAATAAGGTAAATAGAGATAAGACCATTCCCATTGGTTGGCAACACCGTAGAGAGGGCTCAAATTTAAGATAAGTCACAAAGAATTAATGGGTAGTTAGAAGGGGGTAATTTTGACAAGGCAATTAGGGCTGGGCAATAAATGCTGGCCTTGCCCATGACGCCCACATCCCAGGAATGAATACAAAACCTAACCCGCCCGATTTTACTCTCCATTTAAATCAACGGAGAGCTATATTGGGCGGGGTGTAAAACCAGTGTTCCACCCAATCCCGTGGGAATCCCACCCAGTGAGTTAAGTTAAAATTACCCCCATGTCTTTACACAAGGGGTGGTTAGAATTTTTTCCAGACATGTATTAATAATGGAGAAGTAGCTAAGAACTGAAGGATAGTAAGTATAGTTCCAATATATATATTTTTTATTCGCTTATGGGATCTGGGTGTCGCTGGCATGGCCAGCATTTATTGCCCATCCCTAGTTGCCCTTGAGAAGGTGGAGGTGAGCCGCCTTCTTGAACCGCTGCAGTTCATGTGGTGAAGGTACTCACACAGTGCTGTTAGGTGGGGAGTTTTGACCCAGTGACGATGAAGGATCGGCGATATACTTCTAAGTCAGGATAGTGTGTGACTTGGAGGGGAACTTGGAGGTGGTGGTGTTCCCATGTGCCTGCTGCCCTTGTCCTTCTCGGTGGAAGAGGTCATGGGTTTGGGAGGTGCTGCCGAAGAAGCCTTGGCGAGTTGCTGCAGTGCATCTTGTAGATGGTACACACTGCAGCCACGGTACGCCGGTGGTGGAGGGAATGAATGTTTAAGGTGGTGGATGTGGTGCCAATCAAACAGGCTGCTTTGTCCTGCATGGTGTCAATCTTCTTGAGTGTTGTTGGAGCTGCACTCATCCAGGCAAGTGGAGAGTATTCCATCACACTCCTTACTTGTGCCTTGTAGATGATGGAAAGGCTTTGGGGAGTCAGGAGATGAGACACTCGCTGCAGGATACCTAGCCTCTGACTCGCTATTGTTGCCACGGTATTTATGTGACTGGTCCAGTTAAGTTTCTGGTCAATGGTGACCCCCAGGATGTTGATGGTGGGGGATTCGGCGATGGTAATGCCGTTGAATGTCAAGGAGAGGTGGTTAGACTCTCACTTGTTGGAGATAGTCATTGCCTGGCATGAAGGTTACCTGCCACTTATCAGCCCAAGCCTGAACGTCATCCAGGTCTTGTTGCATGTGGGCATGGACTGCTTCATTATCTGAGGAGTTGTGAATGGCGCTGAACATGTGCAGTCATCAGCGAACATCCCCATTTCTGACCTTATGTTGGAGGGAAGGTCATCGATGAAGCAGCTGAAGATGGTTGTGCCTAGGATACTGCCCTGAGGAACTCCTGCAGCGATGTCCTGGGGCTGTGATGATTGACCTTCAACCACCACAACCATCTTCCTTTGTGCTAGGTATAACTCCAGCCAGTGGAGAGTTTTCCCCCGATTCCCATTGACTTCAGTTTTACTAGGGCGCCTTGATGCCACACTCGGTCAAATGCTGCCTTGATATCAAGGGCAGTCACTGTCACATCACCTCTGGAATTCTGCTCCTTTGTTTGGGCCAAGGCTGTAATGAGTTCAGGAGCCGAGTGGTCTTGGCGGAACCCAAACTGGGCATCAGTGAGCAGGTTATTGGTGAGTAAATGCCGCTTGATAACACTGTCGATGACACCTTCCATCACTTTGCTGATGATTGAGAGTAGACTGATGGGGTGGTAATTGGCTGGATTGGATTTGTCCTGCATTTTGTGGACAGGACATACCTGGGCAGTTTTCCACATTGTCGGATAGATGCCAGTGTTGTAGCTGTACTGAACAGCTTGGCTAGAGGCGCGGCTAGTTCTGGAGCACAAGTCTTCAAATAAGCCTGAAACATAGAAGATAGGAGCAGGAGTAGGCCATTCGGCCCCTCGAGCCTGCTCCGCCATTTAATGAGATCATGGCTGATCATCCAAATTCAGTACCCTGTCCCTGCTTTCTTCCCATATCCCTTGATCCCTTTAGCCTTAAGGAATATATCTAACTCCTTCTTGAATATATTTAATAAATTGGCCTCAACTGCCTTTTGTGGTAGCAAATTCCACAGGTTCACCACTCTCTGGGTGAAGAAATTCCTCCTCATCTCTGTCCTAAATGGCTTACCCCTTATCCTTAGACTGTGACCCCTGGTTCTGGACTCCCCGGCCATCGGGAACATCCTTCCTGCATCTAGTCTGTCTAGTCCTGTTAGAATTTTATGTTTCAATGAGATCCCCTCTCATTCTTCTAAACTCCAGCGAATATAAGCCCAATCAACCCAAACTCTCCTCATACATCATTCCTGCCATCCCAGGTATCAGTCTGAAAGTTAAAATAAGGACTAAAGCATGACCCCAAGAATAACAGATCTAAGCTCTATAATTCTGCAGGGGTTCTCCTGGTTTCCCGCTGTAGCTTTGGTGGAGGACTGGTGGAACCTCATGAAAAAGTGTGCAAATGGTTACTAACAGTACTCTGGGGGTTCAAACAGTCTCCTGCCAAAGTTATGGCAGGACACCGGAGAAGCCCCATGGAGTTTTAGGGTCCTAGTATCCATACTGGAAAATTACTGGAGGGCATTTTTTGGGATGCTTGAAACAAGCATTTAAAAAAGGGCTTAATGTGTTGCGGACAGTATGGTCTTGCAAAGTAATATGTCAAGCCCTACAAACCACTACATTTCTTTCAGAGGATAACTAAACAGTGGAAGAAGGTAATCCAGTATATTTAGTTTACTTCCGTTATCAAAAGCATTTAACAATGTTCTTCATGTGGGGTTAGGAAGGAAGTGTTAGGGTCATGGAATAGTTGACAAGCTGTTTGGAGGGAGTGGGAATTGGCAAGAGGACAGAGAATGATAATAAATGGAAAATTCTTTCCCCGAGAAAAAGCAACCAGTGGCATTTAATCAACTTACATTTATATAGCGCCTTTAACGGTGAAACATCCCAAGGCACTTCACAGGAGCGTAATCAGACAAAAATTGACACCGATCCAAAGACGACGACGTTAGAACAGTTGGTCAACGAGGTAGGTTTTAAGCAGAGTCTTAAAAAATAAAGACTTGCATTTATATAGCACCTTTCACAACCACTGGACGTCCCAAAGCGCTTTACAGCCAATGAAGTATGTTTGACGTGTAGTAACTATTGTAATTTAGGAAATGCGGCAGCCAATTTGCGCACAGCAAGCTCCCACAAACAGCAATGTGATAATGACCAGATAATCTGTTTTTGTTATGTTGATTGAGGGATAAATATTGGCCAGGACACTGGGGATAACTCCCATGCTCTTCTTTGAAATAGTGCCATGGGATCTTTTACGTTCACCTGAGAGAGCAGACAGGGCATTGGTTTAACGTCTCATCTGAAAGATGACACCTCTGACAGTGTAGCATTCCCTCAACACTGCACTAAGCTCATGGTTTACAGAGCAGCAGTGATACCCACCCTGCTGTATGCCTCAGAGGCATGGACCATGTACAGCAGGCACCTCAAAGCACTGGAGAGGTACCACCAACGCTGCCTCCGCAAGATCCTGCATATCCATTGGCAGGATAGGCGCACCAATGTCAGTGTCCTTGCTCAGGCCAAAATCCCCAGCATCGAAGCTTTGACCACGCTCAATCAGCTCCGATGGATGGGTCATATCATCCGCATGCCCGATATGAGACTCCCAAAACAAGCGCTCTACTCGGAGCTCCGACACGGCAAGAGAGCCCCAGGTGGGCAGAGGAAACGCTTCAAGGACACCCTCAAAGCCGCCTTGGAAAAAGTGCAACATCCCCACCGACACCTGGGAAGCCCTGGCCCAAGACCGCACAAAGTGGAGGAGAAGCATCCGGGAAGGCGCCGAACACCTCGAGTCTCTTTGCCAAGAGCAAGCAGAAGCAGTGCAAGGAGCGCACGTCAACCCAAGCACCCCACCCACCTGCCCCTTCAACCACCGTCTACCCCGCCTGTGACAGAGACTGTAGGTCCCACATTGGACTCATCAGTCACCTGAGAACTCATTTTTAATGTGGAAGCAAGTCGTCCTTGGTTCCGAGGGACTGCCTAAGAAGAAGAAGACTGGAGTGTCAGCCTAGATTTTTATGCTCAAGTTCTGGAGTGGGACTTGAACCCACAACCTTCTGACTCAGCGGCAGAGGGCGCTACCAACTGAGCCACAGTTGACACTGGAGAGGGAGGTGGGGAGGTTTAGGGAGGAAATTCAACACAGATAAATGTGAGATACTTCATTTTGGTAAGGAAAATAGGGAGGTCACGTATTACTTGGAAAATAAGAATCTAAATGGGATAGAGGAGCAACCTAAATGGGATAGAGGAGCAAAGGGATCTCGGGGTACAAATACACAAATCACTAAAAGTATCGACACGGGTTAACAAGGCCACATTAAAAAAAAAACAAGCACTAGGGTTTATTTCTAGAGGGATATAATTGAACAGTAGTGAAGTTATGCTAAGCTTGTATTGAACCTTGGTTAGACCACACGGAGTACTGCGTACAATTCTGGTCGCTATATTATGAAAAGGATATCGAGGCACTGGAGAGGGTGCAGAGAAGATTTACAAGGATACCAGAAATGAAAAGGAAAGAATGAAAAGGCTGGGTCTCTTTTCTCTTGAAAAGAGAAGACTGAGGGGTGACTTAATAGAGATCTTTAAAATCATGAAAGGTTTTGATTGTATAGATACGGAGAGTGTTTCCACTTGTGGGGAAGAGCAAAACTAGAGGCCATCAATATAAGATAGTCACCAAGAAATCAAATAGTGAATTCAGAAGAAACTTCTTTACTCAGAGAGTGGTGAGAATGTGGAACTTGCTACCACAGGGGGTGGTTGAAGTGAATAGTATAGATGCATTTCAGGAGCGATTCGATAAGCATATGAGGAAGGGAATAGAGGGTTATGCGGATAGAGTTAGATGAGGAAAGATGGGACGAAGCTCGAGTGGAGCATAAACGCCGGCATGGACTGGTTGGGCCGAAGGGCCTCTTTCTGTGCTGTATAACGCTATGACTCTATGATATGGGGTCAGAAGGTCAGCTAAGGGTCAAATAGGAGGCCACGGTTGCAAACAGTCTGGTTCAGCCTGAGAAGGACATGGAATCGGTTTCCAAGGAACGATGTTTTGTGGTGGGGGCAAAAGACGGTGGGTGTAATTTTAACCTAACTCACCAGGCCGGAAATCCATGGGATTGGGTGGAACGCTGGCTTTTCACCCCGCCCAATATTACTCTCCATTGACTTAAATTACTTTTGAGGAAAAGTATTAAATCATAAATTAAAAAATGAATGTTATCAGCAGTATGTTCTTAATTAAGCCATTATAAACAAATGTCCTTAATTTGTACATCCTTTAGTTTCTGTAATTTTGAATATTTTTCTTTTACAAGCCAATGCTGAAAATGTATCCCTCATGAAATTTACTATTGCAAAATCAACTATTACTACAGGGCTAATTTCATAATCCCAAGAATGTTATTGCCCCATCTCGCCCATCCCTTTTGAGTGCAGCTTCACTACTGGGAGCTTGGGAGTGGGACACGAACAAGTATATCGAATATTACACCAACTGCTAAAGAAACCTATTTTAAAACTATTTGCAACTTAAACAGGGGTTTAAAAAGGCATAAACATATTACTTCTCCAAAGTTATTAACGTGCAAGTAGATATTTACTAACCTAGAACTTTCAGTCTAACTGCAGTTTCTTCATAATCGGTTTTGTCATCAACTAAACATGTGTATTTCCCTTCATCAAATATTCTTGCATTCTTTATTCTAAGAGAAACGTTTCCTTTGGTCAGTTCATCTTTAAACAGTTCAGTCCTTGCTCTGTAATCTTTGTGTTGAGCAACAATGTTATCTTCTCCGTTTCTGTACTCGTGTACTGGTGAATCAAGACCTGATTTAAGCCATCGCACCACCATGTTGCTGGTGAATATATCTGGCACCAGCTGACATTCCAATACAACATCTTCACCTGCAATAGCTACAACAGGATCATCAGGTCCAAGTACGAGGAACTTACCTGGTGAACAATAACATTTAAAAATAAAATCGATTATTCATGTAATCTAAAGAAGGAAAAATGCATTTAAGGTAGCTGATTATTTAAAATATACAGTACAGTATACAATTCCTCCAGAAATGTACCTGTAAAAGAATATGAACTCAGCAGTTACTGATTCTGATTTAATACCAACAAATTGAAATGATTAATTTGGTAGATTTGAACATATATTTACATGTCGATCTTCCAGGGCTTGTAAATATTATAGAGCCCCATTAGTGTTATATGTCTCCCCCAGTGGAACCACCATAATGTCTCAGGGACCTTTTCCTGAACTGTATGCAGCATTGGGGATGGGACGTGGGTGGGATTGAGTGCTAAAGAAAACAATTGGATGGTGAAATTTCCAAGGATTGTGAAAAGTACGACAAGGATGAAGCTGGATACAGAACTCTAAACTAAAAGTGACAGGCGTAGAAACTCGTCTCGGGCAGTGCCGCAAAACGGGTGGTATGGGATCGTCCGCCTGATATTTAATCTCATTCACTGCAATGGTACTGAATATTGGGCGGTGTGTATAACAGGCAGCCGACGCGATACACCCTGTTTTGCACTATGGGCCAAATGAATTTCCAACCCAGAAAATTTGCATAAGGAGAGTTTGCTCAATGCTAAGTGCTTGAAGACCAGTGATCAAGGGATGAAAACAGGAGGCAAACGAACAATACCATGGGCTGCTTGCTATTTTATTTAGGTCTGGGGATTGTTTGCTGGGGGAGATTAACGCAAAGTTAAACATGCTCAGGTTCTGGGAAAAGTAGCAGCCCGGATTTTACGTGGCGGTGTGCGTTCCCGTCATAAGTGCTCAGAATGGCCCAGCAAGTTCCGGGTTTCCGCATGCGCTGCGCAAAAACCCGGAACTTGCGATCTGTCAAGTTTCCCATTGACAGATCCTTCGCATCCGCTGCAAAAACACTTTCACTGGTGCAGAGTTGGGCTATTTGCCCAACTAATGCCCACAAAATCCTTGAGCCTGGTAAAAGCAGGCGTAAGGCCTTCTTTTACCAGCGTACGGGTTAAAATATTTTTTTTTAATGATTAACACATACATTTACAATTAGTTTAGGTAAATTTTAAAATGTTCAAATTTATTTTTGAAAAAATGTAATTATTTTAAATGCTTAATTCAAGGGTCTTTTAATTAATTTTGAGCATGTGATCATTTATTTTTATTTAAGAGGTGTGAATTCTTATTTACTTGGGGATTTCCAATATGCTTATGGAGATTCCGTACGTAAATGGAATCCCCAGAAGCATCTTGGGAAACCCCTTTTTGATTGGTTGACCGGGCCCGCCCCTGGGATCCGTGGGCCTTTACTCAGGCGCACGCCTGCAGGCCCAGGACCCGAAGAGTCCGAAGCTCCGGAGACACCAGGTACGTTCGGATTTATTTTTTCCGGTTCGGAGGCGTATTCTTCTGCTGCGCCTCTGACCGCAAATTCAGTGGCAACGAAAATTCTCCTTTATCAACATGTCTGCCAGACAGGATATTGAGGAGGTAGAATTGATGCCACCTGGTGGCCAGGCCACAAAACTACAGGTAGACTCAAACCAAACTTTTTTTTAAAAAAGGGAATTCATTGTGTGTCTATGGGGTAGAAATTCGTCTTCGGCAGCAGCGCAAAGTGGACATTGTTGAATCGGCCGCCCGTTATATGCCCTGTCCAACTTTCAGTTCCATTGAAACTGCCGGCTCTCGAAGTTAAGTGGCTCTTTTAGCACTCCATGTAGGCCTGGAGGGGCAGGAGTGCTCCCCTAGCCCCTCAAGGAAGTCTCTGGCCTCCCTCAGCCCTGATCTCCAGCCTCCCCACTTGATATGCAGACCCCACACTAGCTTGTCTCAACTATTCTTAAGCTTTCACAGTCCAACAAAACAACAACTTTTTTTATATAGCGCCTTTAACATAGCAAAACATCCCAAGGTGGCTCAGGAGCGTTATCAAACAAAATGTGACACCGAGCCACAAAAGGAGATATTAGGGCAGAAAGAGGTAGGTTTAAAGGAGGAAAGAGAGGTCGAGAGGTGGCGAGGTTTAGGGAGGGAATCCAGAGTTAGACAGCTGAAGGCACGGACACCAATAGTTAAGCGATTAAAATCGGGGATGCGCAAGAGGCTAGAATTAGAGGAGCGCAGATATCTCGGTAGGTTGTGGGGCTGGAGGAGATTAGACAGATAGAGAGGGAATGAGGCCATGGAGGGATTTGAAAACAAGGATGAGAATTTTAAAATTGCGGCGTTGCCGGACCGGGAGCCACTGTAGGTCGGGAGCCAATGTAGGTCAGCGAGCACAGGGGTGATGGGTGAACAGGACTTGGGAACAGCCAGGGTGAAAGAGAGTAATAACAACAGAAAATGCTGGAAAAAATCAGCAGGCCAGGCAACATCCATGGAGAGAAATTAGAGTCGACGTTTCGGGTGAACCCTTTTTCAAAACTGCAAAGGAAATGAAATAGATCGAAGGCAGGGCTGCGATAGAACAAAAGAAGTGAAGAGACATTAAGGGGTATTCAAAACCAGACGAGATGGTAATAGGACAAGTGGAGACAAAAGACGGCAAGATTAGGTGTGAAGTGTACTGGCAGAAAGAGAGACAGCTGCCATGTGGGAGAGAGAAAAAAAAGGAAAGGGGGGAGGGAAAACCCAAAACAAAGGGGTGGAAAAAAAATATAAGTAAAAATGTAATAGGGGCCGAGGTTATGATCTGAAATTGTTGAACTCGATATTGAGTCCGGAAGGCTGCAAAGTGCCTAATCGGAAGATGAGGTGCTGTTCCTCGAGTTTACATGGAGCTTCCGTGAAACAATGCAAGAGGCCAAGGACGGTGAGGTCCGAGTGGGAATGCAGCGGTGAATTAAAATGACAGGCGACCGGAAGCTGGGGGTCACCCATACGGACTGAACGGAGGTGTTCCGCAAAGCAGTCACCCAATCTGCGTTTGGTCTCCCCAATGTAGAGGAGCCGCATCGTGAGCAGCGAATACAGTATACTAGATTGCAAGAAGCACAAGTAAATCGCTGTTTCACCTGGAAGGGGTGTTTGGGTCTCTGGACAGTGGGAAGGGGGGAGGTATAGGGGCAGGTGTTACATCTCCTGCGCTTGCACGGGAAGGTGCCGGGCGAAGGGGAAGGGCTGTTGGGGGTGATAGAGGAGTGGACTAAGGTGTCTCGGAGGGAGCGGTCCCTACGGAATGCTGAAAGGAGGGGAGGGGAAGATGCGTTTGGTGCTGGGATCACTTTGGAGGTAGCGGAAATGGCGGAGGATGATCCCTTGAATGCGGAGGCTGGTGGGGTGAAAGGTGAGGACAAGGGGAACCCTATCGTGATTCCGGGAGGGAGGGGCAGGGGTGAGGGCAGAAGTGCGGGAGATAGAACGGACACGGTCGAGGGCCGTGTCAACCACGGTCGAGGGCCGTGTCAACCACGGTAGAGGGGAATCCTCGGTTGAGGAAAAACGAAGACATGTCAGAAGCACTGGTGTAGAAGGTGGCATCGTTGGAGCAGATACAGCGGAGACGGAGAAACTGGGAGAATGGAATAGAGTCCTTACAGGAGGCGGGGTGGGAGGAAGTGTAGTTCAGGTAGCTGTGGGTGTCAGTGGGCTTGTTCGATATCCTATATTGGTCGATAACCTATCCCCAGAGATGGAGACGGAGAAGTCAAGGAAGGGAAGGGAAGAGTCGGAGATGGACCATGTGAAGGTGAGGGAAGGGTGGAAATTGCAGGCAAAGTGAATGGAATTGTCTAGTTCGGGGCGAGAGCAGGAAACGGCACCGATACAGTCATCAATGTATCGGAAAAAGAGGTGAGGGAGGGGACCCGAGTAGGACTGGAACAAAGAGTGTTCCACATATCCCACAAAAAGGCAGGCATAGCTAGGACCCATGCGGGTACCCATAGCAACACCTTTAATTTGGAGGAAATGAGTGGAGTCAAAGGAGAAGTTATTCAATGTGAGAACAAGTTCAGCCAGGCGGAGGAGGGTGGTGGTGGATGGGGACTGGTTGGGTTGTCTGAAAGATGATGGTTTAGATCCTCTATCTGAAACCTAATTTACACCCACCAGCCCTGCTTGCCTGTGATTTAACTCTTTGTTGAGAGCTAGGTTTAGCTCAATACCAGCATTTTCTACATATAGTACACTAATGTTCTCATCTCCCCCCTCCCCCTCCTTGCAGTCTGAAACCTTGAAACATGATAATTCCCGTAATATTATTAAAAATGGTACTTCATTGCAAGCACGTCAGACTTTGTGCATTTGTTACACCTGCAAAACAATCTTAAGATGCTGGTTTCTCCTGAACTGCCTTTCTAACCTCCAGATAGATGAGCAAAGACTCCTGACCAAGCAACAGCTAAATTCTGAAACCGTCTATGTTTACTTAATAATTAGTCTTTGCAATCTTGAGACACTTCCACCTTCACAGCAGAATACTATGTTGTGCATTGCATATTATCAATAAATATAATTAAATGAATAAATGTTAATATTCTTACCATATACAGAGAACAAAATCCCAAGGAGTGAAAGCACAATGAAGTGAGTTTCTTCCATCTTTGTGATATCTTAGCAGAATAACCATCCCTGATACACAGAAAATCGATACAGTTCTTATTATGTGTCATAAATCTTATGCTATACCTGCAGTATTGACATACCATTGTTAAACAGGCTGTGTGGCACTTCTACCAACTTTCTGGTGAAATGTAAAACTCTGACGCCACAGATTTACCCCTTTTTATGGCCAAATAAACTCTACTATGAAATCAGTTCAATAACTCTGTGAAAACATTCCTAGTTTTGCAGATTAATAGAATTCTGCTTTCAGATGCTTGACTTTACGGATTATTACAGTTATTTCGTCACACAAGAGAAAATATGTTTTTTTAAAACAGCACGAGTATCCTTTTAATTGAGAACCCAAGGTGAAGGCAGCATAAGGAGGTATTAGGACAGGTGAGCAAAAGCTTGGTCGAAGAGGCAGGTTTTGAGGTACATCTCGAAAGGAGGAGAGGAAGTTGGAGAGGTTCAGGAAGGGAATTCCCGAGCTTAGGGCCCAGGCAGCTGAAGGCACGGCCGCTGGAGTAATGAAAATCCGGGGATGTTCAATAGTAGGGTGGTTTTAGTAGAGCCTCTTGGATTAAAGGTTTATTTCAAGAGAGGAGATAGCGCAACTATCTACAGGGTCTGAACTCTTTGATTTTAAATGGAAACTCCCAGCGGGCGCGGTTTCATTTAATGGCCGTCGCAAGATTATATTCCTCCCTTTCACTTCCGTGTCGCTCTCTGGTCGCTCTCTCTGACTCTGACGGTTTATGTCTAAAATGACCTCTTCCTACAGTTCCCTTATATACTGATATAAGGACCCAGTTCGAGACACTGTTGAGGTGATTAGAGACATTTTATGAAGTTTTCAACGTTTCGCTGGACAATCTCCAGCAGGTTCCCGTTCAACGCCTTGTATTAAACTGGGACCTTTCACCATTAATAAAAACAGCCCAATCCCACTGGGAATGAAACCTTTCCCTGAAATGAAAAATATTTGGGGCTCACCTCTTACTTTCCGACAATCTGATCGAAGATTTTCCGCCTTTGTCCACCAGGTCTGTGAGGCGTAAACACGTTCGCAGCACCTCGTCCCTGAAAACATTTACTTTCGTTTTTCATTGAGTAACAGTCACTGGTTCCTCACAAGTGGTGCTTGGCTGGTCTCGTGTGTCATCGCACGAAAGTTGCTCTTTAAACGATAATCCCCAGAGAATTAATAATTTGTCACTTCAACACATGTATTTAATTAATAAAGTGAAGACTGTGTGAATATGTTTCACGACAGTACCGTAGTTATTTTCTGAGCTACGTTCTGCACTTTTGAATTCCAACCCTTTGACTGGGCTGAGGCCTGTCTTGGGTAAAAACATAAGAACCATTTGTCACACCAGAACATTGTGCCTCAACCATTGACTCTGGAAGCGAATTCCACAGCCTCACAACTCTGTGTAAAGAAGTTTATCTTGCCTCGTTCGAAATCTCTTACATTTAATCATGCATCTATAGCCCCTTGTTCTTGATCCCTTAACCACTGGAAATAGTCTGATGAAAGGCCATCGACCTGAAACATTAACTCTGTTTCTCTTTCCACAGATGCTGCCTGATCTGCTGATTATTTCCAGCATTTTCTGTTTTTATTTCAGATTTCCAGCATCTGCAGTATTTTGCTTTTGGAAATAGTCTGCTATCCAGCCATAAACTGCTTTGTGTCTGAATAGGATGAGCCCCAATACAAAGGGCACAGTTAGACTGGGCTTGACACTGATCAGGAATGCACCTATCTTGCTTGATTTCCTGTCACACTACTGTTTTTTTTCTTACTTATTCTCAGGACATGGGTATCACTGGCAAGTGATTTATTGTCCATTCCTAGTTGACCTGAGAAGATGGTGGTGGACCTTCTTGAACCACTGATAACAGTTTGATACAACTGAGTGGCTGGCTTGACCATTTCAAGTGAACCATGGGACTGGAATCACTTGTAGGCCAGTGATTATTAGCTAGAAACCACAAGCACATAACAATCTCTGCTGCACACACCTTGTAAGTATTATCTCTGGGTCCTCCACAGTGGGGAGGGAACTACAAGAGCGGAAAAGAGGAGCCCTTCCTTCCCATGGCAATCTACATGCTTTATTCCGCTCAAACAAAGTATCTTCCTTTTAGCTTCTTTCAAGGATTCTTTCGATGACCTTCTGCCATTTTTGCATTTCATGTTTTTGTCTCGCACAGAAAAGTCACAGAACATGTTCATGAATTGTTCATTCAAGGAATCTTCTGCTGGCACAAGTCCGATTTCCTCCCTTCATTGAAATTGCTACATTTCTCACAGAAAAAGACATGAGGGACATTAGACTTTGGGATTTTGGCCCAAGATCGAGTGGATCCCGGTGTTATACTGGTTACAGCCAGTCATTGGGCTGTCTGAAAAGGGCTTCTGACAATAACCTGTCAGCAGCTCCCACCAGTCACCATCTGATTCCACTATGAGCTTCACCCATTACCCACCTTTCTCCTTCACTAGAGCTGGTTTCTCCATTATGACCATTCTCCACACTGAGGCACTCTGATTCCCATTTTATAGTCTCAGTGTAAGTTGTCCCTCAATTTGATCTCCTATTTAAATAAAGCAATAAACAGGACTCCAGACCAAGCACCTCCTTCTCCAACCCCCTGATTTCAGACCTCTTTGCATACTCTTGACAGATGAGATGGTCATGAGCCTTGTCCACATTCAACCATAGCCTCAAGGTGAAGAAACCTCACTTCTTCCTTCTCCAATGGACCCAGAAGTGATGGAACGACTCCCGGAACCATTGGTCCTCAGAAGCAAGTTGTTGACGTGTCAGTACGTGGACCTCACTTGCACATGGAGTAGAACAAGCTCCATCCACAGCAGGTAGTGATATGAGCACGGCACCGGCCGCATGGAAGTTGATGGAATGCAGGAGACGTGCGCCCAGAAAATGCAATGGCGGTCAATTCTGGTCCACCCTCCTCCAGTCCCACGAAAGTGAATGTGACGGAGTGGGATGGAGGCTTCATCAGACGTCCACCAAGCCGAAGGACCGAACCAGATCCCTCAACTTCTCCATTGATGACCGGCTCTATGGAAGACCAGAGTGGTCCTGGGCCTCGAGGGTGCAGATAAAATCCACTCCCGAGGATTATGCATTTGCTAGCTTCGATGGAGTCAAGGTAAGTGGACACTTCTTCAAAAAAGCGTACTTGCTGAGCACTGGCCTGGGGTCTGTACACATTCAATAAGTAAAGTGGCACATCCCCAAGGCAAACAGCGAGATGGAGCAAGCGACCTGGCACCAGCTCCCTGACCCCTAAGATGTCCAGTTGAAAATGTGGTGCCAAAAATATAGCCACCCCACTTGAAGTCATGGCAAAGTGAGACATGTAGACCCCCCTCTCCACTCCAGGATTACATTTGGCTTTGTCTCCCAGAGTGGTGTGGGTTTCCTGAAGGAAGCACACAGCATACTTCCCTTCCCGAAGGATGGAGCAGTTGCTAAATCTGCAGTGGGCCTCTCTGCTGCCATTAATGTTGAGGCTGGCTATGGCTATCTTCCAGACAAAAACCGAGTGCAACCTTGGCCAAAACACCAATAATGTGACGGGGGAGTGGGGCCACTACCTGACCCCTGCACCCTCAGGCAGCCCAGTGAGGAGATGCTTCAGCTACCACAGCTCAACCTAGTCAACATCCTCACCCATGCGCAAGATCTTGATGGTGGCGGGACAGACTGGATGAGCAACGCCAGCTCTGACCAATGGTTGGCAGCCAGCTGGACCTTGTTGCAGTGATAATGGTTCCTCTGAGGAAATTCCTGGAATTCCTCAATGGGGATGAGGGGGAATTGGTTGGGGGAACTAGGGAATCCACCGCCTCACTGGCGATAGTCTCCAAAT
The DNA here is from genome assembly GCF_052327205.1 of Somniosus microcephalus. NCBI lineage: Eukaryota > Metazoa > Chordata > Chondrichthyes > Squaliformes > Somniosidae > Somniosus > Somniosus microcephalus. The sequence goes on from NW_028225179.1 coordinate 151,870,837, forward strand.
CATCCCCAGTGCCTGCCATCAATTCGCCATGCCCCTCCAGGTCACTGCCGCTTGCGACCGACCCACCCACTGTATAGAGGGCAGCTAGCGGTTTGGGTGCTCCAACTGGCCCTATCTCTGCAATCATGCCAGCCCAGGATCCTCAGCAGGGAAGTCCTCCCTAGGCTCCTCTGAGGGATCTGGGTCAGAGGGTGGTAGCAGTCCGGGCCCCTCCCCTGCCTCCAAACATTGTAATTCAGGTCCTGGGCTGTATGCCAAAACCAGGAGCGAGACAATCCCAAGCACCACCAAGGCGCCCAGCACCACGGCCAGAGATGGGGAAAGGGTGCCCTTCCCTTCCCCACCACAATCAACTAACCCAGTAGGTGGGGTAATTTTATTTACATCGTCGAGCAGTTCCTGCACGATGTCGGGTGGCAACAGGCTTAATGGCACGCAGGACGGCTAACGTGGTGACAAGTGGCGGTATGTTCTCATGATCCGTGGCCTACCCACCCCACCACATGGGCAGGGCTTCTCCCCCCTGGACCTGCCTCCAGATGCTCCTTCTTCCTCCGCACCTTCCTTCCACGAGGACACTCCAACCCCATCCTGGTCGAGGCCATGTGGTGGGTGCCTCCACCATCGACCATGCAGTCTTCCCCTCTGGCGCGGGGGCAGGGACAGGTTCCTGGGGAAGGAGCGGTCCTCTGCAGCCTTAGCTGTTTTGGCACTCTGGGCGCCGGGCAGTTTCTGCAGAAATGCCCCACCTCCTCACAGGCTTGGCACCGCACACCGTCCGAGGTCCAGAAGGCGCAGTAGGTAAAATTGAAGTCAGTGGGAATCGGTGGGGTGGGGGTACTTTCCATTGGCCGGAGTAATACTTAGCACAAAGGAAAATGGTTGTGTTGGTTGGAGGTCAATCATCTCAGCCCCAGGACATCACTGCAGGAGTTCCTCAGAGCAGTGTCCTAGACCCAACCATCTTCAGCTGCTTCATCAATGACCTTCCCTCCATCACGTGAGGATGTTTGCTGATGATTGCACATTGTTCAGTTCCATTCACAACTCCTCAGATAATGAAGTAGTCCATGCCCGCATGCAGCAAGACTTGGACAACATTCAGGCTTGGGCCGATAAGTGGCAAGTAACATTCACTCCACACAAGTGCCAGGCAATGACTATCTCCAAGCGAGTGTTTAAACACCCGCCCTTGAAATTCTACAGCATTGCCGAATCCCCCACCATCAACATCCTGGGGGTCACCATTGACCAGAAACTTAACTCGACCAGCCACATAAATATTGTGGCAACAAGAGCGAGTCAGAGGGACCTTGGTGTGCATGTACATAGATCCCTGAAGGCAGCAGAACAGGTGGATAAGGTGGTTAAAAAGGCATATGGGATACTTGCCTTCATTAGCTGAGGCATAGAATATAAGAGCAGGGAGGTTATGATGGAGCTGTACAAAACGCTGGTTAGGCCACAGCTGGAATACTGTGTGCAGTTCTGGTCGCTACACTATAAGAAGGATGTGATTGCTTTGGAGAGGGTGCAGAGGAGATTCACCAGGATGTTACCTGGGCTGGAGCGCTTCAGCTATGAAGAAAGACTGGACAGGCTGGGGTTGTTTTCCTTGGAGCACAGAAGGCTGAGGGGGGACCTGATTGAGGTGTACAAAATGATGAGGGGCATAGATAGGGTAGATAGAAAGGAACTTTTCCCCTTAGTAGAGGGGTCAATAACAAGGGGGCATAGATTAAAGGTAAGGGGCAGGAGGTTTAGAGGGGATTTGAGGAAGAACTTTTTCACCCAGAGGGTGGTTGGAAGCTGGAACTCACTGCCTGAAAGGGTGGTAGAGGCAGGAACCCTCACAACATTCAAGAAGCATTTGGATGAGCACTTGAAATGCCATAGCATACAAGGCTACGGACCAAATGCAGGAAAATGGGATTAGACAGGGCTTGATGGCCGGCGTGGACCAAAGGGCCTCTTTGTGTGCTGTATAACTCTATGACTATGACTCTATGAGTCAAAGGCTGGGTATTCTGTGGCGAGTGTCTCACCTCCTGACTCTCCAAAGCCTTTCCACCATCTACAAGGCACAAGTCAGGAGTGTGATGGAATACTTTCCACTTGCCTGGATGATTGCAGCTCCAACAACACTCAAGAAGCTCAACACCATCCAGGACAAAGCAACCTGCTTGATTGGTACTCCATCCAGCACCTTAACCATTCACTCCCTCCACCACCGGCGCACAAGATGCACTGCAGCAACTCGCCAAGGCTTCTTCAGCAGCAGCTCCCTAACACGCAACCTCTTCCACCTAGAAGGACAAGGGCAGCAGGCGCATGGGAACACCATTACCTGCAAGTTCCCCTCCAAGTCAGACACCATCCTGACTTGGAAATATATCGCAGATCCTTCATCGTCGCTGGGTCAAAATCCTGGAAGTCGCTCCCTAACAGCACTGTGGGAGTACATTCACTACACGGACTGCAGCGGTTCAAGAAGGCAGCTCATCATCACTTCTCAAGGACAATTAGGGACAGGCAATAAATGCCAGCGACGCCCACATCCCAGGAATGAATTTTTAAAAAGGTGATTCCCCGGGTGCTGGATGTAGAAATCATGCACTGTTTCCTCTTGTCAGGCCACCTGGTTAAATAGCTGGCGACAGAAGGAGAGGAGGTGATGGAGGCTCGTCTCCCTGAGGATTGGAAGATTATGGCCAGTACCTCCGCAACTTCCACCTTTACTTCCCTCAGCATTGTAGGATGCATCCCATCTGGTCCTGGTGACTTATCTACATTAAATACAGCCAGCCTTTCTAGTAGCTTACAATAATATTCAAATCCTTTCTTCAGTCATATTGAAGTAAGCCCCCAAAGTGCGGACCAAGTGATATACAAGGTCGACATCACCGGCTTGTTGTAAGAAAGACAGACCAACTAATTGAAGTCACAACGGTTTATTCAGACCTGGGGAGAACCTTTCAGATCGCTGTCTGAATCCGACTCCACCGATATCCTAGCAACGTTCACAATTATACAAAAATCAAACCCCTGCCCTAGGGGCGGGTGCAAAGCTTATCAGCATATACAGAGTTATAGCTAAATGGCAATTATAAACCGTAACATTTAATCCTTCCTGCCGCCTACAAACTCGCAGTTCTGTTATCAGTTGGTCCTGTCACTTTCTGTGACTGGGGCCTCATCTTAATTGCTTTACAACCGTCCGTTTGTTTTCTGGTCAGGTGGTTTGCTCGTTACATGTTTTCTTAAGATAACAGTCCTCGTTCAATCTCTGCAAAGCCCAGACTTTTGGCCTCTTCTCTGGGTTACTTCTGCAAAGCAAGCACATCCTGATTAGTCCCACCATACTTTGATGTAATGGAACAACAAACTAATTCTTAGATATGTTATCTTGTATATGTGCTGCCTCGCCTGGCTGAGCAGACATCCTCCCCAATCTTCCCACGAGTTGCTCTGCAGTTTAATTTCTCAGCATTTGAAGTCACTTAATCATGTTTTTAAAGCTTAGCTGGGTAAATGCAATATACAGACCCATATATCGTTTAACTCAGGGTATGAATTAACTCATTACCTCCACCTTGAACATTGGTGCCACATTATACATATTCTAACATAAAAATTGAAGTATAATAGTAATTTGGTTACTTCAATACAAAACCACAATACCCAGTGTTCTTGCCCCTAATCTCTATCCAGTGATCACTGTTGGAATATGGACATGTGGACATTGGGTGAGGACACATCAGGCTCATCTGCAGTGTCGCAGATATTCTACGAGCTTGCCAACTTTCTCGGTTCAAATATGAAAAACTGCCCCTTGGGCCTGGTCCACAGGAGGATCAGTGCTTGTGGATCCACACCCAGTCTGAGTTAGTGCCTTCAGGTGAGGAGAAATTTAGTTAGGATTTTTTAAAATAGAAAACAATTTCTAAGCTCTCACATACCTACTATCTGGAGATGGGCCTCTCGTTTTTTGTTCAATAACCAGTTTTGCATGAAACATGAAAACTTGTTTACAGAATCACTTGTTACATCAATATGATGACTCTGGACAGCAATGAGGCCTCTGGAGTCCTTTATGAATTCTGTTTCAGACTGTGCGGTCACATCTTGTCCATTCCCATCCACCCACCATAGCTCTGGCTCAGGATACCATCCATCAGATTTACACACAACACAAACTCCTTGTTTGTTGTTTTCCTCCAGGTGAATCCAAGGCTGGTGTCCAAAACCTGCAATTAGGATTTCATCAGTAATCAAATCTATTACTCATTTTTATTGTTAAATGTGCAATTGCAACAATCTACAAAAATTTTAGTCTGTTAAAGTTAATATAGGACAACCTATTCCTCCATTGACTGACCCAAGTATTAAAATCTGTGGGGGTCATTTTAACTTCGCCAATAGTGTAAAACAGACAATATCGGATTGGCCTCATGATGTGACAAACTCTTCTTCCACCACCACGTCTGTGCCTTCTCTTTCAGGCAGGAGCAGTCTGTCTGTGAACCTGAATCAGACCACTTTTCCTGTCTCCAGCACTTTCAATCATTCTGGACTCCTTCATCTTGCCTTCACTCAATCTCTTCATCAACAACTGCTGGAATATCACCATTTTCTGTTTCTTTAAATTTATTTCCCTCTCAGCATTGCTGATTGTAATGAAATCTGTTTGTCTTGCCTGTATTCGTTCTTGCCTGTATTCGTTTTGCACTCATGTATATTACCCTCCCCCACACGGTGTATAGTTTCACTTCCTCTTTCCTGACTAACCTGGAAGGTTCCAGGTCTTGGCTCTTGGCTCCGCCCCTGACTTCTCTAACATAAAGATCCCAAAATCTGTATGACTCATTCCTGCGAGCCAGTTAGTGTGTTGAGATGTTAGCTCTGATCTTAGTGATTAAAAGCCAACTTGTTAAAGTCTATAACTTCTAGTTTTGTGGTTATTGAAGGCACATCAATTTTAATCACTAAAGAATACTAGGATGGATCGACTCCTAAAACCAGAGCGTCTGGATTTGGATCCACATTCTGCTGAAGCATCAAATCAATTTGGACACTGGCTCAAGTGCTTTGAACTCTTCGCGAGGGCCTCATCTGCTAGCGAGGTAGATAAACTGAGTCTACTGACTACTCGCGTTAATCATCGGATTTATTCGTTCATCCGGGACGCCACCTCTTACACGGAGGCCATCACTATCCTGAAGGCCCAATACCAGAGGCCGGTAAACGAAGTGTACGCCAGACATCTGCTGGCTACACGCAGGCAGTGACCTGAGGAATCAATGGACGATTTCTTACAGGGCCTAAAGGACTTGGTCCGGGACTGTAACTGCAAGGCCGTGACGACCAACGTGTACTCTGATGAATTGGTCCGCGATTCCTTCATCACGGGCCTCAAATCGAATTATATCCGGCAGAGACTGCTGGAGAAGGAGGTCCTGGACTTAAAAAAGGCGGTGGCCACAGCGCGATCGCTGGACGTGGCCCAGAAAAACTCTGACTCTTATTCTTCCGGCCATGCGGCCCTCACCGCCTCGTGTGCGCCGAGCGGGCCGCCATCTTGGAATCAGCCATCTTCCCCATCCAGGTCTCAGACCAGCTCTACACCGCCGGAGTCCCCACACAGAAGTTCACCCAGGAGTCCTACTACAGCGGCAATGTCTCGAGGCCCGAAATGCTACTTCTGCGGCCAGGCCAAGCACCCCAGACAACGATGCCCAGCGAAGGACGCTACATGCTTCAAATGTAAGAAAAAGGGGCATTTTAGCAAAGTCTGCAGGGGGAATCCGATTTCCAACTCCGTCACCGCCTCGTGCGTACCGCCATCTTGGGATCCGCCATCTTTTCCCGACTCAACGGCCGCCCAGGGCCCAACAGTGGCTTCGATCACGGTGGATCAATCCAGGCCCCACCCGTTGACAAAATCCATGATGGACATACAGGTAAACGGAAATTTAACGAAATGTTTAATTGACTGTGGGAGTACCGAGAGTTTTATCCACCCTAGCCTGGTACGGCAGCACTCATTAACGGTAACCCCTACACGGAGCAGAATTGCTATGGCTGCTAAGCCCCACACTTCGGACATTTTGGGCTACTGTGTGGTAACACTGACTGTAAAAGGCACGGACTACAAGGATTTTAAACTCCTCGTGATGCCAGAACTCTGTGTTAATGTAATCTTGGGCCTGGACTTCCAGTGCCACCACAAAAGTGTCACGCTAGCATATGGCGGGTCTCAGCCGCCACTCACAGTCTGTGGCCTATCAACCTTAAAAATCAGCCCGCCCTCTTTATTCGCTAATCTCGCTCCGAACTGTAGGCCCATAGCGACCAAAAGTAGACGGTACAGTCTGGAAGACAGACACTTTATCAAGGCGGAAGTGGACTGTGGTGTATGTGCCTTTAAGAGCCCCAGGTGTGCGTAATGCCGGTAATTGCCACTTGGGCTATATAAGCCTGTGTATTGTGTATATCCTTTAGAACCCCCCCCAGACTTGCTTAGTAAATACCTATGAACCAACTCCTGTCTTCAGTGTCTTTATCTACACACGGACACTACAGTGGCGACGAAGTGGAAACGGACTTACCTGCAATTCGGCAGCACCTCAAGGACATCGATTCCTCCAGCGTCCAGAAGACTCAAGGAAGTTATAGAAACTGTGGTTTCACCAGCTGTCCAAGCTGGTGGCAGGTACTGCGCTAATCCTTCCTGGGCGTCAGGCTGGGGCTCCAGCATTGGGCTCCACATCTGAGACAGGCAGCGAAATCGGAGGCAAGCAATAACGGACTGGGAGGGTGCACTCGGGAGACGGCCGGCGCGGCAAGCAGGTCAGCGTTTAGACCTCCGTCGGGAACGAGTCTCCAACAGTGAATAAACGGAAACCACAGTAAAACAGCGTTGTTATCGGTAGCAGCGGCGGGAAAGCGCAGGAAGCGCCATATCGTTGCTACAGTGGAAAAAAAAAGCGCGGGAAGCGCCATATCTTTTTTTTTTTGAAATGCCTAAGTCTGGCAATATGGATGCTTTTGATAACGAAACAGAGCCTAACTTTGGCAATATTGATGTTTTTGATAACAAGATAGAGAATTGGACCACATATGTAGAAAGAGTGGAGGTGTTTTGCACCGCAAATGGAATAGAAGATGAAAAAAAAGCTTCAGTGCTTCTGGATCTAATGGGCGCAGAAACATACAAGCTGTTACGCAACTTAATCACTCCAGCCGAACCGATGGACAAGAATTTTGAGGAGATTGTTGATACCCTACACTGCCAATTCGAGGCAAATTCTCTGCAAGACAAATTCATCTGCGATCCCCTAAGTGTAGAAACACAAAAAAAGGTATCTTCTGGAAAAGATTTAACACTGGACAAGGCTTTCAGTGCAATAGGAGCGGCAAAGATACAGCAAAGGCCACAGGACTTCGGCACCCATGAAATGACACGGGGTTTCAAGAGATGTTATCGCTGCGGCAGATCCAACCATGACCAGAGGGATTGCTGGTTCAAAGAAAAAGCATGCAGGCGATGCGGAAAGATGGGACACATTCCACGTGTATGCCGATCTGAAAATAAAAAATCCACTAACGGGAAAAGACTCAATAAGGAAAAGCACAGAAAGGTACAAATGATGACGGACAGTAGCTCCAAAGACCAGAAGAGCGATAGCGACTCCGGGAACAAGAGACTAAGCTCTCTCAAATTACATAATGTAATTGCCAATGAAGATTACCAGACCATTTGGGTTACCCTCATAATAGCAGGGTCCCCAGTTAAAATGGAGCTAGATACAGGATCAGCTCTAACTGTAATAAATCGACGAGATTACGAGAGGCTATTTTCGCATATACCTCTAAAAGACACATCCATTATCTTAAAAACATATACGGGGCAGAAAGTATACCCCAAAGGAAAAATAAAGGTGCCTGTGGTATACAACAGCAAAGAAATACAAAAGTTGTATTTATACATTCTACAAGATGGTGGTCCACCGTTGTTGGGACGTGAATGGATAAGGAAGATACGTTTAGACTGGCACTCCATTCAGGCACTGACGGTGACCAGTAAGGAAAAAAACAAGGATGACATCATACCTGAACGATTAAAAGACATCTTGGCCAACGCCAAAGAAGTGTTTCAAGAGAAACTAGGAACCTTGAAAGGCATCACCGCCTCAATAAAAGTGGAAGATGCAGCAATTCCAAAATTTTTTAAGGCAAGACCGGTGCCATACGCAATACGTCCAGCAGTCGAGGCAGAGCTGGAGAATTTGGAAAAGGCAGGCGTATTATCCAAAATAGATTGGAGCGAATGGGCAACACCCATCGTTCCAGTCATGAAAAAAGCATTGAAAAATAACTCTGAGGAACAGAGAAAAATTCGCATCTGTGGGGACTTTAAGGTGACTGTAAACCCGGTCCTTCACACGGTACAGTATCCTCTTCCGAGGATAGAAGATATTTTCGCCTCACTATCCGGAGGAAAACGTTTCACAAAAATTGACTTGGCACAGGCATATCTACAGATGGAGGTTGAGGAGACCTCTAAAAAGTATCTCACAATAAACACACACAAAGGCCTGTACCAGTACAATCGACTGGTTTTTGGAGTAGCATCAGCTCCAGCTATCTGGCAAAGAGCTATGGAGCAAGTCCTGCAAGGGATTCCGGGGACTCAGTGTTACCTAGACGACATCCTTATAACAGGAGAAAACGACAATGAGCACCTTGCCAATTTGGAGCAGGTGCTCACTAGGCTGAAAGAACGGGGCCTACGAGCAAATCGCCCCAAGTGCGAATTTTTCCAAAATCAGATATCATATTGTGGTCACATAATTAATAAGGAAGGGTTGCATAAGTCACCTGAAAAAATTGAAGCAGTTATAAAAGCCCCAGCACCTGAAAATGTTTCACAATTAAGGTCATTCCTGGGATTAATAAATTACTATCATAAATTTTTACCGAACTTATCAACTATTCTACACCCTCTTAATGATCTTCTACACACAGGAGTGATTTGGAAATGGAACAAAGACTGTAAACGTGCCTTCCATAAATGTAAAGACTTAATCACATCCGAGAAAGTTTTGGCTCATTACAACCCATCACTACCAATCAGACTGGCGTGCGATGCATCCCCTTACGGCATAGGAGCGGTATTGTCCCATAGATTCCCTGATGGCTCGGAACGGCCGATAGCTTTTGCGTCACGCTCATTGAACTCAGCTGAGCGTAACTATTCCCAGATAGACAGGGAAGCACTCAGCCTGGTATGGGGAGTGAAGAAATTCAACCATTACCTACATGGACAAAAATTTACCTTGCTGACTGACCATCAACCCCTCATCTCCATATTCAACCCTAAGAAAGGTGTCCCCATTATGACGGCACAAAGACTACAGAGGTGGTCCCTTTTTCTAGGGGCACACCAATACAACATTGAATACAAAGGGTCAAAACAGCATGGAAATGCTGACGGTTTATCGCGCCTGCCGTTGCCAACGATAGAAGAGGCACCTACAGTAGACCCAGTAGAGATATTCCACTCTACCATAGTGGAATGTCTACCGGTGACAAATTCTGCCATTGAAAGGGAGACCAGAAACGACCCTACTCTCTCATGGGTCTACGATTTAACAATGAAGGGATGGCCAGCACATGGCGAACCACTGTTGCCAGCATTCTCGCAAAGAAGAGAACAGCTGTCAGTGTGCCGAGGAACCTTGATGTGTGGATCCAGAGTGGTGATTCCACCCAAACTCCAGGATAAAGTGCTAAAGGAGCTTCACGAGGGGCATCTGGGCGGAGTGAAAATGAAGAACCTAGTCAGGGCGTTTGTATGGTGGCCAGGTATCGATGGAGACATCGAAGACATGACCAAGAGCTGCCTAGGATGCCAGAAGGTCCAAAATTCTCCGCCACAGGCCCCTCTACATCCATGGGAGTGGCCCTCATCTCCCTGGCAAAGGGTGCACATCGACTTTGCTGGTCCATTTATGGACTCAATGTTCTTAATCGCAGTTGATGCACACTCCAAGTGGCCGGAGGTAATAAAGATGTCCTCCACCACCATGGAAAAAACCATCACAGTATTAAGGACCATATTTGCCAGGAATGGGCTGCCGGAACAGGTATGTTCTGATAATGGACCGCAATTTGTGTCCGAAGAATTCAGAAAGTTCTTAAAGAACAATGGGGTAAAGCACTACACGTCCGCCCCATACCATCCCGCCACCAATGGATTGGCTGAAAGGTTTGTCCAGACCTTTAAGAAGGCCATAAAGGCCATGGGTAATGAAGACATAAAACTTCAGCACAAGGTGGATAACTTCTTATTTGCATATAGGAATGCAACACATATGGTTACAAACCAAACTCCCGCCATGATGTTCTACAATAGAAACCTAAGATGCCGGCTGGATTTGGTCAAGCCCAACATCCGAAGGGACGTGGAGAACCGGCAGTTTCAGGGCATGAATGAAAGGCCAACTAGGGCCTTCCAGATAGGCCAACCGGTTTTGGCCCGGGACTACCGTACCGATAAATGGCAGCCTGGAACTATCTGCACACGACTAGGACCACTGATGTATACCGTGGACATCGGAGAAAGCATAATAAGGCGCCATGCTGACCAAATCATCAAGTCATCCGAAAAGGGACAACCTACACCACCACGCTATACATCTAACGATGAAGTAGAGATACCCATATCTACCTCCGATCCGGTGATACTGGAACCCGATGAACCCGACACTGGCCTTCAAGCCGAATCAGCCTTGCCAGAAGAACCTACTACACCACCAGAAACTACTACACCCCCGAGGCATTATCCGGACCGAGTCAGGAAGCCTCCTGAGAGACTAACTTATAATTAATTAATACAGCAATGTATATTATTTTGCATATAACATGTAATTAATAATTACTTAAAATATGATGTACTAGTTAGCTGGAAGGGGAGGAATTGTGGTGTATGTGCCTTTAAGAGCCCCAGGTGTGCGTAATGCCGGTAATTGCCACTTGGGCTATATAAGCCTGTGTATTGTGTATATCCTTTAGAACCCCCCCCAGACTTGCTTAGTAAATACCTATGAACCAACTCCTGTCTTCAGTGTCTTTATCTACACACGGACACTACATGGACAGACTCCTGCGGGAAGGCATTATTGAATGCAGTACCAGTCCGTGGCGTGCCCAAGTAGTCATAGTTAAAAATAGCGAAAAGAAACGGATGGTAATTGACTACAGCCAGACTGTTAATATTTATACCCAGCTGGACGCCTACCCTTTACCCCGCATATCAGAAATGGTCAACCAGATCGCGCAATACCGAGTCTTCTCGACTATTGACCTCAAATCCGCGTATCACCAGCTCCCCATTAGAACGGAGGACCGCCCATACACCGCCTTTGAGGCGAACGGACGCCTCTACCATTTTCTCAGAGTGCCCTTCGGGGTAACAAATGGGGTCTCGGTCTTCCAACGTGAGATGGACCGCATGGTTGACGAGAATAAACTACAAGCTACCTACCCCTATCTGGACAATGTCACTATCTGCGGGCACAACCAGCAAGACCACGATCTAAATCTTGCGAGATTTTTAAAAACTGCCCTAAAGCTGAATCTAACTTACAACGAAGACAAATGTGTCTTCAACACAACCCGTCTCTGTATCCTCGGCTGTGTGGTGGAAGATGGGGTAATTGGACCGGACCCTGACCGATTACGCCCCCTAAAGGAACTGCCCCTGCCACACAATCCCAAAGCTTTAAAAAGGTGCCTGGGATTTTTTTCGTATTATGCCCAATGGGTGCCCAATTACTCTGATAAGGCCCGACCCCTCATTAAATCGACGTCCTTCCCACTATCAGCTGAAGCTCGGGAGGCTTTCACCAGTATCAAACAGGACATTGAAAGGGCTGCACTGTGTGCAGTGGACGAAAGCATTCCCTTTCAAGTCGAAAGCGATGCGTCAGACTTTGCTTTAGCTGCGACCCTCAATCAGGCTGGGAGACCTGTGGCCTTCTTCTCCCGAACCCTTCAGGGACCTGAAATCAGGCACTCTTCTGTCGAGAAGGAGGCACAGGCTATAGTGGAGGCAGTGCGGCACTGGAGACACTACCTAGCTGGCAAACGTTTCACCCTGCTCACCAACCAGCGGTCGGTAGCTTTCATGTTTAATAACAAACAAAGGGGGAAAATCAAGAATGACAAAATACTCAGGTGGAGGATTGAACTATCCACGTTCGACTATGATATTATGTACAGGCCGGGAGCCCTTAATGAACCCCCAGACACCCTATCGCGGGGAATGTGTGCCAGCATTCATACGGACAAATTACAGGGTCTCCACAACGACCTCTGTCACCCAGGGGTCACCCGACTATACCATTTTATAAAGTCCCGCAATCTGCCCCACTCCATCGAGGAGGTCAGGGCAATGACCAGAGCCTGCCGCATCTGTGCGGAATGCAAGCCTCGTTTCTACAGGCCTGACCGTGCAAACCTTATCAAAGCCACACGGCCATTCGAGCGCCTAAGTCTGGACTTCAAGGGACCCCTTCCCTCTGCCGACCGTAACGTATACTTCCTCAATATCATCGATGAATATTCCCGCTTCCCCTTCGCCATTCCCTGCCCAGACATGACCAGTGCCACGGTCATCAAGTGTCTCGGTAATCTATTCTGCATGTTTGGCATGCCGAACTACATACACAGCGATAGGGGGACGTCATTTATGAGTGACGAACTGCGCCAGTTCTTGCTCTCAAAGGGGATAGCCACTAGCAGAACCACTAGCTACAACCCCCGGGGTAATGGGCAAGTGGAAAGGGAGAATGCTACTGTTTGGAAGGCTGTCACGTTAGCCTTAAAGTCAAAAGGCCTTCCGACCTCCCGCTGGCAGGAAGTCCTCCCAGACGTGCTCCACTCCATAAGGTCTCTGTTATGTACAGCCACTAACGCTACCCCTCACGAAAAGATGTTCGTTTTCCCCCGGAAATCGACCTCGGGCATATCTCTACCCGCGTGGCTGACATCTCCGGGGACAGTACTATTGCGGAAGCACGTGAGAGGCCATAAAATGGACCCCCTTGTGGAAAAGGTACAGCTCCTCCATGCAAACCCTCAGTACGCCTATATCGAATACTCTGACGGGCGAGAGGACACTGTTTCCATAAAAGACCTCGCTCCCTCGGGGAGCGGAGAGAACGATGAGAGACTACCCGAGGAAGACCTACACCAAAAAGAGACAGGACGCCCAGAGGTATCAATACCCAACTTTAACCTGGAGGACACTGCAGATAACCTGGAAGACACTGCAGAGGCCCGGACAGCGGAGGAACCAGAATCCACTCCCCTAGAGGCACCCCAACCGGCTTTGCGCCGATCACTGAGAACCGCAAAACCTCCTGACAGACTCACTTATACCAACTTTTAAGAAACATCACCCCGATGGACTAAATCTAAAGAAGGGGTGAATGTAATGAAATCTGTTTGTCTTGCCTGTATTCGTTCTTGCCTGTATTCGTTTTGCACTCATGTATATTACCCTCCCCCACACGGTGTATAGTTTCACTTCCTCTTTCCTGACTAACCTGGAAGGTTCCAGGTCTTGGCTCTTGGCTCCGCCCCTGACTTCTCTAACATAAAGATCCCAAAATCTGTATGACTCATTCCTGCGAGCCAGTCAGTGTGTTGAGATGTTAGCTCTGATCTTAGTGATTAAAAGCCAACTTGTTAAAGTCTATAACTTCTAGTTTTGTGGTTATTGAAGGCACATCACTGATCATCTTCCAAAATTCGCTGGAATCTGGAACTGTACCCATGGATTGGAGGGTAGCTAATGTTACCCCACTATTCAAAAAGGGTGGTAGAGAGAAAGCGGGAAATTACAGACCGGTAAGCCTGACATCGGTAGTGGGGAAAATGCTAGAGTCCATTATAAAGGATGTAATAACTGAGCACTTGGAAAACAGGATCGGACAAAGTCAGCATGGGTTTACAAAAGGTAAATCGTGCTTGACTAATCTACTGGAATTTTTTGAGGATGTAACTGGGAAAATAGATAAGGGAGAACCAGTAGATGTGGTGTATTTGGACTTTCAAAAGGCTTTCGATAAGGTCCCGCATAAGAGATTAGCGTGTAAAGTTAAGGCACATGGGATTGGGGGCAAGGTATTGACTTGGATAGAGAACTGGTTGGCGGACAGAAAGCAGAGAGTAGGAATTAACGGGTCTTTTTCCGAGTGGCAGGCAGTGACTAGTGGGGTACCGCAGGGATCGGTCCTTGGACCCCAACTATTCACAATATACATTAATGATCTAGATAAGGGAACTAGATGTAATATCTCCAAGTTTGCAGACGACACAAAGCTGGGTGGGCGTGTGTGCTGCGAGGAGGATACCGAGAAACTCCAGGATGATTTGGACAGGTTGGGTGATTGGGCAGAAGCGTGGCAGATGCAATATAACGTGGATAAATGCGAGGTTATCCACTTTGGTGTCAAAAACAGAAAGGCAGACAATTATCTGAATGGCAATAGATTGGGAGAAGGGGAAGTGCAAAGAGACCTGGGTGTCCTTGTGCACCAGTCGCTGAAGGCAAGCATGCAGGTGCAGCAGGCGGTGAAGAAGGCAAATGGTATGTTGGCCTTCATAGCGAAAGGGTTTGAGTACAGGAGCAAGGATGTCCTGCTGCAGTTGTGCAGGGCCTTGGTTAGACCACACCTTGAGTATTGTGTGCAGTTTTGGTCACCTTATCTGAGGAAGGATGTTCTTGCCATGGAAGGAGTTCAGCGAAGATTCACAAGGCTGATCCCTGGGATGGCAGGAATGACGTATGAGGAGAGATTGGGTCGATTGGGCTTATACTCGCTGGAGTTTAGAAGAATGAGAGGGGATCTCATCGAAACTTATAAAATTCTGACAGGTCTGGACAAACTAGATGCAGGTAGAATGTTCCCGATGGTCAGAGAGTCCAGAACCAGGGGTCATAGTCTAAGGATAAGGGGTAAGCCATTTAGGACAGAGATGAGGAAGAATTTCTTCACCCAGAGAGTGGTGAACTTGTGGAATTCTCTACCACAGAAGGCGGTTGAGGCCAAGTCTTTAAATATATTCAAGAAGGAGTTAGATATATTTCTTAGAGTTAAAGGTATCAAGGGATATGGGGAGAAGGCAGGTACGGGGTACTGAGTTTGGATGATCAGCCATGATCTCATCGAATGGCGGAGCAGGCTCGAGGGGCCGAATGGCCTACTGCTCCTATCTTCTATGTTTCACTTTAGCTTTCTGTTCCATTCCAGATACCATCAAACACACCAAGAAAGAGGGCACTGATGTTGTATGGCAGAAGGGCCTCTGACAGGCTGAGGCTGAACATCAATTGTCTGACGACTCCCCCCATCTAATTACAGACCATGACCCCACGACCAAACACCAAATCATAATCTGCCAGTGTTACCAAACTCATCCCTTCCAGAGACCTCCCTCCCCCACCCCATCATGCTTCCAATCTTATTGTTCCCCAATCCCGCAGCCAGTTTCCAATTCCTCCCCAAGATACACAAATAGCAGTGTCTTGGCAGATGGATTATTGAAGCTTGCTGCTGTCCCACTAGACCAATATCCTCTGACCTTAACTCTTGTCCAGTCTGTACCCACCTACATCTGTGACTCTTCAGATACCCTCTGCCACTGACGATTTCACGTTTTCCGCCAATCATTTCCTTTTACAGGAAGCTTTCTGGTATCCGGCACTGACGGGACCGAGCTGGTGCTGGTCAATCAACACTGCCGGAAAAATGAGCACTAATGTTAAAACATACGGAGCTTCTGAGCTCCGTCTGAAGCAACAAACCCTGTTGCTCAGCAACAGCTTCAAAACAGTCGGCGCAGCTTGCAAGCGTCTCTGTAGCTAAGCAACAGCTTCAGCTAGATGCTTGCAGAGCCAGGACTGGAGAAAAAAAGCAACGAAAAGTAAAAAAACTTATCTGAGCCGACTCCTGAATTTTGCCGGTGGATGGAGCATTCCGGATATTTAACCTCCGGTTAAACGAAAGTTTCCTGTACAATGCACAGTCCCTCAACATCTCCATCCCTCACCAGGTATGACTCCAATCACAGGAGAGTTATCAGCTTATCCGCATTGACTTCAGTTTTACTAGGGCTCCTTGGTGCCACACTTGGCCGAATGCTGCCTTATGTCAAGGGCACTCACTCTCATCTCACCTGTGGAATTCATGTTGACGACTCCTTCCATCAATTTACTGATGATTGGAAGCAGGCCGATAGGGTAGTAATTGGCCAAGTTGGATATGTCCTGCTTTTTGTGCACAGGACATACCTGGGCAATTTTCCACATTGTCGATTGTCCACAATCAAATACAGATAGGAAACCGGCATTGTGGGCCACACTTTAGCCAGGGTATTGTCCTGGTAAAGAAGTATACCCATGTCATGGAGGTTGACTTTTCATGGGGTGTAAGTCAAGAGGAAGTACAGGAATTTCTGGCATCACCTCTTCAAAGTTGGCACCAGTAACTTGTGGACACACAAAGCACCTTCCCCCTTTCCTTTGGAATTTTGCTTTGTCTGCAAAATGAGGCAGAGATGCCTCAGAAATGCCATACAAGGCCCATGAATTTCCACCCCATTATATTTAAAACATGAACTGTGCAACTGAATTATATTAACGGAGTGATTAGCGACACAGTGTGAATACTTCTGGTTTTCAGTCGACCCAATGACATAACCCTTCTGTACATGAACCAGGCCACCTGATGACATCTTTCTCTGTACATGGACAAAAGGTTTCCACTGGTGACATCATGCCAGTTCATGGGGTCACATATTTGAATGGGCTTAAAAGTGAATTGCTCTGTAGGCCTGGTGTTGTCTGAATTCGGGAATGTTAGCATGTGCGTTGTCTGAACTCGGGAGTGTTAGCGCTGTGTGTTGTCTGAACTCGGGAATGTTAGCGCTGTGCATTGTCTGAACTCGGGTGTGTTAGCGCTGTGTGTTGTCTGAACTCAGGAATGTTAGCGCTGTGCGTTGTCTGAACTCGGGAGTGTTAGCGCTGTGCATTGTCTGAACTCGGGAGTGTTAGTGCTGTGCGTTGTCTGAACTCGGGAGTGTTAGCGCTGTGCATTGTCTGAACTCGGGAGTGTTAGCGCTGTGCGTTGTCTGAACTCGGGAGTGTTAGCGCTGTGCATTGTCTGAACTCGGGTGTGTTAGCGCTGTGTGTTGTCTGAACTCGGGAATGTTAGCGCTGTGCATTGTCTGAACTCGGGTGTGTTAGCGCTGTGTGTTGTCTGAACCCGGGAATGTTAGCGCTGTGCATTGTCTGAACTCGGGAGTGTTAGTGCTGTGCGTTGTCTGAACTCGGGAGTGTTAGCGCTGTGCGCTGTCTGAACTCTGAAGGATTATGCCTGCACTGTCACTAGACATTGGTATCTCTGCATAGTCAAGCAGAGCTTGAAGTCGTCACTGCCTGCCTGGAGCGTGGGTACCACTGGTTGGATCAAATTCCAGGCAGAATGCTGGGTGAGTGGTGTCCAATTACACCCCCCACTTCACTGTGTTGTCTGTACACTAGGGGACATGACCTTATTTTAATTGCAGAGTGGTATATATTTCCAGTCTGTGCCCATTTTGAATTATTAGCAAAAATCTTGAATTTTCCAGTAAATTGTTTGTGGTTTTCATTTTCAAATAACCTGGAGCTTGCTAATTGTCATGTATGATTTTAAAAGATGCTGCAATTTGAATATTGTGCCTCATACCCATCACCCATTAGTAGTTTCCAACTAGAGGGACTAACCTCCAACTCGTAGATCTATCACTGCTTCCGCATGGTATGTTTTGGAGTCAATGAAACACGTGTATCTCCCTTCATCTGATGCTTTTATCTTCCTCAGTTTGAGAGAGGCATTTCCACGGGGAAACTCATCTTTAAAAAGTTACGTCCTCCCTTGATAAGCTTTGTCCTGCACATCAGTTCGATCCTGTCCACCGATGTATAAATGTACTGGCGAAGCAGAGTCTGATGTCAACCATCGAACCTCCAGGTTATCCAGAGATATATCTGGTACCAGTTGGCACTCTAATACAACATCTTCATCTACAGTGACTATGATGGGATCGTCTGGTACAAGCACATGGAATCTCTCTGGTAAAATATAACATTTTAAACAGCGTCAGCACTCTTACTGTAGGAACAGATTTAATCTTCAGGGAGATATTTTAAAGGAAACAAATAAAATTCCATTTTTAGTGTGACTAATTCTTCCAAAAATCATTAATCCGGAAAATAAATTTGCAATAATTGCATAAAAGGGACAGAACATTATAAAAACAGTAACTGTTCCCTCTTGTATTATTTACACATTTACTTGCTCACTAAATACAGTGTATATAAATAGGTAGGGGTGATAAAAGGGCATTCTGACCATTAGTCTCAGAATTGTACTCAGGTAGAATGGTACAATGGTGGAAGTTAGTTAAACTCCCTCTCTTAGGATATTTGGGTTTGAGGAAGCTGGGAAGGCGGCGAGAGATTGTTTAAATCTTTCGTAATTTTAGTAGCCATTTTATGAGTAACAAGAAGAAATGAATCATGAATAGGATCCTGGCAGTTTCAGGCAGCATGAAACTGTTAAATGATTTGCACCGGGGGAAAGCAGCAAGTCACGATTTTCTCATCACCTAATGCAACAACCCTACTCCAGCGATTTCTGGGTAACTCAGTTAGTGTTTACACTTCTACTTAACATGGAAGAAATTCCAGGTGGTGGCACTGACTCTGAAGCAATTCCCAGGCACAAGAAGCAGTATATTCAGCTCCATTACTGGTATTCCGAGCAGACTTTTTGAATGAGACATTCAGCTGACTTGTTTCCAGATTAATAGCGTTCCTCAGTTCAGCTCCTAATTCTGAACAAACAGCTTCTCCGTATACACTTCAATTTTCTTCACGATTTTTTAAACCCACTTTTAAGCTGATTTTTGCTACATTTGAGGCTGACTTCAGTACTTGAGCTGACACTTCAGTGCAGTACTCAGGGAGTGTTGTATTGTTGGAGCTGCTGCCTTTTTGATGAGACATTAAACCGAAGCCCAGTCTGTCTGCCTGTTGGTGGGTGTAAAGGATCCCGTGACATTATTTAAAGAAGAATCGTGAATTCTCCCAGTGTTCTGGCCAACATTCCTCCCTCAACTCACACCAAGAACAGATTATCTGGTCAATTAACACATTTACTGTTTCTGTGACCTTACTGTGTACAAATCGGCTGCCACATTTGCCTACATTGTTGGGTTTGTTTTCTCTGCAAAAGAGGAGAAATTGGGTCATTTAACTGAAGTGTTCAAGATTATGAAGGGAATTTTCAAACTGGTTGGTCCTGATAAAGCCTTCAGTATGTTGAAAGATTTAAATACTCAGAACAGAAATGGGGATTTAGGAGTACAAGGAAAGGCAGGTGGAACTTTTTCACCCTTGGAGTAAGAGAGCCGGGGCAATGATGAGAAGAAAGAAAAACTACAAATGATGGAAATCTGAAACAACAGAACATGCTGGAAATACGCAGCAGGTCCATCAGCATCTACAAAGAGAAAGGACAAGCTCAGGTGTTGTGTGTGTATACCCGTTGTCATGGCCTTCCCTAATAACTCACTCCACATAGAGTTGTGTAAGAAGAAGCTAGTGAACGCCATTGAAACAGACTGTATAATGGCTTCAAGAGACATTTCTGGAGAGGGATCAGATTGAGGGATGCATAGGAAGAGGGGTAGGTGGGTTTCATCCATGAAAAAAGGCCCTTGTTTGGGCCTGATGGCCTTTTCCTGTTTGTGGAAACTCCGACTATAAATGAGCTAAGCGGATGACGATACACTTGTTTCAAAACAAGGGGCTCGATCTTGCCACCCATGGGGAGGCGGGTATGGAGGTGGGACTGCTGGGAAAATGGCAGAATCTGGGGGCAGGTGCCCAACCCGCCCCATGCCATCTTGCCAGGAGGCGGGTAGCCGACCCACGCTGGGTCCCATCTCCTTGGAGGCGGGAAGGGGATTAGTGCCACTTATCTGCCTGTTAACAGGTAGTTAACGGGCAGATAAAAGGATTATCCCCATTTTACTCACACAAGTGCAGGCTTACCAAAGGCTCCTAACCCCGCCAGGGTCACTGAGGCGAGCAGAGGGTCTACGGGGGTCAGTGGGATGCAAAAGTGCGCTGTGAAGGTAAGTGATGGGTGCAAGTGTGGAAAGGTGAGTATGTGAGGTAAGTGGAAAGTGTTAGTAAATGTTTACTTACCTTCGTTTCTTCCTGCAGGCTTCAATCGGTGGGTATGCGGAGAGTCTCGCACCTCCACAGCAGAGATGACAGATGGCCGTTGCATTCTCCAATGCAGCAACCATCTAATTTCTGCTAAATAAAGAGGTTTGATGTGTTTTGAATTCAAGAACTCATCAAACTACAGAGAATGTCAGTGTTTGACAGCTTCACAGAGCTGTCAAACGATGACAATTCTGAAATGTCATACGTTGACGTTCTCTGTAACCGGCTTTCCCTTAATTGGCCTGCTAAGCCCGCTGGGCGGGCTTAACAAGGTCAATATAGGGAAAATAGTGTGGGTTGGCCAGAAGTTGATGGAGGCGGGACTGAAACCCGACAAGTGGGAGTCCCACCTCCAAAAGCTCCCCATTGGCAAAGTCCTGCCCTAGGTGTCAGTAAGATTGACATTAACCATTCCATTCCTTACCCAACATTACAGGATGGAGACCAAGTAGGAACACAAAACTGAAGCATCTTCCTTTCATCTTTGTAAAGAACTGATTGGTTTTTCACCTGAAAAGATAATTTCTTGTTATATTTTTTAAAGAGGCATTGTTACAGCACTGAAATTAAGTGTATTAACGCATTCTTTGAATTCTGTCCTCTGCTCTTATAACTGAGGCGTAACCCATTTAAAATAAGTCAGTTAACACTTCTAGTCAAATAATGGAGAGTGGAATTTCAGACAAACACCTTAAACATTTGTACGACAATATCCCACTGCATAATTTCAGGGTTGACATTTGTTACTTGTGCCTTGCCCATGTTTTTGAAGTTAGTTTTTTTCTAACTATTCTAATTAAAAAGTTATACAATTTACAAACTTCCTAGTTTTAGAAAAGTAGGCATATTCCTCAGCAAGATGATTCTCATAAATATTGCAGAGAAACACTGAACGAGAAAGAGGTCCAGGAGTATTACAGTGGATAAAGCTGTGAAATCATCATCATTGTTTTAAACTGCAGGAAAAAGGCTGATAACCTAACTATAAGGATGTTGCCCTTCAGAAGGTACAGAAAGAAACAACAAAAACGATTCCAGTCATCAGAAATTTACACTGTGAGGAAAGGTTGAAGAAGTTGGAGTTGTTTCCTTTGGAAATGGGGTGACTTTGAGGTGATGTAATTTCATTTTACAGGATTAAAAAGAAAATTGAAAAAACTCATTGAAGCAATTCAAATACCATGGGGCACAGGTTAGAATTAGAAAGTTAGGAGTATAGAGCAAAATCACTCTGGACCACTCCATTCAAAAGTTAAGAGTATTGTAGAATAGGTACCAGAGAAGAGGGTACAGTGATGTCATGGTTACGATATTGGCCTCCTAATCCAGAAGTTTGGACTAATAATCCAGAGAATGATAGTTCAAATCTCACCATGGCAGTTTGAGAATTTAATTCATTTTTTTTAAACTATGGAAATAAAAAGCTGGCATAAGTAAAAGTGAACATGAAACTGTCAGATTGTTGTAAAAACCCAAATGATTCACTGATATCCTAAGGGAAGAAGACCAGCCGCCTGCTGCCCCTGGTCTGGTGAAGAACTGAAGATTCTCCCCCTGGACCCGCCCTCAAGGGACTGAATAACGGATTTCACGCTCACTGATCCCCGGTGATAAATCCGAAAGTGAACCCTTTATCCCAGTGATTCTCACCAACTCCCGGTGTGGTGAAATATTCCGGAGCCCACTGACCTGTCCAACACTTTGAGCAGCCGCTTTCCTTCTCACCGGGACTCTCCTGACCCAGAACTTGCTGCCGGCACCTTGTCCCCGCTCATCTTCGGTGAGTTTGTAACCTGTGCACAGGAACAATTTGTAATAAGCGGGATCAGAGCGGGCCACTCTCTTTAATGTGGAGTCAATGGACACACAACAGGAGGGGGAAACAACAGCCGCGAGGGGGAGAAACGAAAGTAATTTTAAGTTCCACAAAATGGATACAATAATGGGTGGGACCGAGAGAGTGAAACTCTGCGAGGGACAGGTGGGCGTAGCGGTATAACTGCAACTCATTGAGGAATCTGCAGCTCCAAGTTGCCTTTTCAGAATGAAACTATCAGGAGACACTGAGTCATCAAACGAAAAACCAAACATAAGTGTCCCCTTTTATAGGGGCGCAACTAATAAGGAACTGAAGCAAAAACAAATTAACTTAAATAATATTGTTTGCTTTATCCACCAACCCGCCAGTCCTTGCAGTGCCCACCGGTCTTGGAAGGCCTCAACATAAGAATCAGGAGCAGGAGTAGGCCCCTCGAGCCTGCTCCGCCATTCAATGCGATCATGGCTGATCATTCAAATTCAGTACCTGGTCCCTGCTTTCTCCCCCTACCTCATTGATCCCTTTAGCCTTAACAAATATATCCAACTCCTTCTTGAATATATTTAATGTATTGGCCTCTACTGCCTTCTGTGGTAGAGAATTCCACAGGTTCACCACACTCTGGGTGAAGAAATTCCTCCTCATTTCTGTCCTAAATGGCCTACCCCTTATCCTTAGACTGTGATCCCTGGTTCTGGACTCCCCGACCATCGGGAACATTCTTCCTGCATCTAGTCTGTCTAGTCCTGTCAGAATTTAATAAGTTTCAATGAGATCCCCTCTCATTCTTCTAAACTCCAGCGAGTACAAGCCCAATCGACCCAATCTCTCCTCATACTTCATTCCTGCCATCCTCGGTATCAGCCTGGTGAATCTTCGCTGAACTCCTTCCATGGCAAGAACATCCTTCCTCAGATAAGGCGACCAAAACTGCACACAATACTCAAGATGTGGTCTCACCAAGGCCCTGTACAACTGCAGCAAGACATCCTTGTTCCTGTACTCAAACCCTCTCGCTACGAAGGCCAACATGCCATTTGCCTTCTTAACCGCCTGCTGCACCTGCTTGCTTACCTTCAGCGACTGGTGCACAAGGACACCCAGGTCTCGTTGCACTTCCCCTTCTTCCAATCTATTGCCATTCAGATAATAATCTGCCTTCCTGTTTTTGCCACCAAAGTGGATAACCTCACATTTATTCACATTATATTGCATCTGTCATGCTTTTGCCCAATCACCCAACCTGTCCAAATCATCCTGGAGTTTCTCGGCATCCTCCTCACAGCACACACGCCCACCCAGCTTTATGTCGTCTGCAAATTTGGAGATATTACATCTAGTTCCCTTGTCTAGATCATTAATATATATTGTGAATAGCTGGGGTCCTAGGACCGATCCTTGTGGTACCCCACTAGTCACTGCCTGCCACTCGGAAAAAGACCCGTTTATTCCAACTCTTTGCTTTCTGTCTGCCAACCAGTTCTCTATCCAAGTCAATACCTTGCCCCCAATCCCATGCGCCTTTACTTTACACGCTAATCTCTTATGCGGGACCTTATCAAAAGCCTTCTGAAAGTCCAAATACACCACATCCACTGGTTCTCTCTTATCTATTCTACCAGTTACATCCTCAAAAAATTCCAGTAGATTAGTCAAGCACGATTTACCTTTTGTAAATCCATGTTGGCTTTGTCCGATCCTGTCACTGTTTTCCAAGTGCTCTGCTATTACATCTTTTATAATAGACTCTAGCATTTTCCCCACTACCGATGTCAGGCTTACCGGTCTATAATTCCCTGTTTTCTCTCTACCACCTTTTTTGAATAGTGGGGTAACATTAGCTACCCTCCAATCCATGGGAACTGTTCCAGAATCTATAGAATTTTGGAAGATGACCAGCAATGCATCTACTATTTCTAGGGCCACTTCCTTAAGTACCCTAGGATGTAGATTATCAGGCCCTGGGGATTTATCGGCCTTCAATCCCGTCAATTTCACTAACACCATTTCCCTACAAATACTGATTTCATTCAGTTCCTCCCTCTCATTAGACCCTATGTTCCCTGACATCTCTGGGAGGTTATTTGTGTCCTCCTTTGTGAAGACAGAACCAAAGTATGTATTTAATTGGTCTGCCATTTCTTTGTTCCCATTATAAATTCCCCTGATTCTGACTGCAAGGGACCTACGCTTGACTTCACCAATCTTTTTCTCTTCACATATCTATAGTGACCCATCGATTGGAGCTGATCAAGCGTGGTCAAAGCTTCGATGCTGGGGATGTTGGCCTGAGTGAGAACACTGATGTTGGTGCGCCTATCCTTCCAATGGATTTGCAGGATCTTGCGGAGGCAGCCTTGCTGGTACCTCTCCAGTGCTTTGAGGTGCCTGTTGTACATGGTCCATGTCTCTGAGGCATACAGCAGGGTGGGTATCACTGCTGCTCTGTAGACCATGAGCTTAGTAACGGAGCACCGAGATAATGCTCCTCACGTAGCCTATAACGTCTCTACGAGTAAAGCAGATAGGTGGATTCCCATGACCTAGTGGGATTTCAGCAAGTGAGAGAGACAGTAATTTGTCCCTATAGACTACATGAACATGAAGGATCAGCATGTGGATTCTCTGGGAAGAGGGCAAATTGTACCATGCAATCTACATCAGGAAGACATGGAGTTGTTAACTCTGCTTCTAGAAGGAATGGAATGTATTGTGTAACCGCTACTGTAAAATCTTTTATTTATGGGAATAATTCGACATGCCCGGTTATACAACCAACCTTTTGTATTGAGCCTGCTCATGTGGTATTGATCGGACCTAGGATCCTACAACCCTTACACCCAGGAAAGGAAACTGGTATCGATGTATCAGACCCACTCTCTAATTCAAACATGGAAGAATTTGTTAGTAAATTTGGCTATGATATAGATTTATTGAACCCGAAGTTCAGGCCAAAATAACTAAATTACTGAATGATCTTGATGTAACCCAGCATGTATTGTGGAACTTCAAACAAAGACAATGTGAAGTGGGGAAAGACATAGAAAACATTGAAATTATCCCATGGTGGAAACAATTATGGAATTGGGGAACTACAGTCGAGATAAATCCTTGGATAAGAATCGTGGCTCATGTATTGGTCATAATCCAATTGATCATTGTAATCTATTTGTTATGTCTGGCGATGGCAGAGAAAAGACGGCGGAAGAAGAAGAGACAGCAAAAGTTGATGCGTGAGGTCTTGGCTCAGCAAGTACAGGAGAGGTTGGTTTAAAAGTGGCTGATTCCCTGAGGAGTCAGTACATCAGCCACTTGGGGGTGGGTTCCTGTAACCAATTCCTGCAGCAAGAACACATTCAACTTAAATGATACCAACATTAAAGGGTCAAATGGCTGTACTGTAAAGGCAGTTTTGTGAAATTGACCAAACATAAGAAACTGACCAAACTTCATATCCTAGCATAACATGAGGAAAGATGAAAATTTTAAAAGGAATTTGTAATACACGCTCTGGATTAAACAGCAGAAGAACCACAGACATGACTCTTTTTTTACTTCATGAATATGCTAACCAAGGAAGTGACTGAAGCAATCAAACCACACAATGGCATGTGTTTGTGTAACTTCAACTGACTATGCTGTCCAGTGAAACTCCTTGGTCCAGCTGTTAACCAGACTTACAATTGGTTCCACCGAGTCTGGAACAGCTCCCTCATCTTTTGGAAATGTTAATGCCAGGATTGTTGTTGGATTGAAACCCATTCACTAACCTTTCAAACTGATAAGCAACGAAGTGTCTAATCAAGACATTTTGTTGTGTGATAATGGTCGAATGTCAAACAAGATGAAGACATTTCTTTTTGTATTGTATGGTTTGAAATCGAACAGAATGACAGAAAGACGAGATTAAGATGTTGCAATCAAAAGGGGAAGGGCTTGGGTCAATCTATTGTCACGGGTTTTGATCTTCTGTATTATAAAAGGGTGTGTTTAGAAACAGGGGGCGGCAACTTGCAAGGAAAACTGCGGAGGGTTTGATCACCCGTACAGATGGGAACAGACTCCTCCACTTGATCGCCGGGGTGAATGGTGTTTGAAATTAAATAGTTAAAGGGAATGGTGTATGTTAGTATTGTTTGGAGTTATAAGAGAATGGTGCATTGACATTTGTATGTTATTCATAGTACAATAAATAGTTAAAAGCATACTGAGTCTGTGAGCCTTGACTATTTTACTCCAAGTTCAAGTCGGATTCTGGAATTATAAGACGGGAGGTGTGGGTTCACCTACCTACAGAAATGAGTAGATTTAAGGAAAAGTTATTCAATGTGAGACCAAGTTCAACCAGGCAGAGGAGGGTAGTCGTGGATGGGTTGGTCTGCCGCACAAGGAACAAGAAGAGCACCTGCAGGCTGTCCTGGAGGGAGGGGTGGAGGTGTAGAGGGACTGAACGTCCATGATGAAAAGGAAATGGTTAGGGCCAGGAAACTGGAAGTGGTTAAAGTGGCAGAGGGCGTCAAAGGAGTCGCAGATGTAGGTCGGAAGGGACTGGACAACGGGAGAATAAAGATTCGAGATAAGAGAGCTTCCATGGGGCAGGAACAGACTGAAACTGTCTACTGGGACAGTCCTGTTTGTGGATCTTGGAAAGGAGGTAGCAGCAGGTGTGATGTTGGAGGACAGTGAGGTTGGAGGTCATGGGGAAAAGAGCTCCGGAGAAGATGAGATCAGTGACAGTCTGGGAAACGATGAGTTGATGTTTGGTGGTGGAGTCATGGTCCATAGGGAGGTAGGAAGATATATCAGAGTTGGTATTCAGCCTTCGCAAGGTAGTGGTCTTTTTGCCAAATAACAATAGTGCCTCCCTCTTCAGCAGGTTTAATAACAATGTTCGGGTTGGACCCGAGAGAATGGAGTGCTGCAAATTCAGAGGCAGATAGATTAGAATGAGTGAGAGGAGAAATTGAGAAGGCCGATGTCTAATGAAAAGATCAAGAGTGGGTAAGAGACCAGAGCGTGGGGTCCATGTGGAATGAGAATTCTGAAGACAGGAGACGGGGTCTGCTGTGCGGGAGGAAGCCTCCTGGCCAAAGAAATGGACATGAAGCGAAAGCGCGGAAGAAGAGCTCGGCATCTTAGCACACTCAAAATGAATTCAAGTGGGGATGTAAGGGAATGAAACGCAGGCCTTTGCTGTGAACAGATTGTTCAGGGTCAGAGAGGGGAAAATCAGAGAGGATAGTGAAAACACAACAAAGGGTGAGATTGGAAGGACGGATGGGTGTCAGAAGAGCCACCTACCTTTTCGGTTAGGAATGCACCTCTCTTGTTTGACTTCCTGTATACCTAATCTTTTAATACAACCACAATTGGATGAATTAGTGATTATTAGTTAAACAACAACAGCTTGTATTTATATAGTGCCTTTAACGTAGTAAAACGTCCCAAGGCTCTGCACAGGAGTATTTTAAGACAAAAAATTTGACACCGATTCACATAATGATAAATTAGGGCAGGTGACCAAAAGCTTGGTCAAAGAGGTAGGTTTTAAGGAGTGTCTTAAAGGAGGATAGAGAGGCAGAGGTTTAGGGAGGGAATTCCAGAGCTTAGGGCCTAGGCAACAGAAGGCACGACCACCAAAGGTTGAGCGATTATAATCAGGGATGCTCAAGAGGGCAGAATTAGAGGAGTGCAGCTATCTCGGGGGTTTGTGGGGCTGAAGGAGATTACAGAGATAGGAAGGGGCGAGGCCATGGAGGGATTTAAAAACAAGGATGAGAATTTTGAAATCGAGGTGCTGCTTAAACGGGAGCCAATGTAGGTCAGCAAGCACAGGGGTGATGGGTGAACGGGACTTGGTGCAGGTTAGGACACGGGCAGCTGAGTTTTGGATGACCTCAAGTTTACATAAGGTGGAATGTGGGAGGCCAGCCAGGAGTGCATTGGAATCGTCAAGTCTAGAGGTAACAAAGGCATGGATGAGGGTTTCAGCAGCGGATGAGCTGAGGCAAGGGCGGAGACGGGTGATGTTATGGAGGTGGAAGTAGGTGGTCTTTGTTATGCTGCGGATATGTGGTCGGAAGCTCATTTCGTCAAATATGACACCAAGGTTGTGAACAGTGTGGTTCAGCCTCAGACAGATGTTAGGGAGAGGGATGGAGTCCGTGGCTGGGGAACAAAGTTTGTGGCGGGGACCGAAAACAATGGCTTCGGTCTTCCCAATATTTAATTGGAGAACATTTTTGCTCATCCAGAACTGGATGTCGGACAAGCAGTCTGAAAATATAGACACCGTGGAGGGGTCGAGAGAAGAGGTAGTGAGGTAGAGCTGGGTGTCGTCACCATACATGTGGAAACTGACGCTGTGTTTTCGGATGATGTCACCAAGGGGCAATATGTTGATGAGAATTAGGAGGGGGCCAATGATAGATCCTTGGGGGACACCAGAGGTAACGATGTGGGAGCGGGAAGAGAAGGCGTTGTAGGTGATTCTCTGGTTACAGTTAGATAGATAAGAATGGAACCATACGAGTGCAGCCCCACCCAGCTGGACAACAGTGGAGAGGCGTTGGAGAAGGATGGAGTGGTCAACCATGTCAAAGGCTGCAGACAAGTCAAGAAGGACGAGGAGAGATAGTTTACCTTTGTCACAGTCACAAAGGATGTCACTTATGACTTTGATGAGAGCCGTTTCGGTACTGTGGCAAGGGCAGAAACCTGATTGGAGGGATTCAAACATGGAATTGCGGGAAAGATGGGCACAGATTTGGAAGGCGACAACACGTTCAAGGACATTGGAGAGGAAAGGGAGGTTGGAGATGGGGCGGTAGTTTGCAAGGACGGAGGGATCAAGGTTTGTTTTTATGAGGAGAGGGGTGATGACGGTAGATTTGAGGGAGAGGGGGACAGTACCCGAGGAGAGAGAACCGTTAACAATATCAGCTAACATGGGAGCCAGAAAAGGAAGTTGGGTGGTCAGCAGTTTGGTGAAAATAGGGTCGAGGGAGCAGGGGGTGGGTCTCATAGACAAGATGAGCGCAGAGAGATCATGAGGGGAGATCGGAGAGAAACTGGAGAAAGATGCGAGTTCAGGGCTAGGGCAGGGGGGAACCTTAGAGGAAGTTTGGCCCAGTGGGCTAGGGGAAGGAAGGAAAGTGGCAGAAGCAGCTGAACGGATGGTCTCAATCTTAGAGACAAAGAAGTCCATGAGCTCCTCACACTTGTTATCAGAGGTGAGGGGAGAGGAGACAGGGGAGAGGGGTTTAAGAAGACGGTTAGCAGTAGAGAATAGGAGCCGGTGTTTATCTCTGCATTCCAGAATGATTCTGGAATAGTGAGCAATTTTGGCAGAGAAGAGCAGGGCCCGATAGTGCTTTATGTGGTCCAGCCAGATCTGGCAGTGAACGGCTAAACCAGTTGTCCGCCATATCCGTTCAAGTCTGCGTCCTTTGGACTCAAGGGAGCGAAGATGAGAGCTGTACCGGGGGAACGGCCAGGGTGAGAGAGGGTAATTGTTTTAGTAGGGACTAGGGCATCAAAGTTAGTGGTGAGGGTGTGGTTGAGCAGATCGGCAGCTGCAGAAATGTCATGGTGAATGGAGGGCCAGAGGCTGGACAGTTGAGATTTCATAAGTGCAGTTGTAAGAGAGTTGGGAGAGTTTTTTTCCAGGGGCGGACACAGAAGGAAGTAGGGTTGGGGGAGGTGGGTGGAAGGGGGATGTGGATGGAGACTGATACGAGGAAATGGTCAGAGATGACCTTATCTGCAATTGACACGATGGGAGTAGCGAGGCCATGAGAGATGGCAAGGTCGAGGGGATGGCCATGAATATGGGTTAGGGAGTTTACATGGAGGGAGAGATTAAGGGAGGATAGGAAGCTAGTGAACTCAGAGGAGAGAGAGCATGATGAATTGAGATGGAGGTTGAAATCACCGAGGATGAGAAGTCGTTCGGTGCAGAGGCTGAGGGAGAAGAACAGTGAAGATATCTCAGTAATAACATTTTTATGGTACTTGGGTGGGCGGTAGAGAATGAGAATTTTAATTGAGAGGTGAGAGGGGTGGAATAAGGTGAGATGCTCAAAGGAGAAGAAACTGCCGGAGGAATAGGTGGACAGACCAAGGTGTGATTTGGTGATGAGAGCCACACTGCCACCATGGCGGTCTGAGTGGGGCATGTGGTGGAAGGTATAGCCAGGTGAGAAGGCTTCATTTAAGGTAATGGTGTCATCACCCCTCAACCAAGTTTCCATCAGGGCCATGATATTGATGCAATCATCCACGATAAGCTCATGGATGGCAAGGACCTTGTTTACAAGTGAACGGACATTCTGGAGGGAGATGCGAAGAGGTGATGGCTGCCCCACTGCCATCATCCACAGGGTCAGCGCTGGGGGGATGGGGAGGAGATTGGTAAGATTTGCCCCCAGTGAGCATGCTGGGCAGGAAGGTCGGCGAGAGAGTAGGATGGGACAGTTGGGGTTGTTGCTCCTAAAGTGGCAGCGACGAGTGCCTCGATGGGCCCTTCGTAGGATGCCAAGAGAGGCACAGCGGGAAGCTGTGGGCTTATCTAAGAGGGAGTCAAGCCTGGGACAGCGGCAGGAGAGTAGGAAGGTCGAAGAGTAATGAAGGATTAGGGTAGTGATTTGGGAGGGTAGTGTATCCGAGAGAGGAGAGATGAAAGGAGGCATGACGACAGGAGAGCGCGGTCAGGGAGGGATAGAGAGAAAAGGAAAATAGGGGGAAAAAGTGGAGTGGCTCGGGTCCGGAGCGGCAGTCAAAGTGCGCACGCGAATGGTCACGGGAAAAGCTCAGGTTACATAGGCCTCTTTAAATGTAATAATTAATGGAATACATTTTTCCTAAAGCGCATAACACTCTCTGCTGCACACACCTTGTATCTCTCAGTCCCCCACAGTGGGAAGGAAACTGAAAGAAGAGGGGAAAAGAGGAACCCTTCCTTCCCATGGAAATCTGCGTGCTTTACTCTGTAACCTTTAATGTTCAAATAAAGTATCTCCCTTCTGGCTTTTTTCAAGGTTTCCTTGGATGACCTTTTTACCCACTCAGAGTGACTATTGACAACGCAACGACCTGTGTCATCAGTGACATCACAATGGCTACTAACACCACAACACTACCCTGCATCGTTTTGACATTGCACGACTAACGATTGGTGGTTATTCGTTAGCGGTTCGTGCTAGTGGTTAGTGTTGGGGGCTGGGATTAGGGTGTTAGCCTTAGGATTAGATTTGAAACCATTGTTGAAAATGCCATTGTTACTAGATGTGACCTATTTCATGGAAAATTTTGCATGAACCATTGCATACAAAATCTATACAGCAGAAAAATGTCTTCCAAATCAGCATTAATCTCTCCTCTGCCCTTATTCCCTCTCCCGATTCCCAGCCTCAGTAAAATGCCTGTTTGACTCTCAGGCTGGTGATGGGTGCACCCCGAAACATCATAGGCTGTCTTTTTCTCTTTGTAAATGCGATTCTATTTCATCCAGATGTGACTGGGAACTGGGGCTGGATCCACCGAGAGAAACATAACACCAGCCATTTGAATCAGGAAGTACCGAAACTGGTCATGGCTTCCAGACAGCTCCTTGACATTTATAGCACGTCTGTGTTTTAGGGTGAACGGCTATAATCATTAAGACAATTCAGTTTAAACTAATCCCCCACCCAACGCTCTTTCCCCAGAGCCCTGCAATTTTTTTCCCCTTCATGTATTTATCCCATTCCCTTTTAAATGTTACTACTGAATCTGCTTCCACCACCCTTTCAGGCAGTACATTCCAGGTCACAACTCGCTGTGTTAAAAAAAGTTTCCTCATGTCACCTCTGATTCTTTTGCCAATCACCTTCAATCTCTATCCTCTGGTTACCAGCCCTTGTGCCATCGGAAACAGTTTCACCTTATTTACTCCATCAAAACAGTTCATGATTTTGAATACCTCTATCAAATCTCCTCTTAATCTTCTCTGCTCTAAGGAGAACAACCCCAGTATCTCCAGTCTCCCCACATAACTGAAGTCCCTCATCCCTGGTACCATTCTAGTGAATCTCTTCTGCACCCTCTCCAAGGCCTTGACATCCTTCCTAAAGTGTGTTGCCCAGAATTAAACACAATACTCCAGCTGAGGCCTAACCAGTGTTTTATAAAGGTTTAGCTTTCTTCCTTGCTTGTGTACTCCATTCCTCTATTAATAAAGCCATGTGCTTTTTTATAGCCTTCTCAACTGGTGCCGCCACCTTCAAAAATTTCTGTACATGCACCCCTTTAAAATTGTATCATTTAATTTGTTACCTCTCCATATTCTTCCTACCAAAATGTCACACTTCACAGAGTTAAATTTCATCTGCCATGTGTCTGCCTATTTCACCATTCTGTCTATGTACCGCTGAAGTCTATTACTATCCTTGTGCACTACATTTCTGAGTTTCCTATCCTCTGCAAATTTTGAAATTATGCCCTGGAAACTCAAGTTCAGGCCATTAACGTTTATCAAAAAGAGCAGTGGTCCTAACACCAAACTCTAGTATACTTCCCTCTAGTCTGAAGACCAACCGTTCACCGCTACTCTGTTTATAGATCTAGATCTTGCAGTGTTTCACCAGATGGTTTGTAGTCTGCAGCGAGTTCGGTCTGAAGCAAAGTCGTCTTCTTCTTCTTAAGCAGTCCTTTGGAACCGAGGATGGCTTGCTTCCACACTAAAAATGAGTTCTCAGTATCGGATTGCTGACTATTAGCTGCAGGTTAATCAGGAAAGAGATTTAATCAGACATCATTTGTAGGTTGCAGGACCTTGTTGTTTCAGGCTTGGGGCAACTTGTTCCAGGCTTAGGCACAGCTGTGGAAGGTTGGAGCCTCACACACTTCTCCAGTGTAAGCTCCTGGGAAGCCCCTCTCATCACCCTCACTCAGCGCTTCCTCAACTGAGGCACCTACCAGAAGCATGGGAGGCCTTTTTTTCCTTACCCTCTTGGCATTAGAGGACCTCCAGCCCCATTCGCGAAATGACACGTGCCACAACTGCAGAAGTTGCCATCAGAAATTTTATTTACAATAACCAGCTGATGGCATTTTTCAAATAAACACAACATTTCACCCAAGTGACTACCCTTGTGACTATGAGGGCTTTATTTTCCTCTTACGTGTGCTCCTATGTAGTGGTTCCCCTGTGGCTTCAGCAGATGTGGCGGCCCCTTGCTCACTTTCCTGCTGCTCCTGTCTCGACACCTTTGGCGGGCGTCCTCTGGGATGGCGAGCCTGTGAGGGCTCATCAGCAGTCTGCTGCTCCTGCGGCTGTACAGGGGTTGAGACCTCTATCTCAGTTGGGTGTGGACTCCGGCGGGGCTCTGACCGAGGGCTCTGCAGTGGCATGGAAGTGTGAGCGCTTGGAGAGGAGCCCCCACTTCCTTGAGGTCTGCCACCAACCTCCCTCTCATGGGTCAGGTCCCCCTCAGTGCCTGCAAGTGGCTTGAGAGCAGCCTGCTGCACATCAGGGGGGCCATGGGGACCCGTTTCTACAATGGCAGTCCTACTCAGAGGGCCTGCCATGAAGGTCTGGTTTCTCTGTTCAATAGCTGACCATCGCTCCTCCAGAGATGTCAGTCTATTCTGAACACTCACCATGTTTTCAACACTCTGGCGACTTAGCTCCTCCATGGCCGTAGCCATCCTCTCCTCTACTGTAGCCATCCTTTCCACGGAGGTTGCCATCCTTTCCGTAGTGATGCGTTCATGCGCCAATGACTCCACAAAGGCTCTGCTCATGTTCGCTATGGACTCCTCCATTCGCTCCACACTCGCAGCGACCCTGGAGACAAAACCTGCCAGACACTCCTGCATGTGTGCATGGAGATCCATCACCTCTTCTCTTGTGGATGGACCCAGAGGCAGAGGGTCAACATGCAGCTGAACTGAGCTGGCAGAGTCCTGCGCCCTCCGACGAGGACTCTCCACTGCTGTCCCTGTCTCCACCATCTGCTGATGCTCACTTGTGAGCTGTGATACACCAGGTGACAACACTACTCTATCTCGCGAAGGTCCCACCGAGGTGTGAGTGTCTGCGCTGGTGCTGGGTGCGCTGAATTCTGCTGACGCTGCGCCCTCAGAGGTTGGAGCTTCCTCTGAGGAGTCTGGCTGCTCAGCCTCTTCCTCCTCCGCAGTGGGGACGGGGGCTCTGGATGGTCCTGTGGGGGAGTAAAGGAAAGAGTTAGAGATGTGATGCCATGGTTACATGCACATTGGATTTTGCAGATGTTCATAAGTCCAAATGATGTAGCTTCAGAATCATAACAGCGACTCATGCTATGTCAATGAGAGAGATGGAACACTATTCTGTCACCAGCTTGCGGGACTGCCCCTGTCTCTCCTTCCCCAGCTTCCGCAGCCACATCAGCCCCGACAATTTCCAGCACTCCTTCCTCCCAGGGGGTCAGGTGGGCTATTGAGGGTGGGCCTCCTCCAGTCCTGGCTCGCTCTCTGTTGTTGTGAGCTCTCTTTTCCTGCAGTGAGGGAGACAAGTGGAGTTTGAGTGAGAATGAAGGAGTGAGTGTAGAGATTGCATAGCATAGATACTTAGAGGGAGACAAAGATGGTGTGAAGCTGCAAGACCAAGGGCCCTCCCTATGTGTTGTCAGTTGTGTTCAAAGCATCAGAGTGAGAGGGAGTGTAAGGGCTGCATGGTGGAATAGTTATGTGAATGTGAGCATAGAGAGAGAGGGAATGGGTAAGGGTGCATGGATGTGACTGTGAAGTGGGATGTGGAGGAAGAGAGTGCTAAAGCTGAGTGCTGGTGGGGAAAGGCAATGGGGATCAGTTTGAGGGTGATGGAAACTTCATACTTACTTTTCCTGTACGGTGAAGGTCATGGAATCGTTTCCGACACTGTATCCAGGTTCTGCTGGTGACTCCCAGTGAGTTGACATCTGCTGACACCTGTATCCATGCAGCCTTGGTCTCAGTGGGAGGCCTCTTCCTCCCTGACCTAGGGAAGAGGACCTCCCTGTGGGCCCTGACCCCATCCAATAATGCCTGCAGTGAAGCCTCGTCGAATTTGGAGGCAGCTCGGGGTCTGGCACTGGCCACAGCTGCTGCAGGCTCCTCTGCCATCCTGTATGGATCGTTTGGAAGCCTGCAGAGGAAGCAATGCTTGCTGTGGACCTTAAAAGCACCACGAATGATGACATCATACTGTGCGACTTTCTGACTGGAAATAGTCAATTAGCAAGGGTTCCCACACGCTGGAAATGAATTGGCCAATTGAGGGAAAATTGCCTCAATCTGGCAGACCCATTTACATTCGTGTGGGAACCCCGACATTCGGGGAACCTGACAATTCCCCACACCTGCAGGAAAATCGGCCCCTTAGCCTGTAACTATGTCCGTGGTGCCCAGGTTTAATATTCTCCTGAAACTCACAATATAACTCAGTTATAGTTCCACGTGGTACTGTGGGTGTGAGAGTCAACTATGTCTGAGTGGCACTAATGTTGATTTCCAGTACCCGACACACAAACAAGATTTTTCAACTATATCCTGTTGCCATCGAACCTGCTTTTAATATGTTTGCTGTAATTTCTGCAGCCTGATTGTCAAATATATCCTCTTTCTATCTGTGTGTCAGTAACAGTGAGAATTGGGAACTATCAGCAGCTTGTAACAATCTGGGTGTAATTTCTGCTGTCTGGATACGTTTGGGGCGTAATACTCGAGCGGGCGCGAAATTTAGCGCCCGGCGCAAATTATCACCACCTACTGCTAAATTGACCTGCTTCACCCCAGGAGGTGCTTGGAGCGCTAAAACAGGCGCTGCACGACTGTCTTAAGGTGCTAAGCCGGAGAAGCGAGGCGCTACCACCGAGGGCGGGCGCAGCGCAGGTGCGGCCAGTTAGCGATTGCACGCAGACACGCTGGCGCCGGTCAGCTCTTAAAGGGGAGGTTCGATCTTGGATTGCAGCCACACCATGCGCATCGGAGCCCTGATTCTCGGCCTGGACAGACCTGCTGCCACATCCTAACGCCTAGGACCATGGAGAGGGCCAGGGAGCGAGCGCAGCGGTTCAGTGAGGGGGCCTTGCAGGTTCTGGTTGGTGCGGTGGAGTGCAGGCGATCTATCCTGTTTCCGGACAGTGGCAGGAGGCCGCTGCCCAACGACTATCGCAAAGCTTGGAGGGAGGTGGCTCACAGAGTGACCTCCAGCAGCATGGTGCCTAGGACCCCTGTGCAATGCAGGAAGAAGTTCAACGACTTCACTCGGGTCGTTAGGGTGAGTACCCTTTTCAGTATCCTCTTCATCCCTGCATGTCCACCTCACTTTATGGCCAAAGGGTCCTGAAAGCCCCAATGCCCAGCCCTCATCCAACACCTATGGGCCTTTCATGAAACTCACATGCACATTCAGCACTTTACACACTGTAAGGGCTAATCGACCATGGGAGGCAGTGCAGTCAAGATCAGGGCTTCACACTGTAAGGGCTATTCGACCATGGGAGGCAGTGCAGCCAAGATCAGGGCTTCACACTGTAAGGGCTATTCGACCATGGGAGGCAGTGCAGCCAAGATCAGGGCTTCACACTGTAAGGGCTAATCGACCATGGGAGACAGTGCAGCCAAGATCAGGGCTTCACATTGTACTCAGAGCCCATCCTTTCTCTTGCAGGGCAAGCTGGCCCATAACAGGAGGCAGCAGCAACGGACCGGGGGAGGCCGGCCTCACCTTCAAGACCTCAGCGATCTGGAGCAGCGAGTCCAGCGGATTATGGCAGGCCGGATGATTGGTCCTGTCGCCACTGGAGATGCCGACCCCATTCTGGACAGCAATGGTAAGGTCATCACCTTTTTGACCTCTCTCCTTCCACTTGTGCCTCACACCAGCATCCTTTGCCACTATCGAACCAATACAGTGCATTGCAGCACTCATGCCTCCCTCGCTGCCGCCCTGTCCTCACGCTAAAGCAACTCTTGTACCTCCCTGCTTTCAGATGGTGATTCACCAGGTGAGGAGGCGGGCCCTCAAGCTGCCTCTGTGAGTGACTCTGAAGGTGAGGAGGAAGAGGAAGCCGGACCATCAGTGCCACCCTCAGCGGAGGCAGCCCATGGCCATAATAGGGACACGTCTTCCCTGGAGGGGAGCAGGGGGGAATGGTCTGAGGAGGGTGAAGCTCCGGGGCCCAGCGGGCTGCAGCAACGCGGGGGGGGGGGTCGGGAAGCTCGGCGGCCTTCTCCCCAGAGGGAGAGTCTGGCCTCAAGTCCTGCTACAGTGAGCGCAGAAGAGGTGCGGCTCCTCGCTGAAATGAGCGCCCAAGCGGAGCACAGGCACACTGAGCTCATGGCTGCAGTGACAAGGATGCCCGAATCTATTGAGTCACTGGCAAGGAGTGTCCAGGACTTCGGCGCAGCATTGGCAAGGAGTCTGCAGGACTTCGGCGCAGCACAGGCGGCTTCCACACAAGTGCTTAGTGGTGCAATGCAGTCAGTGGCTGGTTTGATGCAGACGCAGATTGAGGCCACACGAGCACTGACTGCTGCCACCCTTGCTGGATCGGGCACGAATCACCGGGGCCCTCGCCGCGCCGCAGCAGGCCAGCAGTCTGTGCTTCAGCAGATTGCTCCGCATGCTGCAGTGCTGCCCCGTGGGAGTGCCAGTGTGTTGTCCGACCAGGGAGTGGCTGTCCTCTGTCAGGATGGCAGCATTCCTGCTGCCAACACTGTCACTCCTCCACTGCAGCTGCCACCACCTGTAGGACAGACTGCTGCCGCCCATGCAGAGTTGGAGCAGTCAGCAGCCGGGCCCTCCAGGCCCAGAGCTGGTCCAGGCCGTACCTCAAGGGCATCTGCCGACTCAGTTTCTGACACTCAGCAGCCTTTCCCCAGCCTTGCTGCAGCCACTGGGGTCCCATTGTGGAGGAGCTGCAGGGTGGGAAGGGGCCAATCTCGCAAGCGAAGCAGATCACCCTCGAAGGGCAAAAAGTAGGAGGTGTGGCAAAATGCTGTTAATTTTTTTATTGAAGGCCGAGGATCGTAGTCATTTTTTGGTTACTCTTTTGTTCATTGTCTCCAGGTTGTGAGGGCCAGTTATGTGTCTGACTGCTTTTTTGGGGGTTTCTCTCTATTACTTTGTCATGCGGGAAGGGCACACAGTTTGTTAAATAAAGAAGTGTCTTGATTCAGAATGTGCATGTTTGCTCTTTGAACTATTTGTTGCCTTGACCGGCTTAGGGGTTGCGGAACGGTTCCATTCATGTTCTTTCAATGGCACAAGCCATTCCCTCAGAGGGGGCCTTAGAACCGACTTGCAATAAGCCGCTGACGGATGGCCCTTGCACTTTGTGCCTCCCTCCCGTCTTGGTGCTCCTCCTCCTCCTCTGCTGGTGCTCCAATGTCTGGTGGCAGTGGCTGAGTCCTGAGGATTGCCAGGTTATGCAGCATGCAGCACACTACAACGAAATGGGAGACTCACTCAGGTGAGTACTGAAGGGCTCCCCAGAATGGTCCAGACAGCGGAACCGTTGCTTGAGCACGCCGATTGTGTGCTCAATGATGTTCCTGGTCACTTGATGGCTCTCATTGTATCGTTCTTCAGCAGGGGTGCTGGGCGAACGGAGTGGGGTCATCAGCCAGGTGCACAGAGGATAGCCCTTGTCCCCGAGAAGCCAGCCTCCTGGGTGAGCCAGGGTTTCAAAAAGGTCTGCCACAGAAGTCTGACGCGGGATGAAGGCGTCGTGGCTGCTGCCTGGAAAGTGGGCATTGACAGCGAGAATCAGCTGTCTGTGGTCACACACCAACAGGAAGTTCAACGAATGGAACCCCTTCCGGTTGCGGTAATCCTCGGCATTCTCTTGCGGCGCCCGCAAAGCCACATGCGTGCAGTCAATGGCACCCTGGATCATGGAGAAGCCCACTATTCTTGCAAATCCCATTGCGCGCTCTTGCTGCTTGTCCAGGGTCATGGGGAAGGAGATGTACTGATGTCTCCTTTTAAAGAGGGCATTCATGAGTTGACAGATGCAGCAATGCACCGCGAACTGGGAGATATTGGCAATGTCCCCAGTAGCGGATTGGAAGGAGCCAGTGGCATAGAAGTTGAGAGCCACTGTCACCTTCACTGCCACCGACAGAGACGTCCTGCTCCTCAGTTGAGGCTGCAGATCTGGCTGAAGCAAGTGGCAGAGCTTAGTGACCACCTCCCTGCTGAATCGCAGCCTCCGAAAACACTGCTCCTCAGACATGTTGAGGTATGAGAACTGTTGGCGGAAAACCCTGGGACGGTAAGGTCTCGTGTGCCGATGCCTGTTGGCCCTCCTCCGTCTGGCCACGATTGGCACTCTCTCTCGGCGTCTCTGAGCCCTCTCAATGTAATGGAGAAGCCCAACGTTTCCACCCATTGCAGCCCCCATAGTATGTGGCCACTCAAGGTTATGCCAGTGAAAAAGCAAACCAACTACAAAGTTCTGGGCCGAAGCCAGAAGTACCTGTGCGAGCGCTGACTCAATGCAGAAAGCTCTCTTCCTTTGTCTCTCTGCAAATCTCTCTGTCTCTCTCACAGAAGGAGTGGTCCAAAAATGGCTACCACAAAGAAGCCAGGAAGAGCCCCCTTTAAATAGCACCCACCCAGCCCCACAGCGACTGGGAACCGTTCCAGTCAACCAATCGCGGGGAGCGCCAGGCGGAAAGGAGGGGGGCGCCACTGAATTTCCAGTTCGGGGCGCCCCAAGGGCGTTGCACCATGAAATGAAGTCAGGAGCTGCGCGCGCAGCTGAGCGGGTGTTGCGGTTTCGCACCGCCGCTAAATGTCCGCTCAATTTCGCGAGAGGCGCAGGCCTCGCGCCCCACTTATCGCCCTCTTAAGGCGCTAACGGGTGGCACAAACAACTGAATTTCTCCCCCTCAGTCTCTGTCAACTCAGATTGTGTTTTATTTATTTCAGGAGGAAGCTTGTCAGAAGATGAGGTAAGACATGCTCTTTGCTGAAACTCTGCATAGTTTGGTAAAATAACTCAGAAAAGTATTTATGGTCAATTTATAATCTATTGTTTGATATTTGCAGGATTAGCGAAGACGGTAATACACTGACACTAGCAGATGCCGCCCTGTCTATCGAAAAATTCAACGGCCCTTTACAGCACACAGTGTGGAGAGAAATGATAGACGCCATTAACCCGGGTAAAACTCAGATAGGTTCCTTTGTTCTGATTTATAACTCATTTTTATGTGTAACGAATCAAATTATATCAAAGAGACTTCTTTAAGTAGTTGCAAGGGATCGCGGTTAAAAATGGCGCCGAGTGGAATTAACGTTATTCATGCACCAAATCCACTTTCTAAAAAGCATCGCCTCAACTAGTCAGCTGAGAATTTCAGCTCTCCCAACATGACCAATACAGGGACCCTCGGATGAACCACTGCCTCCAGAAACCTGCAATACTTTGCTTGATTGTGACTAAGTTAAGTGTGTCTATGTCCTTGTCCCCAGCACATGGGGCTGGATTTTCATTCAGAAGTCGGGAAGGAGGCGGGACTACAACTTTCGGGTTGTAGTCCCGCCTCCATCGAGATGCGGTCAATCCACGCGATTTTCACTTGATTGACCTTGTTGAGCCCGCCCAGCGGGCTCAGCAGGCCAATTAAGGGCCACCCGGCAACAGGTGACGTCACAGACTGAAATTTCATCTGTCAAGGCGTGTTGACAGATGAAATATCAGTGTTTCACAGCTGCTTGAAGCTGTCAAACACTGACAGTCTTACTTCTAACCTGAGTCCTTCTATGCAGACTCAGTTAGAACTCTCACCGGCACTGAAAGCTGCAGGCTGTCACTTTTGACAGTTCGCGGCCATTCTGCTTTCTGTGCCGGCTGAATGATGGACTCCCGAAGCCTAGAAGAAGGAAGGCTGTAAAGGTAAGTACAGGTAATTTAAACTTCTTTACACACTTTAGACACACCAAACACACTTACACTCATGCACCCATCACTCACCCGAACACCAACATCTCAACCCCTCCAAGTCCTTCAACCCGACGGCCCGCCTCCTCTAACTTGGCGTGGTTTGGAGCCGTCGGGAATCCCACACGACAACCTTCAAAATAGGGATTAGGCTAAAAACTGCCTGTTAACTACTTGTTAACAGGCAGTTAATTGGCACTAATCCCTTCCTGCCTCGGGTCGGTGGGTCCCAGTGCGGGGCAGGTACCCGCCTCCTTTGAAAATTACATGGAGGCAGGATGGTGTCGGGACCCCCGAATTCAGGATTTTAGCCCCCCGCACGCCTAAAAGCCCGCCTCACGGCACACTGAAATTCAAGCCCATAGTGCGGGGTTTCAGTAGCGGGAGAGTAAGCTCCGTGATTAGGGCCTTGTAAAACCCAGTAGGGGAGCTATTAGTTGGTGTGGGACCAGGTCACTACTTTTCCCCCAAATTGCTCCAGCTGCTTGTCCTAGTGCCCTGTGTCCGCTGGGAGCTTGTTCCGTTGGGAGTGAAGAGCACAGTTTAGGTCTCCACTCATGGTTACTGTGCTGTCCATACATGGGGCGAGTGTGAGGAATACTAATGTGTGGAATATGCGGACACCTCATTCAGGACACAGAACTGAAGCATCACTTTGAGTTCTCCTGTTATTCGAAATTCATTAGGATGGAGCGGCCTCCTTCTGCAGGAATGTGTATCTCCGAAGTAATGGGAAGGTTCCTGTTGATTAGTGTGACTATCCTCTGCTCTTGGGTCAGTAGAAGGCACCGGCATTGGTCCCACCCACTCACTCA
The DNA here is from genome assembly GCF_052327205.1 of Somniosus microcephalus. Lineage (NCBI taxonomy): Eukaryota > Metazoa > Chordata > Chondrichthyes > Squaliformes > Somniosidae > Somniosus > Somniosus microcephalus. Next base: position 151,912,780 of record NW_028225179.1, read on the forward strand.
CAAACTAGGTGTGTTCTGAGGGCGGTGAAGAGGGGGTCCTGTAGACATGTCGCTTACACCTGTCCTTTTATGTAGATCAGTTTTGTTTTGCCTGATTCTGTGTTGGAGGCATCGGAACATTAGAACAGGAGTAGGCCATTTAGCCCCTCGAGCCTGTTCTGCCATTTAATGAGATCATGGCTGATCTGCGACCTAACTCCATATACCCACCGTTGCCCCATATCCCTTGATACCCTTGGTTAACGAAAATCTATCAGTCTCAGATTTAAAATTAACAATTGATTTAGCATCAGTTGCCATTTGCGGAAGAGAGTTCCAAACTTCGACCACCCATTGTGTGTAGAAGTGTTTCCTAATTTCCTAACTTCACTCCTGAAAGGTCTGGCTCTAATTTTTAGACTATGCCCCCTAGTCCTAGACTCCCCAACCAGCAGAAATGGTTTATCTCTATCTGCCCTATCTGTTCCCCTTAATATCTTGAAAACTTCGATCAACTCACCCCATAACCATCTAAATTCTCGGGAATACAATCCTAATTTGTGTAATCTCTCCTTGTAATTTAACCCTTAGAGTCTCTGTATCATTCTGGTAAACCTACACTGCACTCCCTCCAAGGCCAATATATCCTTCCCACATGGGGTGCCCAGAACTGCTCACAGTACTCCAGGTGCAGTCTAACTGCAGCATAACTTCTACCCCCTTGTATTCTAGTCCTCTAGATATAAAGGCCAACATTCCATTAGCCTTTTTGATTATTTTTAACAGTTTAATGATCTATGTACCCGGACCCCCAAGTCTCTTTGGACCTCCACTGTTTTTAGTTTTAAAACACAACGTGGTAGAGATTGGTCTTGGGTCAACTTCCACCTCCATAACATTACCTGACTCCGCCCCTGTCTCAGCTCAGCTGCTGCTGAAACCCTCATCCATGCCTATGTTACCTCTAGACTTGACTATTCCATTGCTCTCCTGGCTGGCATCCCATCTTCCACCCTACATAAACTGGAGTTCATCCAAAACTGCTGCCTGTATCCTAATGGTAGCACACTCGAGTCGGAGTCAACTCCACCTTCCCGCACTATCCCCATAGCCCTTGATTCCCTTAATATCCCAAAAATCTATCGCTCTCGGTCTTGAATATACTCAACAACTGAGCATCCACAAATGGGATAGAGAATTCCAAAGATTCACAACCCTTTGAGTGAAGAAATTTCTCCTCATCTCAGTCCTAAATAGCCGACCCCTTATTCTGAGACTGATCCCTAGTTCTACACTGCCCAGCCAGGGGAAACATCCTCCCAGCATTTACCCTGTCAAGCCGTGTAAGAATTTTATATGTTTCAATGAGATCACCTCTCATTCTAGAGAATGTAGGCCTAGTCTCCTCTATCTCTCCTCATAGGACAATCACCCCATCCCAGGAATCAATCTGGTGAACCTTCGTTGCACTCCCTCTAAGGCAAGTATAACCATCCTTGGGTAAAGAGACCAAAATGGTACACAGTACTCCATACTCTCACCAGGTCCCTATATAATTGCAGTAAGACTTCTTTACTTTTATACTCCAATTCTTTTGTAATAAAGGCTAACATACCATTTGGTTTCCCAGTTACTTGCTGTACCTGCATGTTAACTTTCAGTGATTCGTGTACAAGGACACCCAGGTCCCTCTGAATCCCAACATTTCCCAATCTCACAGCATTTAAAAAATATTCTGCTTTTCTATTTTTCCTACCAAAGTGGATAGCTTATGACTTCTCCGCATTATATTCCACCTGCCATTCTTGCCCACTCACTTCACCTCTCTATAACCCTTTGCAGCCTTCTCACAACTTACTTTCCCACCTAGCTTTGTATCATCAGCAAACTTGGATACATTACACTCGGTCCCCTCATCTAAGTTATTGATATAGATTGTAACTAGCTGAGGCCCAAGCACTGATCCTTGCAGTACCCCACTAGTTACAGCCTGCCAGCCAAAAATTACCCATTTATTCCTACTCTGTTTTCTATCTGTTAACCAATCCTCAATCCATGCTAATGTATTAACCAATGAGCCCTAATTTTGTGTAATAACCTCTTGTGTGGCACATTATCGAATGCTTTTGAAAATACAAATACATTACATCCACTGATTCCCCCTTATCTAGCCTGCTAGTTAAAACCTCAAAAAACTCAATGCTCATTAAAACCCACCTTTTTGACCAAGCTTTTAGTCATCTGTGCTAATATCTGCTTATCATAATCATAATCAACTTTATTGTCATTGTTAGTGCAGAAGTGCAGTACAACGAAATGTAGGCTTGCGGCTCCCGAGAGTGTACATTTAGAATAAGACATTTAAACATTCAACATTCATTTGGCTTGTAATACATTAACATAAACATAAACATAATAAAGTGCATTGTCAGATGTGCAGGCTTTAGAGTTTATTTGTGGAGTTCAGTAGGATGACAGCCCTGGGAAAGAAGCTGTTCCTAAATCTGGTCGTTCGGGTGCGAATGCATCTGTAGCGTCTCCCAGATGGCAGGAGGGTGAACAGGCTGTGGCTGGGGTGGGTAGGGTCTTTGATGATGGTCCGTGACCTCCGTAAACGACGTTTCTGGTATATGTGCTCTATGGTCGGTAGCCGGGTGCCGGTAATGCGTTGGGCAGTTTTGACTACCCGCTGCAGGGCTTTCCGGTCATAGTAGCTACAGCTGCCATACCATACTGTGATACAGTTCGTCAGGATGCTCTCTATTGTGCAGCGGTAAAAGTTAGAGAGAATCAGGGGTGACAGGTTACATCCCTTCAGCCTCCTTAGGAAATATAGGTGCTGCTGGGCCTTCTTCACCAGAGAGGAGGTATTGAGGGATCAGGAGAGGTCTTCCGTGATGTGGACTCCAAGGAACTTAAAGCTCGGTGTCAAAATTTGTTAACACATGTGAAGCACTTGGAGACATTTTACTGTGTTAAAGATGCTATAAAAATGCAGTTGTTGTTGGGTGGTAGCACTAAACAGGTGGTAGCGTGTCAACTGCCTGTTATACTCCCAGCCCGATATTCAGTTCCAATGCCTTCAAAGCACTGAATATCACACGCAGCGTATAATAGCAGCCGGTGAGACACCAGCTATTTAACTCTACCACCCAAGACTAATTTCTACCCCAACGTGCGCTCAATCCCTGCTCTGCACTTACTTGGTTGGAAAGCAGAGCGGTTCCAGGAGTGTAAACTCCTGAGTGGTAAAAGATTTCAATAACAGGACCGCGAGCCTTTATAAACACCAGAGTTCCCGGAAACCCTCCAAGTGGGCACTTTAAAAGGGAAAGTGTTTGAATAAATCACAGCTACAACCTAAATAACTCACTATTATTTTACCTTCCCGCCTCCCCCCCGCCCCCCCCCCCCGCCAGCTCCAGCCTCTCTGACTCTGGATCCGAACACAGCTCATCGCCAGCTTATCGTGTCCGAGGACCGGACCAGTGTGAGACTCGGAGAGTAACGGCAGAAGCTTCCCAACACACCAGAGAGGTTCAGTCGCTGGACCTATATCCTGGGATTGGAGGGATTCACATCAGGGAGACACTACTGGGAGGTGGAGGTGGGGAACAAGACTGAATGGGAGATTGGAGTGGCCCGAGAGTCTGCCAAGAGGAAAGGGGAATTCGCCCTAAGCCCTGAGGCCGGATACTGGATTGTGGGGCTGGATCCCGAAAGTGAATATTTTGCCTACACCACCTGCTCCATCATCCCCCTCACCCCGAGTGTGGAGTCTCGGAAGATCGGGGTGTACCTGGACTATGAGGGTGGACAGGTTTCATATTACAATGCGGGCAACATGTCCCATTTCCACACTTTCACCCACACTTTCACTGAGCGAATCTTCCCGATCTTCGATCCCGGACCGAATGACGGTGGGAAAAACTCAGCACCGCTGACAATCTGCGGGGTTAAAGGTGGCTAACAGGTCCATCCCATAATTCCACACTGTCTCCTGCCAGCTGCAGACTGATGGACGTCGATCTCAGTCACAGGTGGTGCGGAATTTCAAAATGTCACCTGAGACCAGGGCATGTACCACTGCGTGACAATGGGGCAGACTTTGCGGTGGGCATGACAGTGTACTGAGAGTAGGCTGTCATACCACCTTTGAAATTATCCCTAACTTACAATCTGTCAAGTTACGACTGGACAGATGATCCGCACCGACGGGGAAATACTCATTGCTGGCACAGAGTTGGGCTAATTGCCCACCGCCTGCCCAGAAGTTACGTCTGAAAATGTAATGGTTAGTGAAAGCAGGCGCAGGAGCCTGTTTCACTGTGCAAGGAACCAACTTTCCGTTCTTTTGCAGGTTATTTGTGATGATTAATGAATCCGTGTTAATAAATCCCCTTTAGACGTGGTTCAGCAATAGCTAAAATGCTTTAAGGAGTGTATTTTTTAATTAATCAAAACTTTTTTTCATTTTAGACAGGCAGTAATATAATTTGATATCTTGAATAAATACGGTACAATTTACTGTAATACACTTTAATTAATGAAAAGAAAAAATCTAAAATCAATTCCCCCCCCACCCAATTATATGTAAAAGCACCCTCCTTTCTCCTCTGTCATATTATTCTGTAACTTTATTCCCGTGTACCATTGAACAATTAACTGTAAAACCCTGATGCTGGTTCCCAGATATCTGTCAAGAGGAAACTCGGCACTTCTACTGATTGGAGCGCCAGACCCACATGATCCCAGGTATGCTTCCACATACGCTCCGCCCCTGGGATCCGTGGGCCATTATGCTGCCCTTGAGTACGCAGCGTCGGAGAGCAAGTTCGCGAAGAATCAAAGTCCCCTTTAGGTAAATTCGTATTCTATTTGGATGCCGGAAGTGTACTCTGTACACCGCCAACTGCAAAATCTGCCCCATTGTCTTGTTGGTGATATTTGTTTGTTTAATTGGTGCTGTGGAACAAACTTGTGGCAACTGCTCCGGAGAGCCCTGTCAGATTAAATAAAAACCTCAAGAACATCGAGAATCATCGGGACACAGAGACACTTAAAATGTGGCCAGTGCTCCCTCAGTACTGCAATGAAGTGTTGGCTTGGATTATGTGCTCAAGTCTGTGGAGTGGAAGAGAGGCAAGAGTGCTCCCACTGAGTGAAGGCTGTCAGTGAGCCAAGGCACACTGAGTGAATGGGGCTGAAATAACTGAGGAGAAAGCTGAAAGACCTAGGAGAGCAAACATAATACTCATTATGGCCAAACAATGCAGAACAGCAATCAACAAGTTAATAGGACGGTAAACTACATTATCTAAATAATAGAATAAGTCAGAGGAAGTAACAAACAAACGGTATAGTACTCTGGTCCGAATACCTTTAATACTTTTAAATAGGCAGCCTTGGTTCAGTGGGTAGCATTCTCACCTCTGAGAATAATTGGCTGTAAAGCGCTTAGAAATGTCCTGAGGTTGTGAAAGGCGCTATATAAATGCAAGCTCTGTCTTTCTTACTGCGTTCACTATGAAACAAGGGAGACATTCAAAGGCTGCAGGCAGTGCAGAGAAGAGCCACAAAACTGGGCCCCAGTGTCAGGGGTCTGATTTACGAGAAAAGTCTGGGTACTTCAGACTGGAAAGTAGGTGGCTGGAAGGTGATTAGGAGATAGGTAAGATTGTTCAACATGTAGAAAAAGTAAACCTACAATACTACTTGAAATTGTGCTGAGGGAGTAGAATCAGGGGATACATGTTCGAACTAGAAAAGCATCATTTTAGGAGTGATACCAGGAAATTCATCTCCACACAAAGGTGGATTTTCACCCAGAGCTGAGGGTGGAGGTCCATTTTGAGGACCAGACCTCTCAGTATCGGGATGGTGGGCTGCAATAGCAGATTGAGCACCCTGGCCTTGGGACCTGAAGAAGGGAGGTCCATGGGGGTGGGCAGTCTCAGTGTCTAGAGGGGATACTAGAGTGGCTGTAGCAAGGGTTGGTTTTGGAGAGGCTGGAAGAATGGTCCTGCTCCTCCCGGTCCCACAGTAATGAAGGGGAACTTTCCTTTCGGATCCTCTTTGGCCGAGCTGCCAGCTGATAGTGTTCAAGTGTGCATGGTGCACACTCTGCCCAGTTCAGTCAAAAAATGGCAATCTGGGTCGTGTGTATATCATATGACCCTGATTTGCATTTTAAATGGGTCTACCACCTGACTCGGTGCTGGACTTTTTGGGGGACATTGCTACTTTGTTTCCGCCTGCCGGAGGCCTTAAAATTCACCCCAATGAGTCATCAAATGTGGAGTGAAGTTCCAGATAAAGCAATGCAGACACTGGAATCATTTAAGAAACAATTCAATGGTACAATAGGGGATGTTAAGATCTCTCTGAATGGATCAAGATCGGCAGAATGGCCTTCCTCATCTGTAATTATCTTGGAATCTTGTTTTGGTTCCTATGTATGTTTCCAAGTGTCAGTGTCAATGTCCATAACTACACAGAAATATAACTTTCCAGATGAATTTCATTTCTGTCATTGTCCCAGCGAGAATATCGAGGCGTTGATACGTTTGCAATCACTTTGATGATTGATCTTGCTACCACATGCCTGACAATCTATTAAACACAGAACACTCAGTGTGAGCGACAGTCTGTTTATTAGATTAGAAGGCAGCTTATCAGAACAGAAAGTAATGTATGCTCTCTGCATAAGCTTTATGCAACTATCATTTACCAAAATGTTTCTATACCCATTTTATTATGCCAACTATGTTATATTAATTAATAAAGTTAGTGGCCATGGTTCTATGTTGTCATCAGTCTGCCCTTTGTAAGAGCTTGGAAAATAAAATGTTAAATCCAAAATATTCAAAAATATGTCTACATTTCCCTACATGGTCCACCAATTTGGATTATAGAAGCTGCCTGAACACTACCAGTGAAGTAATATCTGGTGCATTGCAAAGTCCTTTATGTTTTAATGTCCAGTGCACTGCAGGGAGGGGCCGTGTTCAGGCTCTTCAAACACTGCTGAAATTTCTATTTTTTTTTAGTATATCGAACCACTTCTTTGGAAAGAACGTGCCTCAGAACACTTGATAAAACACAGAAACAACCGTCCAGTGCTTGTCAGTTCTGCAATTTGACCAGAGGCTTGTGCTTCTAAATGTTTACTGTGATATTGCAGTGAATAGTAGTGAAGACTACGATTAGTCTAGACTAGTAACCAACGCTTCCTGCTTTAGAGTTTTGACTGACAAGACTGTTTTCTCTTTTAATTGGCTTTATTTAAATTGTTAGATTAATGGAAGTAATGAAGATGGTGAGTGAAGTAAGATATTAAAAATTGGATATAATAGGGCAAGACAAACCAGGATTCACTTGCAACACCCATATACAAAGTGGAGGGAATGGGTTAATTCATGCTCTGAGTTGAACAATAGAGGTCTGTAAAATTGTATAAACCCAGCTAAGTTTTAAACATGATTAAGAGACTTCAACTGCTGAGAGATTAAACCTGCAAGAACAACTCGTGGAAAGAGTGAGAGATGTGTGGGTTCGGCCAAGCGAGTCAACACCTATGCACTTAAGAGTCTGTTTAGTGTAAAGCACAACAGGGTTCTATTCTTCAAAGTATACTGAGGATTAACTAAAGTGTTTTTGCTTTGCAGAAATGACCCAAAAGTGAGACAGAAAGTCTGCGGTTCGCCCGCTTTAAAAGGAACGATATCTTAAGAAAACACTTAAACAGACCGAACCATCTGACCACGGGCAAATGGATGGTTGTAAAGTAATTAAGATGAGGCTCATGGTCACAAGAGGTGACAGGACCAATTGATAACGAAATGTGGAAATTGGGGGGTGGCAAGAAGATAACTGTCACGGTTTTATAATTACACTTTAGCTATAATAATATAATAATAATCAATAATAATCAACTTTATTGTCATTGTTAGTGCACAAGTGCAGTACAATGAAATGTAGGCTTGCGGCTCCCGAGAGTGTACATTTAGATTAAGACATTTAAACATTCAACATACATTTGGCTTGTAATACATTAACATAAACATAACCATAATAAAGTGCATTGGCAGATGTGCAGGCTTTAGGGTTTATTTGTGGAGTTCAGTAGGATGACAGCCCTGGGAAAGAAGCTGTTCCTAAATCTGGTCGTACGGGTGCAAATGCATCTGTAGCTTCTCCCAGATGGCAGGACTCTGTATATGCTAATAAGCTTATCCCCGCCTCTAGGGCAGGGCCTTAATTTTTGTATAACTGTGTGGACTTTGAGAGGCTTGTTGGAGTTGGATTCAGATGTGATCTGAAAGGCTCTCCCCCAGGCCTGAGTAAACCGTTTTGACTTCAATTAGTTGGTCTGTCTTTCTTTCAACAAGCCAGTAACGTTGACCTTGTATATCACTTGGTCCGCACTTCGGGGGCTTACATCAATTGGCAACGAGGATGGGATACGCGATCTGAACAAGACTCTCGGACAGTGATAACACAAGACGGGTGAGTATGTTTTAATTACCACCTGTATAATTAGAGGTTAATCGTTGGCAAGATGTTAAGTCAGAATCGACGTATAAAAGAACATAAAAAGAAAGACACCGTTAATTGAAGGCAGTTAAAAAGTAAACTGCAGTTAGGGGCAGGGCGTTCCCTAAAGCCATGAGGTGGCAAAACCTCAGTTAGGGGCAGGGCGTTCCCTAAAGCCAGGAGGCGGCGAAACCTCAGATATGGGGCAGGGCGTTCCCTAAGCCAAGAGGCGGCGAAACCTCAACAAATGAATGAATGGGTGCACTGTAGTGAGTGAATGAAATAAAACCCTACAGTCACAAAGAGGTTAAAACGGACAAGGGTGAGGTCTGTCCCAATGCCTAGCCTGAGCCTGAATTAAGAGGACAGTAGTCCCACGTGATGGCCAGGATCAAGTAGGACGCCGGGAGCCACAAACCCCACAGTATCAAAACCTCAGGACTAAAGGGTTGGGGTGTGTGTTTAACGAAACAGAGTGATTGACAGGAAGTGAGCAATTAATCAGAGTAATGCTATAGGGGCGAGCAACATAGTGTATAAACCTAATTCACCAACACCGTGAATTAAGCATTAAACGTAGCAGTTAGTTATGACTAAGAGGGTGGAAGAAGAATCCTTGGGGGACCTGGATTCTATAACCCGACTCCTGGTAGATAAAAAATAAAGGGATAGTGCAGAGAGCCAAAAGGCTTAGTGGGGGGGAGGAGCTCAAGATAAAGAGGCACTGGTAATCTGAGCTTGTTACAGACACAATGTAAGGAATCAAAACAGAAGGGCGAGATAAAGAAGGAAAAAGATCTAATTCGCAGGCGAACCAAGTTGAAAACCCAGCAAAGAGGGGGGGGGGGGGAAAGAGGAAGCTAGGGAAAGCTGCTGAGTCCGATTTAAAAAGGAAGGAAAAAATAAACTTAAAGTTTTACCAACATGGAAGTTATTAGCATCTGTACCAAGACAAGTAAAACATAAGATTTGCTGAGTGAAAGGAACCTTAGACGTATGCTGGAATTTTAGGCTGTATAAAATTGTGTATTAAAGTGTGAATGTTTTCCTGACTAGGAATGATTAAGAGGTTACAATATTCCTTTGTCTGAAAATCTGTCCGTTAGAAAAAAGAAATGTCTGCTGTGTGTGTTGTAGCTCCACCCACTTCTCTGTGTTAAAGAAAAAGCATTTAACCCCTTTGTCTTGTCTTGGCTTTTGGAAGCTTCAGAAGGTGCGAATAAGATTGTGCCCTCAGAATGAAAATAAACCTATTACAATTTAAGTTAAGCTGGAGTGTAAAAACTGAGAAGAGCAACAAAAAGTTTGTTTAACAAAAGATTAAGTTTCAGTCTAAGATCTAACCTTGGAGTTATGAGGTAAATTAACTTGTTAAAACCAGACTTTCATGTGGCCACAGTGAAATTCTGGTTGGTGTAAATTGGTGTAGTCCAAATTGAATAAGATACCTCCACTCCGCAAGAATATCCGATAGTGGCAGGTCCCTCTACAATATTTAATTGACTATGGTACTGGGAGCCCTATAGAATGTGGGACTAGAGTTAAACCTTAGAAAGGTACAGGTAGGGAAGGATGAAGTAATCTACCTAGGATACATAGTAACACAAGGGAAGAGACAAATGCCCAAAGACAGAAAGGTGGGTTAATAAAGAACAGTACCTTGAGAGCCAGGGGATAAGTAATCAGAATCAGAGTGACGTGTGGCCATTAAAGGAAGCAGATTAAAGACTTAGGGCTGCTCGATCGGGGGGGTTGTGATTTGGCGTAATACAGAGGATTTAAGGGAAATCGTCCAGTAATATGAATAAGTTGGGGCTAGGAAGGGATCCTTTTAAAGGCTATAGCAGACGTGGAGCAAATGAGACTCTGGCAGCATGTGCCGACAGACTGTGGCCCATATGGTAGGAGCATTAGGACCCAGAGGACAGCCAGCTGAGCTGCACACAATCACTAGCTGCGTGCTTTGATTTATCAGTCCAATATTTGCAAGCAGCTATGGTCAGATTTTGATCCAGAAGATGGGGTAAATACAAAGGCCAAAGTTGTGAGGAAAATGACCCTGCGCTTTGAGGTACGCCATACAGATAAAAGGAATATCGGGGTAATGAATAAGCCAAAGGGCAAGGTTTGTGAAATGAAAGGAGGAAGCCCTCAGAGATGGCAGCAGGAAAGGACCGCGCCAGAGAGGGAAGGGGGTTAGGCAGGTACTAGGGCTATTTAATTATTGCTGGAACTTTATTCCAGAATATGCAGAAATGGCCCAGCTTATACAGGATTTGATCAAAGGGGGGAACCATCCCAGAAGCTAGTGGACCATGAAACAGCTTTTGTAAAGTGAAACAAGCCCTGAGGTTAGCCAAAAGAAAAAGTGTAAACATATATAGATAGTCGGAATGCCTTTGGGGTGGTGTCTGATTACATATGACACCAGGAGGAGGAGGAGGACCCATAAGACACAAGAATATAATCAAGGAATTAGTAGAAACCTCTCTCCTACCCAAAGAGTGCGTAATAATAAATTAAAACACACAAGAGGATTACTGACCAACACCAACAGGGCAATGCATGGACAGAGGAGGCAGCTAAGCGGGCAGCTGAGAAAGAGAATCTGACCAATGAAGCCCAAGTGTTCATGTTTAGTTAAAGCGTGAAACCACAACTGTCTCTCAGTCAGGGATGTTTTTGGGTTGCATGAAGTGACGCAATAATGTTTAGCTCCACCTTCAAAAGCCTGCGAAGGAGTTAACCCTTTCCACTGACAGCTGTTTGAGTTCACCAAGCAACAACTTCAGTATTACTGAATAGAATTTAAAGATATTGGACATTATTAAATTTAAGTTTTTTAATATTAAGTTAATATTTCCCCACAGTAATGGAAGGAAAATTATGATTTGATAAATGGAAGTTAGCTTATAAACTAATTGCAGCACCGTCTCAAATGGCCGGAAGACTGCTTGGGAGGCTGTCCTGTTAACCAAAGATAAATCTAGGTAGGTAGAGACATGAGGCCAAAGACCAACAGATTATACGGGATCGAGAACAGGATACACGGGACGACCGGAAGGTGGTCCCAGCAGTAGGTAGCAAGGTGATGGCAGAAATAATACCAGCCAAACCAGGGCTAGCACCCAGATGGTCAGGACCTTATGAAGTATTAATGAACAGTGACACATGCGCTTGTATAGATGAGTCTGGAATGGGTAAAGGAAGGTGGAAGCACTGGACTCAGTTAGAAATATATAACAAAGACAATGAGGAAGCCAAAGATGGTGCCCTTTTTGAGCAGAGTGAGGAGTATACTAGAAGATATAAAGAATGGGAAGGGGAGTTACTACATATAACAATGATAGGGCTGTGTATGATGATAATGGTATATGCCATAGTTTGCATCTTCAGGTATGTCTGGGGACAGAGCCACAGAACAAGAAATGAACCAGATGTATAGCATTTTGAACTGATAAAATGGATAAAAGCAGAATAATTCTAACTGGCTGGTAATGACCAGCCCCCTTTTTGTAATTACAGGAACACTGGACGTCCGGAATGAGATGGAGCGTCCTCGCTGTTGTGTATGTACCTTTAAGGGAATAACTGGTCTCAGACTGCAGTACCGGCAGTGACCACCCCTGTATAAAAGGCCCTAGCAGGCTTCTGTAGTTTCAGTTTCCAGGTTTTTCTGCCCTCGCAGCGCATTCCTATGCAAAGCTAGACAGGTAGCTAACAACTTGATATCTTCCCATAAAAATCACAAGGCTTGACTTTTCTTGTAAAGCTTTACTGAAAGATTCTTATTGTAAAACTGAAATACAACACAGAAATGGAAGCACACATTAGTATACAAGCGCATAACTGATATGCATACACAAATTTAGGTACGCCTGAGCAACACAGTACATATGGCATGTAAATTACCAAACACGTGGAAACACAGCTTACTGTGAATATACATTTAGCAAACTGGAAGGCATTCTCTTTAAATTAGCCCTGTACATAGTGCATCAAAATACAGCTACTAGTTAACCAGCTAGACAGAGAGTGAGCACTTCACGGCTAGCTGTGTAAGTTTGCTTACAGAGAAAAGTTACAAACTAAACATTTTCTGCAACATACAGTGTACACTAATCATCTATAACATTCTCAAGTACTTACAGACAAATAATATCCAAGACTCAGGCGTGGGAACAATATACTTTCCAGAGCATGTGCCGCTGTAGGTCTGTAGTATACAGTTTACTTTACTGCACTTACTGTGCTTTACTGCGCTTTTACTGCAGTTGCTAGGTACCAAATAGCCACTAGGTGGCGGCACACAATGGGAATCGACCCAACTTACTCAAACCCCTGAATTAACTGGAAAACTAACATAAATTGCTACAGAGAGACAGCACACTCCCCGCTTGGTACAATTCCATTGCACCACTACAGATACAAAATAAACCTAAAGAAAACGTCCTTTGGTGGGCCACTTGCTCATGATAGTATCTCACGAGTAGTGTGGCAATGTGATGGGCGCGCGGGATGATCAGAGGGTGCTTTTCTTCTCTTGACAAGTCTGCGGATGATATGCGCCCTCCAACCCGGAGCAAACCATCTTCATCTGTAACTGGGTTGAGCTTTTTAAGTGGGCCTTGCTTGGGGAATGTCTGTCCCTCTTCAAGACATTTGAATTCCTCCTTGAAGACATCACGCTGGACAGAGCGAATGATCACACCTTTGGCTTGTGAAAGCTCACTTGTGCTGGATACTTCTTTAGAACATTTCCATCCTTTGCATTCTACGTTGTCCGAATTCCCCTTGAAGGATGCTGCTACATGAATGAGTCAGGCTGTGGTTCGGCAGAGTGTTCTCCAGCTTGAGAATCGCTCGAAGCGTTGTGAGCCCAACTGAGATTCTGAGGCTTTGGTGACCAGGGTCGTAACTTCAGGCCGAATCTCAGTATCAGCTTCAGGCTCCACAAGGGTGAAGGGATTGGACTCAGGAGTCTCCTCTGTGTTGACATTAGACAGGAAAGAGGGGCCCGAGAACCAACTACTTTGCTGTAGGTGTGCTGCTGGTATAGACCTGGTAGCATGGTCTGCAGGGTTCAGGTCTGTGGAGACATAGCACCACTGGTCAGGGTGAGTGGATCGTCTGATACGAGTCACCCGGTTGGAAACACACACATAAAACCTTCTTGTGGAGTTGTGGATGTAACCAAGTACAATCTTGCTGTCCGTGAAGAACTTGACGGCGCCCACATCGATGTCAATCTCGTCTCTGATCAACTCGTACAGTTGAACAGCCAACACAGCTGCACAAAGCTCGAGACGTGGAATGGTGTGGGCAGGCCGAGGGGCCAACTTGGACTTCCCCATAACGAATCCCACATGGTATTTCCCATCGGTGTCAGCTGCTCTCAAGTAGGCCACAGCTCCTATTGCTACTGTGGAAGCATCTGAGAAGATGCACAGCTCTCTTCTCTGTGTTGAAGACAGTGAGCCTGGAATGTAGCACCTCTCTATGTGCAGGTCTTTGAGAGCCTTCAAGGACTCCTTCCATAGGTTCCATTTTACTTCTTTTTCTGGGAGGAGTGGAGCATCCCACTCACTCTGATCCGATGAGAGTTCCCGTACTAATGCTTTTCCTTGCATTGTTATGGGAGCTACGAACCCCAAAGGGTCGTACAAACTGTTGACTGTGGACAGGACGCCTCTCCGTGTGAATGGCCTTTCTTCACGGGACACCAGGAATGTGAAGCTGTCTGTTTCCAGGTTCCAGGAGAGCCCCAGGCTCCGTTGAAGGGGGAGAGGATCCACTCCAAGGTGCAAATCCTTCAGATCCTTAGCACGGTCCTCTGCAGGGAAGGCTTCCATCACCTGTCCACTGTTCGATGCTACCTTGTGTAGTCTCAGGTTGGACTCTGCCAACATCGCTCTGGTTCTTGTCAGGAGATCTATTGCTTCTTCAGGTGTGGTAACCGAGGTAAGACCATCGTCAACATAGAACTGTCTCTCAACAAAATGCTTCGCATCGGAGCCATATTCTTGCTCACCTTTCTGAGCGGCTCGCCTCATGCAGTAGATAGCCACAGCAGGTGAAGGGCTGTTTCCAAACACATGGACCTTCATCCTGTACTCCACCACATTCTTGTTGATGTCGTTGTCCTCATGCCACAGGGAGCGGAGATAGTCCCTGTGGTCTTCTCGGACGACGAAGCAATAAAACATTTGCTGCACATCTGCTGTCAGGGCTACAGGTTCTTTCCTGAACTGCAGAAGAACTCCCAACAAGGTGTTGTTCAAGTCTGGGCCGCTGAGGAGTACATCGTTCAGAGACACTCCTTTACATTCAGCACTTGAATCGAACACAACTCGTAACTGGTCTGGCTTTTGTGGGTGATACACACCGAATGTTGGCAGGTACCAGTGTTCTTTACCTTCTTCCAGAGGTGGAGCAGGCTCAGCTTGGTCGTTGTCCAGCATCTTCTGCATGAACTCTATGTAATGGCCCTTCATTTCTAGCCTTTTCTCCAGTGTTCTCCTGAGTGAGCAGAGGCGCTTCATAGCTTGTTCCCTGTTACTCGGAAGACGGCGTCTGGGAGAGTGAAATGGTAAGGGTGCCACCCAGCTGTGTCCATCGTCCTGGTAAACCTCCTCATCCATGATGGTTAGGAAAGCTTTGTCGTCCATGGATAGTGCTGGCTTGTTATCATCCTTGGACCTTTCAAACACTGAGCATCCTAGGCTGTCTGTGCTCACAGTGAGGCCTGCCTCTTCCTCACAGGCAGAGGAGGTTGACCTATGATGCTGCGTCGTGCCATCGTAGTCTTCCTTTACCTGGATCCTGTTTGGGCATGGGCTGATAAAGGATGTGCGACCGTCGTGCAACACGTTTGCTTTATAGACGTTGACACCCGCTGGTTTGTGCACTGTTCCCAGGCAAACTCCACCCACGAGGACCCATCCCAGGTCAAACCGCTGCGCATAAGGAGCATTGTGGGGCCCGTTGATTTGCTCACGCACCTTGTGCACCCTTAAGATGTCTCTTCCCAAGAGCAGGAAGATTGGAGCGTCCGGGTCCACAGCTGGAATCTTGTTGGCGACTGGCTGTAGGTGGGGCTGATGGCGTGCGACCTCTGGGGAGGGAATTTCCGTCCTATCATCTGGCATCATGTCACACTCAATTAAGGTGGGGAGGGGAAGCTGTAGTTTCCCATCCATGGACTCGATCATGAAGTTCCCAACTCTCCTACCCGTAGTCTCTGTTGTCCCTGAACAGGTTTTTAGCGTGTACGGAGCTGCGCTGGCCTTGACTTCAAAGAGATTGAAGAATTCTGTCTTCGCTAGAGACTTGTTACTTTGCTCATCAAGCACTGCGTACATTTTGATTGCCTTCTCCTTTCTCCCTGCAGGATATGCTTTAACCAAGCAGATTTTGGAGCATGAGCGTGGGCTGCTTGTATTTCCACAAACCTCTGTACACTTGGAGGTGACTGAAGAAGATGTGCTTTCGCTTTGCTCCCCGCTATCCTCTTCGTCAACCGCAGCACTCTCGGTGGTTGAAGGAGGAGGACCTGGATGCAGGGCTGCGATGTGTTTTTCACTGTTGCACTCAAAGCACTTGATTGTCGCCTTGCAGTCTTTTGCCATGTGCATAGTCGACCCACAACACCTGAAGCAGATGCGATTCTCTTTCAGGTATGATTTGCGCTCATCAATAGGCTTGTTTCTAAAGCTTCGACACTTTTTGAGTGGGTGGGGCTTCTTGTGTATTGGACACTGACGATCTGGGTCATCCACTTTATTCCCAGCAGAACTGGATTGGTTGACTGAGGGTTCGGCTGGAACATCTGTTTTGTGCACGCTCACAGAGGCTTTGTTGCTGTACTTTGTGGGTTTCTCTGTTCTCGAAGGAGCGTAACTGCTGGAGGTGGAGAAAGTGAAACTTGGATCATTCCTCACCTTTGTCTGTTGTTGGACGAACCTGGAGAAGAGAGAGAAGGGGGGAAATGCCACTCCATTGTCCTCCTTGTACTTGGATCCCTTAGCTATCCATTTCTCTTGAAGGTTGTAGGGGAGCTTTTCCACTATTGGGTTTACCCCACGAGCTGTATCCAAATACGAGAGGCCGGTCAGGTAACCTTCTCCCTTGGCACACTCCAGTTCGAGGAGAATGTCGCCCAGTTCTCGGAGCTCGACATTATCTTTGTTGGTTAGCTTCGGAAAGTCCTCAATCTTCTTGAGCAGTGCGTGTTCAATGACTTCTGGTGTCCCATAACAGTCTTCAAGACGTTGCCAAACCAGGTTGAGGCCTGCTGTGGGATTGCGGACGTGCGCTGAGCGAATTCTCTTCGCCTGTTCTGACGACTCAGCTCCGAGCCACTTTGTCATCAAATCTAGTTCTTCTCTGGCTGACAGATTCAAGTCCTTGGTGGTACTCAGGAAGGACGCTTTCCATGACCAATAATTTTCAGGACGGTCATCAAATTCTAGAAGGCCTGAACTTAACAATTCTCGGCAGATAAGGTACCTAGCGAGGTCTTGTGCACCTTGTGGCTCAGGTGAGGACTGCTTGGCTGGATTGGCCGAGTGCTGTGGAGGTCTCTGCAGGTAAGTCTTACTTGTTTCTTCTCCTTTAAGCTCAGTGTCTCCAAAAACAGGCTGTTTGCTACTGCGGTGAGTAGCTGGTTCTGCGTCGAGATACCTGGATGTTTCCTTGAAGAACAATTTGGAGTGTTGTTGGACATATTCACTTGTACGTTGCACTGGACTGAGGGGCTGTTCTAGAACATATGCTTCATGGCTGGGCTCCCCGCCTTCGTTCTCCTCACCTTCTTCATAAGCTTCAGCTTCAGCGGCAGCGGCAGCTCTCTGGCTTTGGAGAATGTGGAGACTGGCGTCGAAGTCAGCTCTCTGCTTCATCGCACTAGCGTCGAGGTCAGCTCTCTGCTTCATCACACTAGTGTCGAGGTCAGCTCTCTGCTTCATCACACTAGCTTCGTTTTCAGCGAAGGACAATTGAGCCTGGGCAGCTTTTGCCTTGCCACGTGCTTTGGCGGCTGCAGAAGCTGTCGATGACGACGGTCTGCTGGACCGCCGAGATGATCTAGAGGATGCTTTAGAGGACTGTGACTTGGCATCATTTGCTCGGAGAGGCTCATGCTTCTCGATTGGCTGGTCGACGTCCTCTATGGTATATTGTCTTCCTGAGCATAGACTCATAGTAGCTGAGTGGTATCTTCTTGTGCTTGAGCCCGCTGTGCTGTTGTCTTTTTACTTTTCTGCCCTCGCAGCGCGTTCCTATGCAGAGCTAGACAGGTAGCTAACAACTTGATATCTTCCCATAAAAATCACAAGGCTTGACTTTTCTTGTAAAGCTTTACTGAAAGATTCTTATTGTAAAACTGAAATACAACACAGAAATGGAAGCACACATTAGTATACAAGCGCATAACTGATATGCATACACAAATTTAGGTACGCCTGAGCAACACAGTACATATGGCATGTAAATTACCAAACACGTGGAAACACAGCTTACTGTGAATATACATTTAGCAAACTGGAAGGCATTCTCTTTAAATTAGCCCTGTACATAGTGCATCAAAATACAGCTACTAGTTAACCAGCTAGACAGAGAGCGAGCACTTCATGGCTAGCTGTGTAAGTTTGCTTACAGAGAAAAGATACAAACTAAACATTTTCTGCAACATACAATGTACACTAATCATCTATAACATTCTCAAGTTCTTACAGACAAATAATAACCAAGACTCAGGCGTGGGAACAATATACTTTCCAGAGCATGTGCCGCTGTAGGTCTGTAGTATACAGTTTACTTTACTGCACTTACTGTGCTTTACTGCACTTTACTGCGCTTTTACTGCAGTTGCTAGGTACCAAATAGCCACTAGGTGGCGGCACACAATGGGAATCGACCCAACTTACTCAAACCCCTGAATTAACTGGAAAACTAACAAAAATTGCTACAGAGAGACAGCACACAGGTTGTCTCCATTCAGTAAAGACTTGTTATAATCAACTCCTGCAGTCCGTGTCTCAATTATACACGGACATAATACTGGCGACGAGTAAGAAACGAACTTACCTGCAACTCGGCAGCACCTCAGACGACGTTATTGAAGGTCGAAGCCAGAAGAAAGAAAAAAAAATAATCCAAAGAAACTCGAGAAACGGGCGTCGACCATGGGCAACCGCCCTCCAAATCATCGAATTGAAAAGTGCAGGAGAGACTGTCGAGAGCCAGGCTTGGTCTCCAGTCTGTGGTTTCCCAGCTAATCGGGCTGGTGGCAGGTAGTGCACTGATCCTTCCTGGGCTGCGGCGGGCTAGAGCTTGATCGGGTGGCTCTGCAACAGGGCCGGGCAGTGAGTCGGGAAGCAGAGAGAGAGAGAGAGAGGGTGGAGCACACAGGGTGCGGCCGGTGCTTCGCAGCCGGGCAGCGTTCGGACCTAAGAAGAGGGAGGGAAGTGTGCCAGAGGGTCCGCTCCATGACGGGAATGGTTCTTCAATTAACGGAGCAAATATTGAAGCGCGATAGAAAAATAAAAATACCGCGGAGAGCGGCGTTGGCAGCAGCGATCGGGGAGGCGCGAAGACCATAGGGCGTCGCCATTACAGGATAGTAAAATAAATATAATCGCCAGCAACAGCGTTGGCAGCAGCGGGAAAGCGTGGGAGGTGCCATCTTAACTCGGCGGGGAAGAAGGAAAAGCGCGGGAAGCGCCATTTTGATCCATCGGGGACGAAGGCAAAGCGCGGGAGGTGCCATCTTAGATTTTCAAGATGCCAAAGACTGGCGATATCACTGCCTTCGATAATGCAATAGAAGACTGGACCACGTATGTGGAAAGAGTCGAGGTATATTGCGAGGCAAACGAAATAGCCGATGAGAAAAAGGCATCGGTATTGCTAAATTTAATGGGCGCAAGAACGTACGGCCTATTGCGGGACCTGATTACTCCAGCCAAACCGAAGGCGAAGAGTTTTAACGAAATTGTTGCTATCCTACAGGAACACCTAAACCCTACACCGCTGCTGATAGCAGAAAGATTTAAATTCCACAGGAGAAATCAGCATAAAAATGAGAGCAATGCTGATTACCTTACGGAACTACGCAAGCTATCAAAGCACTGCCAGTTCGGAGCAGGACTGGCAGATACCTTACGGGACAAATTTGTCTGTGGACTCCTGAGTGAAGGAACCCAGAAGAGGTTACTCTCAGAGAAAGAGCTGACGCTAGATAAGGCTTTCAGCGTGGCAGTATCGTACGAAGCAGCAGCAAGGGGAGCTGCGGAAATACAACAAAAGCCACAGGAATACGGCACCCACGAAATGACACGGGGATTTGCAAAATGTTATCGCTGCGGCAGAACAAACCATGACCAGAAGGACTGCTGGTCCAAGGACAAAATATGCAGGCAATGCGGAAAGATGGGACACATTGCACGAGTTTGCAGGTCTGGGAAGAAGACCAACGACAACAAAAAGGCTACTAAGGAACCGTACAGGAAAGTACAAAAGATGACGGACAGTAGTTCCGAAGACCAGATGAGCGATAGTGAATCCGGGAACAAGAGTCTAAGCTGTCTCAAACTTCACAACGTAATCGCAAAAGAGGATCACCGAACCATTTGGGTCACCCTCACGATAGCAGGGTCCCAAGTCAAAATGGAATTGGATACAGGATCAGCTCTAACCGTCATGAATCGACAAGACTACGAGCGGCTATTCTCACACATACCCTTGAGAGAGACATCCATTGTCTTGAGGATGTATACGGGGCAAAAAGTATACCCCAGAGGAAAAATAAGGGTGCCTGTCGAATACAACGGCAAGAAAATACGGAAATTGTATCTCTACATTCTGCAAGATGGTGGACCACCGTTATTGGGACGTGAATGGATCAGAAAGATAAGTTTAGACTGGCACTCCATTCAGGCACTGACGGTGGCTGGTAAAAAGGATGACGACGTCACTCCTGGACGATTGTCAACAATCTTAGCTGACGCCAAAGAGGTATTTCAACAAGAACTGGGCACTCTTAAAGGCGTAACCGCCTCGATAAAAATAGAGGAGAATGCAATTCCCAAGTTTTTCAAAGCAAGACCGGTACCATATGCAATTCGCCCAGCCGTCGAGGCAGAGCTGGAGAATCTGGAGAAGGCAGGCGTGTTATCTAAGGTACACTGGAGCGAGTGGGCGACACCCATCATTCCTGTCATGAAGAAAACGTTAAACTATAAGTCTGAGGAGCCAAGGAAGGTTCGCATCTGTGGGGACTTCAAGGTGATGGTGAACCCAGTTCTTCACACAGTACAATATCCTCTTCCAAGGATAGAAGATATCTTCGCCTCACTATCTGGAGGGAAGCGTTTTACAAAAATTGACCGAGCACAAGCATATTTGCAGATGGAGGTTGAAGGATCCTCTAGGAAGTATCTCACGATAAACACTCACAAAGGTCTTTACCAGTATAATCGACTGGTATTCGGAGTAGCATCAGCTCCGGCGATATGGCAAAGAGCGATGGAACAAGTCCTGCAAGGGATTCCGGGGACTCAGTGTTACTTGGACGACATCCTAGTGACAGGTGAAGATGACAGTGAACACCTTGCCAACCTAGAGCAGGTGCTCACTAGACTACGTGAACATGGGCTACGAGCCAATTGCCCTAAGTGCGAGTTTTTTAAGAAACAGATATCGTATTGTGGCCACGTAATTGATGAAGAGGGGTTGCATAAGTCCCCTGACAAAATTGAAGCGGTAGTTAAGGCTCCAGCGCCTGAAAATGTGTCGCAACTGAGGTCATTCCTCGGATTGGTGAATTACTACCATAAGTTTTTGCCGAATTTGTCCACAATTCTGCATCCACTGAATGCCCTACTACGAACGGGAGTAGCATGGAAATGGAGCGATGAATGTAAGCGGGCCTTTCAGAAGAGTAAGGACCTAATCACTTCAAGAGAAGTATTGGCTCACTACAACCCATCACTACCGATAAGACTGGCATGTGATGCGTCTCCCTACGGTGTTGGGGTGGTACTGTCACATAAATTCCTTGATGGTTCAGAGAGGCCGATAGCTTTTGCGTCATGCTCGTTAACTTCAGCCGAGCGTAACTACGCCCAGATTGACAGAGAGGCCCTCAGCCTGGTGTGGGGGGTGAAGAAGTTCAATCACTACCTGCACGGTCAGAAATTTACTCTACTAACTGATCATCAACCTCTCGTCTCCATTTTCAACCCTCAGAAGGGCGTACCGATAATGACGGCACGACGGCTACAGAGGTGGTCCCTTTTCCTAGGGGCACACCAATATGACATCGAGTACAAAGGAACTAAACAGCATGGGAATGCTGATGGATTGTCGCGCCTACCGTTGCTGACGGTGGAAGAAGAACTGGCAGTGGATCCAGTGGAGTTATTCCACTCAACTATAGTCGAATGTCTCCCTGTGACGAATGCAAACATAGAAAAGGAAACAAGAAATGACCCGACACTCTCCTGGGTCTATGATTTAATGGTGAAGGGATGGCCAGCACATGGCGAACCACTGCTGCCAGCATTCTCGCCGAGAAGAGAACAGCTGTCAGTGTGCAGAGGAACCTTGATGTGTGGATCCAGAGTAGTAATTCCACCCAAATTGAAGGATAGAGTGCTCAATGAGCTTCATGAGGGTCATCTGGGAGGGGTAAAAATGAAGAACTTAGCCAGAGCGTTTGTGTGGTGGCCGGGAATTGATAGAGAAATTGAAGAGATGACCAAGAGCTGTACAGGATGCCAGAAGGTCCAAAACGCCCCACCACAAGCCCCTCTACATCCATGGGAGTGGCCCTCATCTCCATGGCAAAGGGTGCACATTGATTTTGCTGGTCCCTTTATGGACTCGATGTTTTTAATTGCGGTGGATGCACATTCAAAGTGGCCAGAGGTAATAAAAATGTCCTCAACCACCACAGAAAAAACTATCACAGTCTTACGAACCATATTCGCCAGGAATGGGCTGCCTGAACAGATTTGCTCTGACAATGGACCACAGTTTGTGTCTGAAGAGTTCCGGAGGTTCTTAAAGAACAATGGTGTTAAGCATTACACATCCGCCCCATATCATCCAGCCACTAATGGATTGGCCGAGAGGTTTGTTCAAACATTCAAGAAGGCTATCAAGGCAATGTGTAATGAAGATATACCCCTACAACACAAGGTGGATAACTTCTTGTTTGCCTACCGGAATGCGACACATGCGGTTACCAACCAAACTCCAGCCATGATGTTCTTCAATCGAAGACTACGATGCCGCTTGGATTTGGTTAAGCCAAACGTCAGAAGAGATGTGGAGAACAGGCAGTTTCAGAATATGAATGAAAGGCCGACCAGGAGTTTTAAGATAGGTCAACCAGTTTTGGCCCGGGACTACCGCATAGAGAAATGGCAGCCAGGAACGATCTGTACATGGCAAGGACCTCTAATGTATACCGTGGATGTTGGAGAGAGCATTGTAAGACGCCATGCTGACCAGATTCTAGAGTCACTGGAAAACGTCAACTCCACATCACGATCTGATACACCTGGCAATGAAACCGAAGTACCAATTGCATCTACCACAGAATCGGTGATATTGGAAGCAGACGAACCAAACAACGACATTGATCCCGACGCAACCTTGCCAGAAGAACCTGATATCCCAAAGAGGCGTTATCCAGACAGAATCAGGAAGCCTCCTCAAAGACTGAACTTATAATTGCTTAACTTCAACCAATGTACCCAGCAACCGTAATTGTAATTGTAATTAGTTATTATTTAGTTGTTAAATGAATGTTATGTACTGTTTATCTAAAAGGGGAGGAATTGTTGTGTATGTACCTTTAAGGGAATAACTGGTCTCAGACTGCAGTACCGGCAGTGACCACCCCTGTATAAAAGGCCCTAGCAGGCTTCTGTAGTTTCAGTTTCCAGGTTGTCTCCATTCAGTAAAGACTTGTTATAATCAACTCCTGCAGTCCGTGTCTCAATTATACACGGACATAATACTCGCCTTGATCCTAGGGATGAACATAAGTATCGCCATTGTCGAGGGGGATTAGTAATAAGGAGAACGCAGGAAGAAGTGTATTTTAGTGTGGCACATAGAGTTATTAAGCTTGCCATTAATATGAGTACTTTGAGATACAAAACAAACATGGAACTCCCTGTGGGTAAAACAATTAGAGGGTCCACAGGGAAAATTTATGTTACAAAGATGTAAGAAACGGGGAGTATGGGAAATGGCCGGAGCAGGGTATGCGGCCGGGTTAGCAACAGTTAATAGCTCGGACATAAAAGGAGTAAAACAAAGGAGTAGAAGATTACAAGCAAAAATAGAGAAGTTACTAAAACAAGCTACCGGAAATAGCCAGCAATTGACACTGGTAGGGAAACAAACAATAATGCAGTTGTTGGGGGTGGAAGAGATAGTAGCCTCCCCATGCAGAAAAAATCAATACAATTATTGATCAAATTAATAATGCTTCTCGCCAAACCGATAAGGAACTAGTATGTGCCATGTATGGCTCATGGCTATTGTCGAATGCTCAGCATAACATGAGGCAAATAAATAATGGCCAGATCCCTGATTGGATTACTAATAAGGATCTGGAACCTTGGATAGACACAAATAAAAGCCTATGCAAGGGGCGTAAAATGGGACACGTATACCGGGAAGGCAATTGTCTGACCCCATGGACTAAGATGATTGGCTTTGTACTGGCCATCCCACAATTCCCAGAAGAGGGACAACCCCTATACGATGTGATTAATATAGGAGAGGTACAAAGGGAAAGTTGGGTTAAATATCATGATGTCCCTACCAAGGCACTTTGGGAAAGGGATGACGATAATAACCAGAAGAATGGAACCTTAAGGTGGGTGGTAATGGACGGGTGCCACCACAAGGGAAGGACATGGGTGTGCACCCCCCCCCCCCCCGAGGGAGACACATCCGAGTGCGGATTTGCGAAAATGATCAATTGCACCCTGGAGGTACACCCAAGGGGGATACACCGGACCTGGGTAGCACCAAGGAGCAACGGGACATGTTGTGTCACCACAATTGAACAGAAATATGAATATCAAGATATGGCTTGTACCATTCCCCAACCAAACCGTTGTTTTGGTCTAAAGATACCTACACAGATAGGAAAACCTGGTCATTTGATAATATGGGACTTACTAAAAAAGGTTGAAACTTATGTCATACCAGAGCCCAAGGCAATTCCTAAGTTAGAGGAAGCTTGGCAGAAGTTACGGCAGGAAAAGAAGGAAATTTTAAAGTATTATCATAAAATAGAAGAAGGCTTAAAGAAACAACAAAAAGACATTAGTACAACATTAGAGTAAACTCACCCACTTCCTCCTATTTTGATAATTGGGGATCAGGATGGTCAGGGACATTGGGCGCCTCCGTGGTACAAGGCATAATGATATTCCTCATGATTGTTATTACGATATATTGTGTATTTTACTGCTCCAGTGCCTCTGCACCAGAATGAGTAAAGCCGAAATTGGTGCAGTGAAAGAAGTCGAGCCTGAGGAGAGGCAGGTAGCGAAGTTAAGAATGGAAAACTCCCCCGCTTCTCCAAGGCAAATGGTGTAAGATGTGATAGGAAGCCCTGAAATTATGAGGGATTAATTGGGCATGGTAATTAAGGACTGGGCCGGCCAACCATAAGAAGGAGAGTGGCAGAAGGAAGGTGATGAATGAGGATTGGTGTGATGACAGTCTCGAATTGGCACGTCACGCACCCAACGTGGGAATGAGGGACAGGCCTGAGCAGGAAGCCTAAGCCATTAATGCAGGGTCTAAGGGGCCCCGGGAATGGCTACCCCGGAAGGAACGACTACCCTAAAGGAAAGCCCACCATAAAGGAAAGCCCACCATACCGCGTGGAGGGGGAAGCCGGCCTCCAAATTGATAGGATATATACGCATGTATAACCTAGACTGGTAGAAGGCCAGGGAGTGCACGCTCTGGCAGACACCAGGAAGTGGAAATACATGTTGACCTGTTTTGGAGCAATTGTCCAAAAGGTCAAAAGGGGGGACTGAAGTAAGATATTAAAAATTGGATATAATAGGGCAAAACAAACCAGGATTCACTTGCAACACCCATATACAAAGTGGAGGGAATGGGTTAATTCATGCACTGAGTTGAACAATAGAGGTCTGTAAAATTGTATAAACCCAGTTAAGTTTTAAACATGATTAAGAGACTTCAACTGCTGAGAGATTAAACCTGCAAGAACAACTCGTGGAAAGATTGAGAGATGTGTGGGTTCAGCCAAGCGAGTCGACACCTATGCACTTAAGAGTCTGTTTAGTGTAAAGCACAACAGGGTTCTATTCTTCAAAGTATACTGAGGATTAACTAAAGTGTTTTTGCTTTGCAGAAATGACCCAAAAGTGAGACAGAAAGTCTGCAGTTCGCCCACTTTAAAAGGAACGATATCTTAAGAAAACACTTAAACAGACCGAACCATCTGACCACGGGCAAATGGATGGTTGTAAAGTAATTAAGATGAGGCCCATGGTCACAAGAGGTGACAGGACCAATTGATAACGAAATGTGGAAATTGGGGGGTGGCAAGAAGATAACTGTCACGGTTTTATAATTACACTTTAGCTATAACTCTGTATATGCTAATAAGCTTATCCTCGCCTCTAGGGCAGGGCCTTAATTTTTGTATAACTGTGTGGACTTTGAGAGGCTTGTTGGAGTTGGATTCAGATGTGATCTGAAAGGCTCTCCCCCCAGGCCTGAGTAAACTGTTTTGACTTCAATTAGTTGGTCTGTCTTTCTTTCAACAAGCCAGTGACGTCGACTTTGTACAGGAAACTTTGGTTTATCCGGAGGTTAACTGTCCGGAATGCTCAATCCAAAAATCAGGAGCCATTTCGTTAGGTTTTTATTCTTTTCGTAGCTATTTTTTCCCCACCAGTCAGGCTCTGCAAGGTCTCGCTGAAGCTGTTGCTAAGCTACAGAGACGCTTGCAAGGTACGGCCGACTGTTTAGAACAGGGTTTGTTGATTCACACGGAGCTGAAAAGCTCCGTATGTTTCAACATTAGCGCTGGTTTGTCCGGCAGTTTTGATGGGACGGCAACAGCTCAGTCCCGTCGGTGCCGGATATCACAAAGTTTCCTGTATATCACTTGGTCTGCACTTTGGGGGCTTACATCAGTGAGTCTGCTCTAAATCCATGTGATCACAGGTTGGCTCACTGGTTAAGATGAAATTCTAGGAGTGAAATTGGTTTTGGGCAGTAGTGCAAAATTGACTTAAATGGGAAAGAAAATCGGCAGGTGTAAAACGGGCCTGTTTTGTGCTCCCCCCCCAAAGAACAATTTCACCCCAATTCAGTCTGGTTTCTCGGGACGATATGAACTTGAGGTGAAATTTCTGGCGGTCTCTCTCACCAGTGGGGCCTCACAAGTAGCGCACGGCTGATCACAGCATTGTAGGATTTTCCTCCCACTCACATCACTTGATGCAAAACCGGGGCACTGAAAGTGCAATTTTCCAGTAAGCTGCCCACACCATGTGAGGCTCGGCCAGTTACACACGGCCTTGTAAAATTCCACCCTGGTGCTTCAGAACTCTGGTACCAAACATAAAAATACTTGGGACATCGACACAGAGGAAATAAAAATAAAACAGTTTTAAAACAAGTGCTCTGAAATAAATTCTGAGGACAATTCCAACTGTGGAAAGCAGCCTCTCGGTAAGTAAATTTCATCACTTTAGTTGTTTCACTAAAGAAGGTTTTCATGCTCTATTTGCATAAAATTATTATTGTTGGTGAACCAGAGACCAGTAAGCATGAAATTAATAACCATTCCCACAACCTGAACAATAAAAATAATAAAAACAAACAGCTGAAAATCTGATAGGCAAATGCTGGAAATACGCAGAGGAATGTGAGTCAAGTGAATGGGAAAAGAGACAGAGAGATACATTCCGGGAATACTCCCTGCCTCAGAACTGGGAACTGAAAGATCAGTGAGGGCCTCTGTAGAGCTGAGGGAAAGAAGGAGGAGAGAGAAGAAGCAAATGGATGCTGAATTGTCGAGAGGGACTCACTGCGTGGAATGAGCTGTGAACTACAGGAACCTGGTGACCTTGCTGCCTGTAAAGTTGCTCCACAGGCAGCAGGTGACGCTCCATCGCCTTGTTTCCGGTGGATTCCCATGGTTCTGGTCTTCACTTCCGTTTCATCCTTCGCCTCATCCGGTGCTTTAACAAAACAACTTTTAGTTTCTTCCTCCCAGGTGTTGAGGACCGCGGGCTTCACTCACTCTTAGACAGGGGGTGTCCTAACACACAGTTTTATCATGATCTGATCCCACCGTGATATCTGCCCCCATTCCCCGCCTTTCGCCTTCACTCACACTGCTTTCCCACCATGGGTATAATCCACACTGAGGCACTCTGATTCTCACTTTATACTCTTGGTGTAAGTGCTCCCTGGATTTGGTCTCCCGGTGTAAGTGGTCTCAGGATTTGGTCTCGGGATCTGGTGTCTCGGTGTAAGTGGTCTCTGTGGAAGTGGTCCCTGGATTTGGTCTCTCTGTGGAAGTGGTCCCTGGATTTGGTTTCTCGATGGAAGTGGCCCCTCAATTTGGTGTCTCGGTGTAAGTGGTCTCTGGATTTGGTCTCTCGGTGTAAGTGGTCTCTGGATTTGGTCTCTCGCTGTAAGTGTTCCCTGGATTTGGCCTCTCGGTGTAAGTGGTCTCTGGATTTGGTCTCTCAGTGTAAGTGGTCCCTGGATTTGGTCTCTCGGTGTAAGTGGTCTCTGGATTTGGTCTCTCGGTGTAAGTGGTCTCTGGATTTGGTCTCTCGGTGTAAGTGGTCTCTGGATTTGATCTCTCGGTGTAAGTGTTCCCTGGATTTGGCCTCTCGGTGTAAGTGGTCTCTGGATTTGGTCTCTCGGTGTAAGTGGTCCCTGGATTTGGTCTCTCGGTGTAAGTGGTCTCTGGATTTGGTCTCTCGGTGTAAGTGGTCTCTGGATTTGGTCTCTCGGTGTAAGTGGTCACTGGATTAGAGATCTTGGTGTAAGTGGTCCCTGGATTTGGTCTCTCGGTGTAAGTGGTCACTGGATTTGATCTCTCGGTGTAAGTGGTCTCTGGATTTGGTCTCTCGGTGTAAGTGGTCCCTGGATTTGATCTCTCGGTGTAAGTGGTCCCTGGATTTGGTCTCTCGGTGTAAGTGGTCCCTGGATTTGATCTCTCGGTGTAAGTGGTCTCTGGATTTGATCTCTCGGTGTAAGTGGTCTCTGGATTTGGTCTCTCGGTGTAAGTGGTCTCTGGATTTGGTCTCTCGGTGTAAGTGGTCTCCGGATTTGATCTCTCGGTGTAAGTGGTCCCTGGATTTGGTCTCTCGGTGTAAGTGGTCTCTGGATTTGGTCTCTCGGTGTAAGTGGTCCCTGGATTTGGTCTCTCGGTGTAAGTGGTCCCTGGATTTGGTCTCTCGGTGTAAGTGGTCCCTGGATTTGGTCTCTCGGTGTAAGTGGTCTCTGGATTTGGTCTCTCGGTGTAAGTGGTCACTGGATTTGGTCTCTCGGTGTAAGTGGTCTCTGGATTTGGTCTCTCGGTGTAAGTGGTCCCTGGATTTGGTCTCTCGGTGTAAGTGGTCCCTGGATTTGGTCTCTCGGTGTAAGTGGTCCCTGGATTTGGTCTCTCGGTGTAAGTGGTCTCTGGATTTGGTCTCTCGGTGTAAGTGGTCACTGGATTTGGTCTCTCGGTGTAAGTGGTCACTGGATTTGATCTCTCGGTGTAAGTGGTCTCTGGATTTGGTCTCTCGGTATAAGTGGTCCCTGGATTTGGTCTCTCGGTGTAAGTGGTCCCTGGATTTGGTCTCTCGGTGTAAGTGGTCCCTGGATTTGATCTCTCGGTGTAAGTGGTCTCTCGATTTGGTCTCTCGGTGTAAGTGGTCTCTGGATTTGATCTCTCGGTGTAAGTTGTCCCTGGATTTGGTCTCTCGGTGTAAGTGGTCCCTCGATTTGGTCTCTCGGTGTAAGTGGTCCCTGGATTTGATCTCTCGGTGTAAATGGTCTCTGGATTTGGTCTCTCGGTGTAAGTGGTCCCTGGATTTGGTCTCTCGGTGTAAGTGGTCTCCGGATTTGGTCTCTCGGTGTAAATGGTCTCTGGATTTGGTCTCTCGGTGTAAGTGATCCCTGGATTTGGTCTGTCGGTGTAAGTGGTCTCTGGATTTGGTCTCTCGGTGTAAGTGGTCCCTGGATTTGGTCTCTCGGTGTAAGTGGTCACTGGATTTGGTCTCTCGGTGTAAGTGGTCCCTGGATTTGGTCTCTCGGTGTAAGTGGTCACTGGATTTGGTCTCTCGGTGTAAGTGGTCCCTGGATTTGGTCTCTCGGTGTAAGTGGTCTCTGGATTTGGTCTCTCGGTGTAAGTGGTCTCTGGATTTAGTCTCTCGGTGTAAGTGGTCTCTGGATTTGATCTCTCGGTGTAAGTGGTCCCTGGATTTGGTCTCTCGGTGTAAGTGGTCTCTGGATTTGGTCTCTCGGTGTAAGTGGTCTCTGGATTTGGTCTCTCGGTGTAAGTGGTCTCTGGATTTGATCTCTCGGTGTAAGTGGTCCCTGGATTTGATCTCTCGGTGTAAGTGGTCTCTGGATTTGGTCTCTCGGTGTAAGTGGTCTCTGGATTTGGTCTCTCGGTGTAAGTGGTCTCTGGATTTGGTCTCTCGGTGTAAGTGGTCTCTGGATTTGGTCTCTCGGTGTAAGTGGTCTCTGGATTTGGTCTCTCGGTGTAAGTGGTCCCTGGATTTGGTCTCTCGGTGTAAGTGGTCCCTGGATTTGGTCTCTCGGTGTAAGTGGTCCCTGGATTTGGCCTCTCGGTGTAAGTGGTCCCTGGATTTGGTCTCTCGGTGTAAGTGGTCTCTGGATTTGGTCTCTCGGTGTAAGTGGTCTCTGGATTTGATCTCTCGGTGTAAGTGGTCCCTGGATTTGGTCTCTCGGTGTAAGTGGTCCCTGGATTTGGTCTCTCGGTGTAAGGGGTCTCTGGATTTGATCTCTCGGTGTAAGTGGTCCCTGGATTTGGTCTCTCGGTGTAAGTGGTCTCTGGATTTGGTCTCTCGGTGTAAGTGGTCTCTGGATTTGGTCTCTCGGTGTAAATGGTCTCTGGATTTGGTCTCTCGGTGTAAGTGGTCTCTGGATTTGGTCTCTCGGTGTAAGTGGTCTCTGGATTTGATCTCTCGGTGTAAGTGGTCCCTGGATTTGGTCTCTTGGTGTAAGTGGTCTCTGGATTTGGTCTCTCGGTGTAAGTGGTCTCGGGATTTGGTCTCTCGGTGTAAGTGGTCCCTGGATTTGGTCTCTCGGTGTAAGTGGTCTCCGGATTTGGTCTCTCGGTGTAAATGGTCTCTGGATTTGGTCTCTCGGTGTAAGTGGTCCCTGGATTTCGTCTCTCGGTGTAAGTGGTCTCTGGATTTGGTCTCTCGGTGTAAGTGGTCTCTGGATTTGGTCTCTTGGTGTAAGTGGTCCCTGGATTTGGTCTCTCGGTGTAAGTGGTCCCTGGATTTGGTCTCTCGGTGTAAGTGGTCTCTGGATTTGGTCTCTCGGTGTAAGTGGTCTCTGGATTTGGTCTCTCGGTGTAAGTGGTCTCTGGATTTGGTCTCTCGGTGTAAGTGGTCCCTGGATTTGGTCTCTCGGTGTAAGTGGTCTCTGGATTTGGTCTCTCGGTGTAAGTGGTCCCTGGATTTGGTCTCTCGGTGTAAGTGGTCTCTGGATTTGGTCTCTCGGTGTAAGTGGTCTCTGGATTTGGTCTCTCGGTGTAAGTGGTCCCTGGATTTGGTCTCTCGGTGTAAGTGGTCCCTGGATTTGGTCTCTCGGTGTAAGTGGTCCCTGGATTTGGTCTCTCGGTGTAAGTGGTCACTGGATTTGGTCTCTCGGTGTACGTGGTCCCTGGATTTGGTCTCTCGGTGTAAGTGGTCACTGGATTTGGTCTCTCGGTGTAAGTGGTCCCTGGATTTGGTCTCTCGGTGTAAGTGGTCTCTGGATTTGGTCTCTCGGTGTAAGTGGTCTCTGGATTTAGTCTCTCGGTGTAAGTGGTCTCTGGATTTGATCTCTCGGTGTAAGTGGTCCCTGGATTTGGTCTCTCGGTGTAAGTGGTCTCTGGATTTGGTCTCTCGGTGTAAGTGGTCTCTGGATTTGGTCTCTCGGTGTAAGTGGTCTCTGGATTTGATCTCTCGGTGTAAGTGGTCCCTGGATTTGATCTCTCGGTGTAAGTGGTCTCTGGATTTGGTCTCTCGGTGTAAGTGGTCTCTGGATTTGGTCTCTCGGTGTAAGTGGTCTCTGGATTTGGTCTCTCGGTGTAAGTGGTCTCTGGATTTGGTCTCTCGGTGTAAGTGGTCTCTGGATTTGGTCTCTCGGTGTAAGTGGTCCCTGGATTTGGTCTCTCGGTGTAAGTGGTCCCTGGATTTGGTCTCTCGGTGTAAGTGGTCCCTGGATTTGGCCTCTCGGTGTAAGTGGTCCCTGAATTTGGTCTCTCGGTGTAAGTGGTCTCTGGATTTGATCTCTCGGTGTAAGTGGTCTCTGGATTTGATCTCTCGGAGTAAGTGGTCCCTGGATTTGGTCTCTCGGTGTAAGTGGTCCCTGGATTTGGTCTCTCGGTGTAAGGGGTCTCTGGATTTGATCTCTCGGTGTAAGTGGTCCCTGGATTTGGTCTCTCGGTGTAAGTGGTCTCTGGATTTGGTCTCTCGGTGTAAGTGGTCTCTGGATTTGGTCTCTCGGTGTAAATGGTCTCTGGATTTGGTCTCTCGGTGTAAGTGGTCTCTGGATTTGGTCTCTCGGTGTAAGTGGTCTCTGGATTTGATCTCTCGGTGTAAGTGGTCCCTGGATTTGGTCTCTCGGTGTAAGTGGTCTCTGGATTTGGTCTCTCGGTGTAAGTGGTCTCGGGATTTGGTCTCTCGGTGTAAGTGGTCCCTGGATTTGGTCTCTCGGTGTAAGTGGTCTCCGGATTTGGTCTCTCGGTGTAAATGGTCTCTGGATTTGGTCTCTCGGTGTAAGTGGTCCCTGGATTTGGTCTCTCGGTGTAAGTGGTCTCTGGATTTGGTCTCTCGGTGTAAGTGGTCTCTGGATTTGGTCTCTTGGTGTAAGCGGTCCCTGGATTTGGTCTCTCGGTGTAAGTGGTCCCTGGATTTGGTCTCTCGGTGTAAGTGGTCTCTGGATTTGGTCTCTCGGTGTAAGTGGTCCCTGGATTTGGTCTCTCGGTGTAAGTGGTCTCTGGATTTGGTCTCTCGGTGTAAGTGGTCTCGGGATTTGGTCTCTCGGTGTAAGTGGTCCCTGGATTTGGTCTCTCGGTGTAAGTGGTCTCCGGATTTGGTCTCTCGGTGTAAATGGTCTCTGGATTTGGTCTCTCGGTGTAAGTGGTCCCTGGATTTGGTCTCTCGGTGTAAGTGGTCTCTGGATTTGGTCTCTCGGTGTAAGTGGTCTCTGGATTTGGTCTCTTGGTGTAAGTGGTCCCTGGATTTGGTCTCTCGGTGTAAGTGGTCCCTGGATTTGGTCTCTCGGTGTAAGTGGTCTCTGGATTTGGTCTCTCGGTGTAAGTGGTCTCTGGATTTGGTCTCTCGGTGTAAGTGGTCTCTGGATTTGGTCTCTCGGTGTAAGTGGTCCCTGGATTTGGTCTCTCGGTGTAAGTGGTCTCTGGATTTGGTCTCTCGGTGTAAGTGGTCCCTGGATTTGGTCTCTCGGTGTAAATGGTCTCTGGATTTGGTCTCTCGGTGTAAGTGGTCTCTGGATTTGGTCTCTCGGTGTAAGTGGTCCCTGGATTTGGTCTCTCGGTGTAAGTGGTCCCTGGATTTGGTCTCTCGGTGTAAGTGGTCCCTGGATTTGGTCTCTCGGTGTAAGTGGTCACTGGATTTGGTCTCTCGGTGTAAGTGGTCCCTGGATTTGGTCTCTCGGTGTAAGTGGTCACTGGATTTGGTCTCTCGGTGTAAGTGGTCCCTGGATTTGGTCTCTCGGTGTAAGTGGTCTCTGGATTTGGTCTCTCGGTGTAAGTGGTCTCTGGATTTGGTCTCTCGGTGTAAGTGGTCTCTGGATTTGATCTCTCGGTGTAAGTGGTCCCTGGATTTGGTCTCTCGGTGTAAGTGGTCTCTGGATTTGGTCTCTCGGTGTAAGTGGTCTCTGGATTTGGTCTCTCGGTGTAAGTGGTCTCTGGATTTGATCTCTCGGTGTAAGTGGTCCCTGGATTTGATCTCTCGGTGTAAGTGGTCTCTGGATTTGGTCTCTCGGTGTAAGTGGTCTCTGGATTTGGTCTCTCGGTGTAAGTGGTCTCTGGATTTGGTCTCTCGGTGTAAGTGGGCTCTGGATTTGGTCTCTCGGTGTAAGTGGTCTCTGGATTTGGTCTCTCGGTGTAAGTGGTCCCTGGATTTGGTCTCTCGGTGTAAGTGGTCCCTGGATTTGGTCTCTCGGTGTAAGTGGTCCCTGGATTTGGCCTCTCGGTGTAAGTGGTCCCTGAATTTGGTCTCTCGGTGTAAGTGGTCTCTGGATTTGATCTCTCGGTGTAAGTGGTCTCTGGATTTGATCTCTCGGTGTAAGTGGTCCCTGGATTTGGTCTCTCGGTGTAAGTGGTCCCTGGATTTGGTCTCTCGGTGTAAGGGGTCTCTGGATTTGATCTCTCGGTGTAAGTGGTCCCTGGATTTGGTCTCTCGGTGTAAGTGGTCTCTGGATTTGGTCTCTCGGTGTAAGTGGTCTCTGGATTTGGTCTCTCGGTGTAAATGGTCTCTGGATTTGGTCTCTCGGTGCAAGTGGTCTCTGGATTTGGTCTCTCGGTGTAAGTGGTCTCTGGATTTGATCTCTCGGTGTAAGTGGTCCCTGGATTTGGTCTCTCGGTGTAAGTGGTCTCTGGATTTGGTCTCTCGGTGTAAGTGGTCTCGGGATTTGGTCTCTCGGTGTAAGTGGTCCCTGGATTTGGTCTCTCGGTGTAAGTGGTCTCCGGATTTGGTCTCTCGGTGTAAATGGTCTCTGGATTTGGTCTCTCGGTGTAAGTGGTCCCTGGATTTGGTCTCTCGGTGTAAGTGGTCTCTGGATTTGGTCTCTCGGTGTAAGCGGTCTCTGGATTTGGTCTCTTGGTGTAAGCGGTCCCTGGATTTGGTCTCTCGGTGTAAGTGGTCCCTGGATTTGGTCTCTCGGTGTAAGTGGTCTCTGGATTTGGTCTCTCGGTGTAAGTGGTCTCTGGATTTGGTCTCTCGGTGTAAGTGGTCTCTGGATTTGGTCTCTCGGTGTAAGTGGTCCCTGGATTTGGTCTCTCGGTGTAAGTGGTCTCTGGATTTGATCTCTCGATGTAAGTGGTCTCTGGATTTGGTCTCTCGGTGTAAGTGGTCTCTGGATTTGGTCTCTCGGTGTAAGTGGTCCCTGGATTTGGTCTCTCGGTGTAAGTGGTCCCTGGATTTGGTCTCTCGGTGTAAGTGGTCCCTGGATTTGGTCTCTCGGTGTAAGTGGTCACTGGATTTGGTCTCTCGGTGTAAGTGGTCCCTGGATTTGGTCTCTCGGTGTAAGTGGTCACTGGATTTGGTCTCTCGGTGTAAGTGGTCCCTGGATTTGGTCTCTCGGTGTAAGTGGTCTCTGGATTTGGTCTCTCGGTGTAAGTGGTCTCTGGATTTAGTCTCTCGGTGTAAGTGGTCTCTGGATTTGATCTCTCGGTGTAAGTGGTCCCTGGATTTGGTCTCTCGGTGTAAGTGGTCTCTGGATTTGGTCTCTCGGTGTAAGTGGTCTCTGGATTTGGTCTCTCGGTGTAAGTGGTCTCTGGATTTGATCTCTCGGTGTAAGTGGTCCCTGGATTTGATCTCTCGGTGTAAGTGGTCTCTGGATTTGGTCTCTCGGTGTAAGTGGTCTCTGGATTTGGTCTCTCGGTGTATGTGGTCTCTGGATTTGGTCTCTCGGTGTAAGTGGTCTCTGGATTTGGTCTCTCGGTGTAAGTGGTCCCTGGATTTGGTCTCTCGGTGTAAGTGGTCCCTGGATTTGGTCTCTCGGTGTAAGTGGTCCCTGGATTTGGTCTCTCGGTGTAAGTGGTCCCTGGATTTGGTCTCTCGGTGTAAGTGGTCCCTGGATTTGGTCTCTCGGTGTAAGTGGTCTCTGGATTTGGTCTCTCGGTGTAAGTGGTCTCTGGATTTGATCTCTCGTTGTAAGTGGTCCCTGGATTTGGTCTCTCGGTGTAAGTGGTCCCTGGATTTGGTCTCTCGGTGTAAGTGGTCTCTGGATTTGATCTCTCGGTGTACGTGGTCCCTGGATTTGGTCTCTCGGTGTAAGTGGTCTCTGGATTTGGTCTCTCGGTGTAAGTGGTCTCTGGATTTGGTCTCTCGGTGTAAATGGTCTCTGGATTTGGTCTCTCGGTGTAAGTGGTCTCTGGATTTGGTCTCTCGGTGTAAGTGGTCTCTGGATTTGGTCTCTCGGTGTAAGTGGTCTCTGGATTTGGTCTCTTGGTGTAAGTGGTCCCTGGATTTGGTCTCTCGGTGTAAGTGGTCCCTGGATTTGGTCTCTCGGTGTAAGTGGTCTCTGGATTTGGTCTCTCGGTGTAAGTGGTCTCTGGATTTGGTCTCTCGGTGTAAGTGGTCTCTGGATTTGGTCTCTCGGTGTAAGTGGTCCCTGGATTTGGTCTCTCGGTGTAAGTGGTCTCTGGATTTGGTCTCTCGGTGTAAGTGGTCCCTGGATTTCGTCTCTCGGTGTAAGTGGTCTCTGGATTTGGTCTCTCGGTGTAAGTGGTCTCTGGATTTGGTCTCTCGGTGTAAGTGGTCCCTGGATTTGGTCTCTCGGTGTAAGTGGTCCCTGGATTTGGTCTCTCGGTGTAAGTGGTCCCTGGATTTGGTCTCTCGGTGTAAGTGGTCACTGGATTTGGTCTCTCGGTGTAAGTGGTCCCTGGATTTGGTCTCTCGGTGTAAGTGGTCACTGGATTTGGTCTCTCGGTGTAAGTGGTCCCTGGATTTGGTCTCTCGGTGTAAGTGGTCTCTGGATTTGGTCTCTCGGTGTAAGTGGTCTCTGGATTTAGTCTCTCGGTGTAAGTGGTCTCTGGATTTGATCTCTCGGTGTAAGTGGTCCCTGGATTTGGTCTCTCGGTGTAAGTGGTCTCTGGATTTGGTCTCTCGGTGTAAGTGGTCTCTGGATTTGGTCTCTCGGTGTAAGTGGTCTCTGGATTTGATCTCTCGGTGTAAGTGGTCCCTGTATTTGATCTCTCGGTGTAAGTGGTCTCTGGATTTGGTCTCTCGGTGTAAGTGGTCTCTGGATTTGGTCTCTCGGTGTAAGTGGTCTCTGGATTTGGTCTCTCGGTGTAAGTGGTCTCTGGATTTGGTCTCTCGGTGTAAGTGGTCTCTGGATTTGGTCTCTCGGTGTAAGTGGTCCCTGGATTTGGTCTCTCGGTGTAAGTGGTCCCTGGATTTGGTCTCTCGGTGTAAGTGGTCCCTGGATTTGGCCTCTCGGTGTAAGTGGTCCCTGAATTTGGTCTCTCGGTGTAAGTGGTCTCTGGATTTGATCTCTCGGTGTAAGTGGTCTCTGGATTTGATCTCTCGGTGTAAGTGGTCCCTGGATTTGGTCTCTCGGTGTAAGTGGTCCCTGGATTTGGTCTCTCGGTGTAAGGGGTCTCTGGATTTGATCTCTCGGTGTAAGTGGTCCCTGGATTTGGTCTCTCGGTGTAAGTGGTCTCTGGATTTGGTCTCTCGGTGTAAGTGGTCTCTGGATTTGGTCTCTCGGTGTAAATGGTCTCTGGATTTGGTCTCTCGGTGTAAGTGGTCTCTGGATTTGGTCTCTCGGTGTAAGTGGTCTCTGGATTTGATCTCTCGGTGTAAGTGGTCCCTGCATTTGGTCTCTCGGTGTAAGTGGTCTCTGGATTTGGTCTCTCGGTGTAAGTGGTCTCGGGATTTGGTCTCTCGGTGTAAGTGGTCCCTGGATTTGGTCTCTCGGTGTAAGTGGTCTCCGGATTTGGTCTCTCGGTGTAAATGGTCTCTGGATTTGGTCTCTCGGTGTAAGTGGTCCCTGGATTTGGTCTCTCGGTGTAAGTGGTCTCTGGATTTGGTCTCTCGGTGTAAGAGGTCTCTGGATTTGGTCTCTTGGTGTAAGCGGTCCCTGGATTTGGTCTCTCGGTGTAAGTGGTCCCTGGATTTGGTCTCTCGGTGTAAGTGGTCTCTGGATTTGGTCTCTCGGTGTAAGTGGTCCCTGGATTTGGTCTCTCGGTGTAAGTGGTCTCTGGATTTGGTCTCTCGGTGTAAGTGGTCTCGGGATTTGGTCTCTCGGTGTAAGTGGTCCCTGGATTTGGTCTCTCGGTGTAAGTGGTCTCCGGATTTGGTCTCTCGGTGTAAATGGTCTCTGGATTTGGTCTCTCGGTGTAAGTGGTCCCTGGATTTGGTCTCTCGGTGTAAGTGGTCTCTGGATTTGGTCTCTCGGTGTAAGTGGTCTCTGGATTTGGTCTCTTGGTGTAAGTGGTCCCTGGATTTGGTCTCTCGGTGTAAGTGGTCCCTGGATTTGGTCTCTCGGTGTAAGTGGTCTCTGGATTTGGTCTCTCGGTGTAAGTGGTCTCTGGATTTGGTCTCTCGGTGTAAGTGGTCTCTGGATTTGGTCTCTCGGTGTAAGTGGTCCCTGGATTTGGTCTCTCGGTGTAAGTGGTCTCTGGATTTGGTCTCTCGGTGTAAGTGGTCCCTGGATTTGGTCTCTCGGTGTAAGTGGTCTCTGGATTTGGTCTCTCGGTGTAAGTGGTCTCTGGATTTGGTCTCTCGGTGTAAGTGGTCCCTGGATTTGGTCTCTCGGTGTAAGTGGTCCCTGGATTTGGTCTCTCGGTGTAAGTGGTCCCTGGATTTGGTCTCTCGGTGTAAGTGGTCACTGGATTTGGTCTCTCGGTGTAAGTGGTCCCTGGATTTGGTCTCTCGGTGTAAGTGGTCACTGGATTTGGTCTCTCGGTGTAAGTGGTCCCTGGATTTGGTCTCTCGGTGTAAGTGGTCTCTGGATTTGGTCTCTCGGTGTAAGTGGTCTCTGGATTTAGTCTCTCGGTGTAAGTGGTCTCTGGATTTGATCTCTCGGTGTAAGTGGTCCCTGGATTTGGTCTCTCGGTGTAAGTGGTCTCTGGATTTGGTCTCTCGGTGTAAGTGGTCTCTGGATTTGGTCTCTCGGTGTAAGTGGTCTCTGGATTTGATCTCTCGGTGTAAGTGGTCCCTGGATTTGATCTCTCGGTGTAAGTGGTCTCTGGATTTGGTCTCTCGGTGTAAGTGGTCTCTGGATTTGGTCTCTCGGTGTAAGTGGTCTCTGGATTTGGTCTCTCGGTGTAAGTGGTCTCTGGATTTGGTCTCTCGGTGTAAGTGGTCTCTGGATTTGGTCTCTCGGTGTAAGTGGTCCCTGGATTTGGTCTCTCGGTGTAAGTGGTCTCTGGATTTGATCTCTCGGTGTAAGTGGTCTCTGGATTTGATCTCTCGGTGTAAGTGGTCCCTGGATTTGGTCTCTCGGTGTAAGTGGTCCCTGGATTTGGTCTCTCGGTGTAAGGGGTCTCTGGATTTGATCTCTCGGTGTAAGTGGTCCCTGGATTTGGTCTCTCGGTGTAAGTGGTCTCTGGATTTGGTCTCTCGGTGTAAGTGGTCTCTGGATTTGGTCTCTCGGTGTAAATGGTCTCTGGATTTGGTCTCTCGGTGTAAGTGGTCTCTGGATTTGGTCTCTCGGTGTAAGTGGTCTCTGGATTTGATCTCTCGGTGTAAGTGGTCCCTGGATTTGGTCTCTCGGTGTAAGTGGTCTCTGGATTTGGTCTCTCGGTGTAAGTGGTCTCGGGATTTGGTCTCTCGGTGTAAGTGGTCCCTGGATTTGGTCTCTCGGTGTAAGTGGTCTCCGGATTTGGTCTCTCGGTGTAAATGGTCTCTGGATTTGGTCTCTCGGTGTAAGTGGTCCCTGGATTTGGTCTCTCGGTGTAAGTGGTCTCTGGATTTGGTCTCTCGGTGTAAGTGGTCTCTGGATTTGGTCTCTTGGTGTAAGCGGTCCCTGGATTTGGTCTCTCGGTGTAAGTGGTCCCTGGATTTGGTCTCTCGGTGTAAGTGGTCTCTGGATTTGGTCTCTCGGTGTAAGTGGTCTCTGGATTTGGTCTCTCGGTGTAAGTGGTCTCTGGATTTGGTCTCTCGGTGTAAGTGGTCGCTGGATTTGGTCTCTCGGTGTAAGTGGTCTCTGGATTTGATCTCTCGGTGTAAGTGGTCTCTGGATTTGGTCTCTCGGTGTAAGTGGTCTCTGGATTTGGTCTCTCGGTGTAAGTGGTCCCTGGATTTGGTCTCTCGGTGTAAGTGGTCCCTGGATTTGGTCTCTCGGTGTAAGTGGTCCCTGGATTTGGTCTCTCGGTGTAAGTGGTCACTGGATTTGGTCTCTCGGTGTAAGTGGTCCCTGGATTTGGTCTCTCGGTGTAAGTGGTCACTGGATTTGGTCTCTCGGTGTAAGTGGTCCCTGGATTTGGTCTCTCGGTGTAAGTGGTCTCTGGATTTGGTCTCTCGGTGTAAGTGGTCTCTGGATTTAGTCTCTCGGTGTAAGTGGTCTCTGGATTTGATCTCTCGGTGTAAGTGGTCCCTGGATTTGGTCTCTCGGTGTAAGTGGTCTCTGGATTTGGTCTCTCGGTGTCAGTGGTCTCTGGATTTGGTCTCTCGGTGTAAGTGGTCTCTGGATTTGATCTCTCGGTGTAAGTGGTCCCTGGATTTGATCTCTCGGTGTAAGTGGTCTCTGGATTTGGTCTCTCGGTGTAAGTGGTCTCTGGATTTGGTCTCTCGGTGTATGTGGTCTCTGGATTTGGTCTCTCGGTGTAAGTGGTCTCTGGATTTGGTCTCTCGGTGTAAGTGGTCCCTGGATTTGGTCTCTCGGTGTAAGTGGTCCCTGGATTTGGTCTCTCGGTGTAAGTGGTCCCTGGATTTGGTCTCTCGGTGTAAGTGGTCCCTGGATTTGGTCTCTCGGTGTAAGTGGTCCCTGGATTTGGTCTCTCGGTGTAAGTGGTCTCTGGATTTGGTCTCTCGGTGTAAGTGGTCTCTGGATTTGATCTCTCGTTGTAAGTGGTCCCTGGATTTGGTCTCTCGGTGTAAGTGGTCCCTGGATTTGGTCTCTCGGTGTAAGTGGTCTCTGGATTTGATCTCTCGGTGTACGTGGTCCCTGGATTTGGTCTCTCGGTGTAAGTGGTCTCTTGATTTGGTCTCTCGGTGTAAGTGGTCTCTGGATTTGGTCTCTCGGTGTAAATGGTCTCTGGATTTGGTCTCTCGGTGTAAGTGGTCTCTGGATTTCGTCTCTCGGTGTAAGTGGTCTCTGGATTTGGTCTCTCGGTGTAAGTGGTCTCTGGATTTGGTCTCTCGGTGTAAGTGGTCTCTGGATTTAGTCTCTCGGTGTAAGTGGTCTCTGGATTTGATCTCTCGGTGTAAGTGGTCCCTGGATTTGGTCTCTCGGTGTAAGTGGTCTCTGGATTTGGTCACTCGGTGTAAGTGGTCTCTGGATTTGGTCTCTCGGTGTAAGTGGTCCCTGGATTTGGTCTCTCGGTGTAAGTGGTCCCTGGATTTGGTCTCTCGGTGTAAGTGGTCTCTGGATTTGGTCTCTCGGTGTAAGTGGTCTCTGGATTTGATCTCTCGGTGTAAGTGGTCCCTGGATTTGGTCTCTCGGTGTAAGTGGTCCCTGGATTTGGTCTCTCGGTGTAAGTGGTCTCTGGATTTGATCTCTCGGTGTAAGTGGTCCCTGGATTTGGTCTCTCGGTGTAAGTGGTCTCTGGATTTGGTCTCTCGGTGTAAGTGGTCTCTGGATTTGGTCTCTCGGTGTAAGTGGTCTCTGGATTTGGTCTCTCGGTGTAAGTGGTCTCTGGATTTGGTCTCTCGGTGTAAATGGTCTCTGGATTTGGTCTCTCGGTGTAAGTGGTCTCTGGATTTGGTCTCTCGGTGTAAGTGGTCTCTGGATTTGATCTCTCGGTGTAAGTGGTCCCTGGATTTGGTCTCTCGGTGTAAGTGGTCTCTGGATTTGGTCTCTCGGTGTAAGTGGTCTCGGGATTTGGTCTCTCGGTGTAAGTGGTCTCGGGATTTGATCTCTCGGTGTAAGTGGTCTCTGGATTTGGTCTCTCGGTGTAAGTGGTCCCTGGATTTGATCTCTCGGTGCAAGTTGTCTCTGGATTTGGTCTCTCGGTGTAAGTGGTCTCTGGATTTGGTCTCTCGGTGTAAGTGGTCCCTGGATTTGGTCTCTCGGTGTAAGTGGTCCCTGGATTTGGTCTCTCGGTGTAAGTGGCCCGTGGATTTGATCTCTCGGTGTAAGTGGTCTCTGGATTTGGTCTCTCGGTGTAAGTGGTCCCTGGATTTGGTCTCTCAGTGTAAGTGGTCTCTGGATTTGGTCTCTCGGTGTAAGTGGTCCCTGGATTTGGTCTCTCGGTGTAAGTGGTCCCTGGATTTGGTCTCTCGGTGTAAGTGGTCTCTGGATTTGGTCTCTCGGTGTAAGTGGTCTCTGATTTGGTCTCTCGGTGTAAGTGGTCCCTGGATTTGGTCTCTCGGTGTAAATGGTCTCTGGATTTGATCTCTCGGTGTAAGTGGTCTCTGGATTTGGTCTCTCGGTGTAAGTGGTCTCTGGATTTGGTCTCTCGGTGTAAGTGGTCTCTGGATTTGGTCTCTCGGTGTAAGTGGTCCCTGGATTTGGTCTCTCGGTGTAAGTGGTCCCTGGATTTGGTCTCTCGGTGTAAGTGGTCTCTGGATTTGGTATCTCGGTGTAAGTGGTCTCTGGATTTGATCTCTCGGTGTAAGTGGTCCCTGGATTTGGTCTCTCGGTGTAAGTGGTCCCTGGATTTGGTCTCTCGGTGTAAGTGGTCTCTGGATTTGATCTCTCGGTGTAAGTGGTCCCTGGATTTGGTCTCTCGGTGTAAGTGGTCTCTGGATTTGGTCTCTCGGTGTAAATGGTCTCTGGATTTGGTCTCTCGGTGTAAGTGGTCTCTGGATTTGGTCTCTCGGTGTAAGTGGTCTCTGGATTTGGTCTCTCGGTGTAAATGGTCTCTGGATTTGGTCTCTCGGTGTAAGTGGTCTCTGGATTTGGTCTCTCGGTGTAAGTGGTCTCTGGATTTGATCTCTCGGTGTAAGTGGTCCCTGGATTTGGTCTCTCGGTGTAAGTGGTCTCTGGATTTGGTCTCTCGGTGTAAGTGGTCTCGGGATTTGGTCTCTCGGTGTAAGTGGTCTCGGGATTTGGTCTCTCGGTGTAAGTGGTCTCTGGATTTGGTCTCTCGGTGTAAGTGGTCCCTGGATTTGATCTCTCGGTGTAAGTGGTCTCTGGATTTGGTCTCTCGGTGTAAGTGGTCTCTGGATTTGGTCTCTCGGTGTAAGTGGTCTCTGGATTTGGTCTCTCGGTGTAAGTGGGCTCTGGATTTGGTCTCTCGGTGTAAGTGGTCTCTGGATTTGGTCTCTCGGTGTAAGTGGTCCCTGGATTTGGTCTCTCGGTGTAAGTGGTCCCTGGATTTGGTCTCTCGGTGTAAGTGGTCCCTGGATTTGGCCTCTCGGTGTAAGTGGTCCCTGAATTTGGTCTCTCGGTGTAAGTGGTCTCTGGATTTGATCTCTCGGTGTAAGTGGTCTCTGGATTTGATCTCTCGGTGTAAGTGGTCCCTGGATTTGGTCTCTCGGTGTAAGTGGTCCCTGGATTTGGTCTCTCGGTGTAAGGGGTCTCTGGATTTGATCTCTCGGTGTAAGTGGTCCCTGGATTTGGTCTCTCGGTGTAAGTGGTCTCTGGATTTGGTCTCTCGGTGTAAGTGGTCTCTGGATTT
This sequence comes from Somniosus microcephalus, assembly GCF_052327205.1. NCBI lineage: Eukaryota > Metazoa > Chordata > Chondrichthyes > Squaliformes > Somniosidae > Somniosus > Somniosus microcephalus. Next base: position 151,956,035 of record NW_028225179.1, read on the forward strand.
GGTCTCTCGGTGTAAATGGTCTCTGGATTTGGTCTCTCGGTGCAAGTGGTCTCTGGATTTGGTCTCTCGGTGTAAGTGGTCTCTGGATTTGATCTCTCGGTGTAAGTGGTCCCTGGATTTGGTCTCTCGGTGTAAGTGGTCTCTGGATTTGGTCTCTCGGTGTAAGTGGTCTCGGGATTTGGTCTCTCGGTGTAAGTGGTCCCTGGATTTGGTCTCTCGGTGTAAGTGGTCTCCGGATTTGGTCTCTCGGTGTAAATGGTCTCTGGATTTGGTCTCTCGGTGTAAGTGGTCCCTGGATTTGGTCTCTCGGTGTAAGTGGTCTCTGGATTTGGTCTCTCGGTGTAAGCGGTCTCTGGATTTGGTCTCTTGGTGTAAGCGGTCCCTGGATTTGGTCTCTCGGTGTAAGTGGTCCCTGGATTTGGTCTCTCGGTGTAAGTGGTCTCTGTATTTGGTCTCTCGGTGTAAGTGGTCTCTGGATTTGGTCTCTCGGTGTAAGTGGTCTCTGGATTTCGTCTCTCGGTGTAAGTGGTCCCTGGATTTGGTCTCTCGGTGTAAGTGGTCTCTGGATTTGATCTCTCGATGTAAGTGGTCTCTGGATTTGGTCTCTCGGTGTAAGTGGTCTCTGGATTTGGTCTCTCGGTGTAAGTGGTCCCTGGATTTGGTCTCTCGGTGTAAGTGGTCCCTGGATTTGGTCTCTCGGTGTAAGTGGTCCCTGGATTTGGTCTCTCGGTGTAAGTGGTCACTGGATTTGGTCTCTCGGTGTAAGTGGTCCCTGGATTTGGTCTCTCGGTGTAAGTGGTCACTGGATTTGGTCTCTCGGTGTAAGTGGTCCCTGGATTTGGTCTCTCGGTGTAAGTGGTCTCTGGATTTGGTCTCTCGGTGTAAGTGGTCTCTGGATTTAGTCTCTCGGTGTAAGTGGTCTCTGGATTTGATCTCTCGGTGTAAGTGGTCCCTGGATTTGGTCTCTCGGTGTAAGTGGTCTCTGGATTTGGTCTCTCGGTGTAAGTGGTCTCTGGATTTGGTCTCTCGGTGTAAGTGGTCTCTGGATTTGATCTCTCGGTGTAAGTGGTCCCTGGATTTGATCTCTCGGTGTAAGTGGTCTCTGGATTTGGTCTCTCGGTGTAAGTGGTCTCTGGATTTGGTCTCTCGGTGTATGTGGTCTCTGGATTTGGTCTCTCGGTGTAAGTGGTCTCTGGATTTGGTCTCTCGGTGTAAGTGGTCCCTGGATTTGGTCTCTCGGTGTAAGTGGTCCCTGGATTTGGTCTCTCGGTGTAAGTGGTCCCTGGATTTGGTCTCTCGGTGTAAGTGGTCCCTGGATTTGGTCTCTCGGTGTAAGTGGTCCCTGGATTTGGTCTCTCGGTGTAAGTGGTCTCTGGATTTGGTCTCTCGGTGTAAGTGGTCTCTGGATTTGATCTCTCGTTGTAAGTGGTCCCTGGATTTGGTCTCTCGGTGTAAGTGGTCCCTGGATTTGGTCTCTCGGTGTAAGTGGTCTCTGGATTTGATCTCTCGGTGTACGTGGTCCCTGGATTTGGTCTCTCGGTGTAAGTGGTCTCTGGATTTGGTCTCTCGGTGTAAGTGGTCTCTGGATTTGGTCTCTCGGTGTAAATGGTCTCTGGATTTGGTCTCTCGGTGTAAGTGGTCTCTGGATTTGGTCTCTCGGTGTAAGTGGTCTCTGGATTTGGTCTCTCGGTGTAAGTGGTCTCTGGATTTGGTCTCTTGGTGTAAGTGGTCCCTGGATTTGGTCTCTCGGTGTAAGTGGTCCCTGGATTTGGTCTCTCGGTGTAAGTGGTCTCTGGATTTGGTCTCTCGGTGTAAGTGGTCTCTGGATTTGGTCTCTCGGTGTAAGTGGTCTCTGGATTTGGTCTCTCGGTGTAAGTGGTCCCTGGATTTGGTCTCTCGGTGTAAGTGGTCTCTGGATTTGGTCTCTCGGTGTAAGTGGTCCCTGGATTTGGTCTCTCGGTGTAAGTGGTCTCTGGATTTGGTCTCTCGGTGTAAGTGGTCTCTGGATTTGGTCTCTCGGTGTAAGTGGTCCCTGGATTTGGTCTCTCGGTGTAAGTGGTCCCTGGATTTGGTCTCTCGGTGTAAGTGGTCCCTGGATTTGGTCTCTCGGTGTAAGTGGTCACTGGATTTGGTCTCTCGGTGTAAGTGGTCCCTGGATTTGGTCTCTCGGTGTAAGTGGTCACTGGATTTGGTCTCTCGGTGTAAGTGGTCCCTGGATTTGGTCTCTCGGTGTAAGTGGTCTCTGGATTTGGTCTCTCGGTGTAAGTGGTCTCTGGATTTAGTCTCTCGGTGTAAGTGGTCTCTGGATTTGATCTCTCGGTGTAAGTGGTCCCTGGATTTGGTCTCTCGGTGTAAGTGGTCTCTGGATTTGGTCTCTCGGTGTAAGTGGTCTCTGGATTTGGTCTCTCGGTGTAAGTGGTCTCTGGATTTGATCTCTCGGTGTAAGTGGTCCCTGGATTTGATCTCTCGGTGTAAGTGGTCTCTGGATTTGGTCTCTCGGTGTAAGTGGTCTCTGGATTTGGTCTCTCGGTGTAAGTGGTCTCTGGATTTGGTCTCTCGGTGTAAGTGGTCTCTGGATTTGGTCTCTCGGTGTAAGTGGTCTCTGGATTTGGTCTCTCGGTGTAAGTGGTCTCTGGATTTGGTCTCTCGGTGTAAGTGGTCCCTGGATTTGGTCTCTCGGTGTAAGTGGTCCCTGGATTTGGTCTCTCGGTGTAAGTGGTCCCTGGATTTGGCCTCTCGGTGTAAGTGGTCCCTGAATTTGGTCTCTCGGTGTAAGTGGTCTCTGGATTTGATCTCTCGGTGTAAGTGGTCTCTGGATTTGATCTCTCGGTGTAAGTGGTCCCTGGATTTGGTCTCTCGGTGTAAGTGGTCCCTGGATTTGGTCTCTCGGTGTAAGGGGTCTCTGGATTTGATCTCTCGGTGTAAGTGGTCCCTGGATTTGGTCTCTCGGTGTAAGTGGTCTCTGGATTTGGTCTCTCGGTGTAAGTGGTCTCTGGATTTGGTCTCTCGGTGTAAATGGTCTCTGGATTTGGTCTCTCGGTGTAAGTGGTCTCTGGATTTGGTCTCTCGGTGTAAGTGGTCTCTGGATTTGATCTCTCGGTGTAAGTGGTCCCTGCATTTGGTCTCTCGGTGTAAGTGGTCTCTGGATTTGGTCTCTCGGTGTAAGTGGTCTCGGGATTTGGTCTCTCGGTGTAAGTGGTCCCTGGATTTGGTCTCTCGGTGTAAGTGGTCTCCGGATTTGGTCTCTCGGTGTAAATGGTCTCTGGATTTGGTCTCTCGGTGTAAGTGGTCCCTGGATTTGGTCTCTCGGTGTAAGTGGTCTCTGGATTTGGTCTCTCGGTGTAAGAGGTCTCTGGATTTGGTCTCTTGGTGTAAGCGGTCCCTGGATTTGGTCTCTCGGTGTAAGTGGTCCCTGGATTTGGTCTCTCGGTGTAAGTGGTCTCTGGATTTGGTCTCTCGGTGTAAGTGGTCCCTGGATTTGGTCTCTCGGTGTAAGTGGTCTCTGGATTTGTTCTCTCGGTGTAAGTGGTCTCGGGATTTGGTCTCTCGGTGTAAGTGGTCCCTGGATTTGGTCTCTCGGTGTAAGTGGTCTCCGGATTTGGTCTCTCGGTGTAAATGGTCTCTGGATTTGGTCTCTCGGTGTAAGTGGTCCCTGGATTTGGTCTCTCGGTGTAAGTGGTCTCTGGATTTGGTCTCTCGGTGTAAGTGGTCTCTGGATTTGGTCTCTTGGTGTAAGTGGTCCCTGGATTTGGTCTCTCGGTGTAAGTGGTCCCTGGATTTGGTCTCTCGGTGTAAGTGGTCTCTGGATTTGGTCTCTCGGTGTAAGTGGTCTCTGGATTTGGTCTCTCGGTGTAAGTGGTCTCTGGATTTGGTCTCTCGGTGTAAGTGGTCCCTGGATTTGGTCTCTCGGTGTAAGTGGTCTCTGGATTTGGTCTCTCGGTGTAAGTGGTCCCTGGATTTGGTCTCTCGGTGTAAGTGGTCTCTGGATTTGGTCTCTCGGTGTAAGTGGTCTCTGGATTTGGTCTCTCGGTGTAAGTGGTCCCTGGATTTGGTCTCTCGGTGTAAGTGGTCCCTGGATTTGGTCTCTCGGTGTAAGTGGTCCCTGGATTTGGTCTCTCGGTGTAAGTGGTCCCTGGATTTGGTCTCTCGGTGTAAGTGGTCCCTGGATTTGGTCTCTCGGTGTAAGTGGTCTCTGGATTTGGTCTCTCGGTGTAAGTGGTCTCTGGATTTGGTCTCTCGGTGTAAATGGTCTCTGGATTTGGTCTCTCGGTGTAAGTGGTCTCTGGATTTGGTCTCTCGGTGTAAGTGGTCTCTGGATTTGGTCTCTCGGTGTAAGTGGTCTCTGGATTTGATCTCTCGGTGTAAGTGGTCTCTGGATTTGGTCTCTCGGTGTAAGTGGTCCCTGGATTTGGTCTCTCGGTGTAAGTGGTCCCTGGATTTGGTCTCTCGGTGTAAGTGGTCTCTGGATTTGGTCTCTCGGTGTAAGTGGTCCCTGGATTTGATCTCTCGGTGTAAGTGGTCCCTGGATTTGGTCTCTCGGTGTAAGTGGTCTCTGGATTTGGTCTCTCGGTGTAAGTGGTCCCTGGATTTGATCTCTCGGTGTAAGTGGTCCCTGGATTTGGTCTCTCGGTGTAAGTGGTCTCTGGATTTGGTCTCTCGGTGTAAGTGGTCTCTGGATTTGATCTCTCGGTGTAAGTGGTCTCTGGATTTGGTCTCTCGGTGTAAGTGGTCTCTGGATTTGGTCTCAGAGAGGAAGTTCGCTGTCACCACCTCCACATCCCAGTCCACTTCCTTACCTGCTTCTCATCTTTTTCTCAGCTCTCTTTTTTTAGCCTACCTGTTTTGGTTATTTTAATGCGGGGACGAAGCTGAACTTCTGCCCATTGAAGCCCCTCTGCTTCTCCATTTCCCTACTCCACCTTATATGTTCAGATGTGTTTAACTTTACGCAGTGTTTAACTGTCGAGCAGAGGAGCGCGGAGCGAGTGAAGGCGGCTGGAGAGCGGGCGGGGCGGAGCGAGTGAAGGCGGGTGGGGCGGAGCGAGTGAAGGCGGCGAGAGAGCGGGCGGGGCGGAGCGAGTGAAGGCGGCTGGACAGCGGGCGGGGCGGGGCGAGTGAAGGCGGCTGGAGAGCGGGCGGAGCGGGGCGAGTGAAGGCGGCTGGAGAGCGGGCGGGGCGGAGCGAGTGAAGGCGGCTGGAGAGCGGGCGGGGCGGAGCGAGTGAAGGCGGCTGGAGAGCGGGCGGGGCGGAGCGAGTGAAGGCGGCTGGAGAGCGGGCGAGTGAAGGCGGCTGGAGAGCGGGCGAGTGAAGGCGGCTGGAGAGCGGGCGAGTGAAGGCGGCTGGACAGCGGGCGAGTGAAGGCGGCTGGAGAGCGGGCGGTGCGGGGCGAGTGAAGGCGGCTGGAGAGCGGGCGGGGGCGGAGCGAGTGAAGGCGGCTGGAGAGCGGGCGGAGCGAGTGAAGGCGGCTGGAGAGCGGGCGGGGCGGAGCGAGTGAAGGCGGCTGGAGAGCGGGCGGAGCGGGGCGAGTGAAGGCGGCTGGAGAGCGGGCGGGGCGAGTGAAGGCAGCTGGAGAGCGGGCGGAGCGGAGCGAGTGAAGGCGGCTGGAGAGCGGGCGGGGCGAGGCGAGTGAAGGCGGCTGGAGAGCGGGCGGGGCGAGTGAAGGCGGCTGGAGAGCGGGCGAGTGCAGGCGGCTGGAGAGCGGGCGGGGCGGGACGAGTGAAGGCGGCTGGAGAGCGGGCGGGGCGGTGCGAGTGAAGGCGGCTGGAGAGCGGGCGAGTGAAGGCGGCTGGAGAGCGGGCGAGTGAAGGCGGCTGGAGAGCGGGCGGTGCGGGGCGAGTGAAGGCGGCTGGAGAGCGGGCGGTGCGGGGCGAGTGAAGGCGGCTGGAGAGCGGGCGGGGGCGGAGCGAGTGAAGGCGGCTGGAGAGCGGGCGGAGCGAGTGAAGGCGGCTGGAGAGCGGGCGGGGCGGAGCGAGTGAAGGCTGCTGGAGAGCGGGCGGAGCGAGTGAAGGCGGCTGGAGAGCGGGCGGGGCGGAGCGAGTGAAGGCGGCTGGAGAGCGGGCGGAGCGGGGCGAGTGAAGGCGGCTGGAGAGCGGGCGGGGGCGGAGCGAGTGAAGGCGGCTGGAGAGTGGGCGGGGTGAGTGAAGGCGGCTGGAGAGCGGGCGGAGTGGAGCGAGTGAAGGCGGCTGGAGAGCGGGCGGGGCGGGGCGAGTGAAGGCGGCTGGAGAGCGGGCGGGGCGAGGCGAGTGAAGGCGGCTGGAGAGCGGGCGGGGCGAGGCGAGTGAAGGCGGCTGGAGAGCGGGCAGGGCGAGGCGAGTGAAGGCGGCTGGAGAGCGGGCAGAGCGAGTGAAGGCGGCTGGAGAGCGGGCGGGGCGAGTGAAGGCGGCTGGAGAGCGGGCGGGGCGAGTGAAGGCGGCTGGAGAGCGGACGGGGCGAGGCGAGTGAAGGCGGCGGGAGAGCGGGCGGGGCGAGTGAAGGCGGCTGGAGAGCGGACGGGGCGAGTGAAGGCGGCGGGAGAGCGGGCGGGGCGAATGAAGGCGGCGGGAGAGCAGGTGGGGCGAGTGAAGGCGGCGGGAGAGCGGGCGGAGCGAGTGAAGGCGGCGGGAGAGCGGGCGGGGCGGGGTGAGTGAAGGCGGCGGGAGAGCGGGTGGGGCGAGTGAAGGCGGCGGGAGAGCGGGCGGGGCGAGTGAAGGCGGCGGGAGAGCGGGCGGAGCGAGTGAAGGCGGCGGGAGAGCGGGCGGGGCGGGGTGAGTGAAGGCGGCGGGAGAGCGGGTGGGGCGAGTGAAGGCGGCGGGAGAGCGGGCGGGGCGAGTGAAGGCGGCGGGAGAGCGGGCGGGGCAGAACGCTCAAAGCCCAACGGTCAAAGCACGAGCGGGGGAAATGGTAGGCTGTGATTGGATGAGCGGGGAGCATGCGCGGGGGAGATTGCCAGCCTTGTATTAAGTAGAATCTGCATGTCGGCCCTTCTTTCCAAATACAGTGGTGCCGATTTATTCAGCTTTAATCTTCAGTGCTTCTGTAAAAGTTAAGCGAGGAGGGCTTAAGACTGGCTTTTGGCATGTGTCCCAAATTTAACACCGAGATCCTCCACCTGTCCTCTACAGCTGGGAAGTATTTACACTCCAGCTTTAACTGGTGTGGTGTCAATCTGGATTCCAGAACAGAGTGGATGCAGACTCTCTCCCCCTGCACTCTGGCATCAGGCTGAATTTACACCGTTTAACAGCAATGTACCCTGAGAAGGAGGAATTTTTCATCATGCCTGTTGCAAGCACATCACTGCAAAAGAGGGTGGCAATCAAGAAAAAGATTTAACCTGTAAATGAGCAGCACCAAATTCAAAGAGGACACTGGTGAGTCAGAGTGTCCATCAGTGCACAAATCTGCATGTGGGAGCCAGGTTTGGGAGGATGACATCCAGTGAACAGCAAGCCACGATGTGGGGAAGGGGAAGAGGGAAGGGGAGTGAATGACGCAGCAACGGAGAGGGGCAACGCAACGCAGAGTGATGCAGCAACGCAGGGGGCACAATGCAGAGTGATGCAGCAATGCAGGGGGCACAATGCAGTGATGCAGCAATGCAGGGGGCACAATGCAGAGTGATGCAGCAATGCAGGGGGCACAATGCAGTGATGCAGCAACGCAGGGGGCACAATGCAGAGTGATGCAGCAACGCAGGGGGCACAATGCAGAGTGATGCAGCAATGCAGGGGGCACAATGCAGAGTGATGCAGCAACGCAGGGGGCACAATGCAGAGTGATGCAGCAACGCAGGGGGCACAATGCAGAGTGATGCAGCAATGCAGGGGGCACAATGCAGAGTGATGCAGCAATGCAGGGGGCACAATGCAGAGTGATGCAGCAACGCAGGGGGGCACAATGCAGAGTGATGCAGCAACGCAGGGGGCACAATGCAGAGTGATGCAGCAACGCAGGGGGCACAATGCAGAGTGATGCAGCAATGCAGGGGGCACAATGCAGTGATGCAGCAACGCAGGGGGGCACAATGCAGAGTGATGCAGCAATGCAGGGGGCACAATGCAGTGATGCAGCAATGCAGGGGGCACAATGCAGAGTGATGCAGCAATGCAGGGGGCACAATGCAGTGATGCAGCAATGCAGGGGGCACAATGCAGTGATGCAGCAATGCAGGGGGCACAATGCAGAGTGATGCAGCAACGCAGGGGGCACAATGCAGAGTGATGCAGCAATGCAGGGGGCACAATGCAGTGATGCAGCAACGCAGGGGGCACAATGCAGTGATGCAGCAACGCAGGGGGCACAATGCAGAGTGATGCAGCAACGCAGGGGGCACAACGCAGAGTGATGCAGCAACGCAGCGGGCACAACGCAGAGTGATGCGGCAACGCAGCGGGCACAACGCAGAGTGATGCGGCAACGCAGGGGGCACAACGCAGAGTGATGCGGCAACGCAGCGGGCACAACGCAGAGTGATGCGGCAACGCAGGGGGCACAACGCAGAGTGATGCAGCAACGCAGCGGGGCACAACGCAGTGATGCAGCAACGCAGCGGGGCACAACGCAGAGTGATGCAGCAACGCAGCGGGGCACAACGCAGAGTGATGCAGCAACGGAGAGGGGCAACGCAATGTAGTGACGCAGCAACGCAGAGGGGCAACACAATGCAGAATGATGCAGCAACGCAGCGGGGCACAACGCAGAGTGATGCAGCAACGCAGGGGGCACAACGCAGAGTGATGCAGCAACGCAGCGGGGCACAACGCAGTGATGCAGCAACGCAGCAGGGCACAACGCAGTGATGCAGCAACACAGCGGGGCACAACGCAGTGATGCAGCAACGCAGCGGGGCACAACGCAGAGTGATGCAGCAATGCAGCGGGGCACAACGCAGAGTGATGCAGCAATGCAGCGGGGCACAACGCAGAGTGATGCAGCAACGCAGCGGGGCACAACGCAGAGTGATGCAGCAACGCAGCGGGGCACAACGCAGAGTGATGCAGCAACGCAGCGGGGCACAACGCAGAGTGATGCAGCAACGGAGAGGGGCAACGCAATGTAGTGACGCAGCAACGCAGAGGGGCAACACAATGCAGAATGATGCAGCAATGCAGAGTGATGCATCAATGGAGAGAGGCAATGCAACGCGGAGAGAGGCAATGCAACGCAGAGAGAGGCAATGCAACGCAGTTTGATGCAGCAATGCAGAGGGCCGCAAAGACACGCGAGGCAGAGAGATGCAGAGTTATGTACAGTGATAGAGAGATGTAGTGACGCACAGTGATACAGAGAGGCGCAGAATGATAAAGAGAGATGTGCAGTGACACCGGAGTGATACAGAGAGATGGACAGTGATAGAGAGACACAGTGATAAAGAGACACACAGTGATAGAGTGACGCAGTGACAGAGAGATGCAGTGCATTTCAGTGACCTACAAAGATGCAGTGATACGGAGAGACGCACAGTGATACAGAGACGCATAGTGGCAGTGACACGGAGTGAGAGAGAGTGAGGCACAGTGAGAGAGAGAGAGACACCCAGTGATAGAGAGAGACAGTGATAGAATGAAGCAGAGTAAAAGACAGTGATATAGGGACACAGGGCGACACCGAGGGACACAGGGCGACACAGAGGGACATATTAACAGAGTGATGCAGAGTAAAGGACAGTGATATAGAGATAGAGTGACGCAGCAATGCAGAGTAAGAGAGAGATCCAGAGTGATGCACAGTGGTAGAGTGATGCAGTGAGGCACAGTGATACAGGGAGATGCAGTGATAGAGTGACACAGCAATGCAGAGTGGTAGAGTGACACAGAGGCGCGGGGATCGGCGCGGTGACGGGGGAGAGGCGCAGTGATGGTGGGGGGAGGCGCGGTGACGGGTGGGGGGAGGCGCGGTGACGGGGGGGAGGCGCGGTGATGGGGGGGGCGCGGTGATACAGAGAGATGCACAGTGATACAGTGATGTACAGAGAGATGCACAGTGATACAGTGATGTAGTGAGATGCACAGTGATACAGTGATGTACAGAGAGATGCACAGTGATACAGTGATGTACAGAGAGATGCACAGTGATACAGTGATGTAGTGAGATGCACAGTGATACAGTGATGTACAGAGAGATGCACAGTGATACAGTGATGTACAGAGAGATGCACAGTGATACAGTGATGTACAGAGAGATGCACAGTGATAGTGATGTACAGAGAGATGCACAGTGATACAGTGATGTACAGAGAGATGCACAGTGATAGTGATGTACAGAGAGATGCACAGTGATACAGTGATGTACAGAGAGATGCACAGTGATACAGTGATGTACAGAGAGATGCACAGTGATACAGTGATGTACAGAGAGATGCACAGTGATACAGTGATGTACAGAGAGATGCACAGTGATACAGTGATGTACAGAGAGATGCACAGTGATAGAGTGACGCAACAATGCAGTGTGATAGAGAGATGCAGTAACTCAGAGTGACGGACGAGTGATGGGGAGTAATGCAGAGTGACACTGACTGATGAGTGATGCAGAATGATTCAAGCTCTTATTTGATCTCTTCCCCTTCCGCTTAGTTCCTTCTCGGAGCCCTGCCCTAGCTGCAGTCTCCTTTGGCTCCGGACTCGGCATCTCCTGGAGAGACGAGAGAACTTGGGGTGGTTCTCCTTAGAACAGAAACAATTAGGGAGAGATTTGATAGAAATGTTCAAAATCATTAAGGTTTTTGCTGGAGTAAATAGGGAGAAACTGTTTCCATGGGCAGGAGGGTCGGTAACCAGAGGACACAGATTGAAGAAATTGGCAAAAGAACCAGGGGGAATGAATTTTTTTCAATGCAGCGAGTTGTTGTGATCTAGAATTCACTGCCTGAAAGGGCGGTGGAAGCATATTCAGTAGTAACTTTCAAAAGGGAATTGGATAAAAACTTGAAAAGGAAAATAAAATACTGGGCTATGGGGAGAGAGCAGGGGGATGGGGGACTAATTGGACAGATTTTTCAAGAGCCGGCACAGGCACGATGGGCCAAATGGCCTCCTACTGTGCTGTATGATTCCTTTCAGCTGGCTAGAGGGACATGGTCCAACACCTAGGAGCATAGCAGAAAGAACAAAGCCCAGAGCTACTTACAGTGGTGAAATGATACTTAAACCTGCGTCACAGAACCCAGCAGTCAGTTACACAGCACCAGAGGCCCTGAAATGGTCCATCTCCCACTCAGGCAGGGAGTGTGGCACGGCCTGAGAAACCCAGTCAGTCAATCTCCCCACAGAACAGATTCCCACATCTCCCACTCCCTCAGGCAGGGAGTGTGGCACGGCCTGAGAAACCCAGTCAGTCAATCTCCCCACAGAACAGATTCCCACTAGTCACACTCTTCTTTAAAATACTTTTATTGAAGAATGAGGCAACATTGGAATAAGTTACAAACAGTCAGCAAAAAAGGTAGAAACGTCACAACAATTAAAGAGAAAGCTCAGTTTGTTGACAATCACATATGGTTGATTCTGGTTCAATATATTTTTCCTCCCTCAGTTTATCCAGGTACTACAGCTGGGGCCAACATCCTATAGAACTACATATCCAGCCCTTGTTTGAATTTGACCGTGAGCCCCCTCTCTGCAATGATGCCAGCCTTACAGTGTACAACATCCTACCAGATCACTACTGGACACCATAGGCACTGCATTGTACTAGACAATGGGCCCAGCCTATCGCCAAATGGGCAAAGCTAATCTCAGACTGGGGGCGTATTGCACCCTCAGAATCAACATCAAGGGGGCAATTTGCTCCCTCACGCCAGCAGCTGTCATGGATAACCCCACCTTTATTATAGTCATACACCGAGGGGTTTGCATTGCTATCCATTTATGAAATATCAATAGATCTGAAAATTGAATATTCAAGGATTATTTCCCATCTCTCATTTGCACGCAACAATTTCATCACCTGAATTTTTCTTAACCAAGTTCTTTGTGAAGATATTCCCCTTGTTCCTAACTTCTACAGGAGAGGAGAAAGAGGATGAGAATTCCCCAGAGTTTTTAAACAGGAGAATATAGAACAGGCGCCCAATAAGCAGGTTGTTAGCAATGGGTTAGGACAGCTAACAGTTTCACACTGATGGTCAGCGTTTCGGCGTTCTGGTTATGTGCTGATAAAAACCATGGCCAGCTGTGCTCACATTACCAATGGGTGCTCCCAAAGCATGAAGTTCTTCCACCTGGACATTGGAGGTGAAACTAGGCCGTGGTTCAAAATGAGGTGTGTGGGCCCTTTTAAAAAAAAAATATATATAAACACATCAACTGACAGAGCTGGAAGAAATTGCCAATCACAGCAAACACCAGTTATGCTTTCCCGGGATCTACACTCCCTACTAATCAATATTCCTAGATTTGGTGCACTAAAATAAGAATCCTCGCTACCGTTCAACCAGAATAAAACAGAATCAAAACCTACTGTCAAAAGTGATGGGGAGAAAAGACCAAGATCAGTTTGAACAGCTCCACAAACAGTACTGATGGAGCGGCTGGAAACTATCAGCAAACCTGGAGCCTCGCTCCCGGGATATTGTCAGCTCTCAGTGCTGGCTGGACATGTTCCATTTATCCCTCCATTCTGCAACACGAGGGAAATACTCGCAACATTTCCAGCGTGCAATGGACACGAATGGCATGAACACTATTCCCTCGAGGGGTGGATCTCACGCCCCAAGTGTGCAACCACTAGTGAACTAAAGTCTATAGTACATGAGATGAGCTGCTCATCTGGGCAGCTCCCCGGAATTTAATCCATCAGTGACAGGTTAAATACACAATAATTTAAAAATTCAAAATTATATTGCTGTTGAAACACTGGAAACAGAGCAGCCAGTGTGTCAAAATTATGATATTCTTGTCAAATGTACAGTAACACTGAATGCACAATATTGTATATTGCACTCTTTGTCCCCCTTCATACATGCAAACTAAATTACCGTTCCCGTCCCCCCATGTTTAGGTATCAAGAATTTAAAATATCTGCTATAATTTGTTCACCTCTCTTCTGCAAGAATTAACTTTAGTCAAACTAATTATTAACACCCCCAAGCGTTAAGTATCTGTAAACTGATTAATCTGTGATGACACTGAGGGTTATCGTTGTATGAGTACTCAACACCCTCATCAAACTCCTCTGGACACTTTTAACATGGTGGCATTACCAGTTTAAAATAGTGAACTGAGAAGTTCAATAGGATTATGAAGTGTTTGTAGGATAATATCCCAGTTTAATTTCTGGGCTAATGTTCATACAACAGGTATGAACGGAAGATGTACTGCAGATCAAATGTAATGTCTCCAAAGTACAGCACTGTTTTAACATTTACCAAATTAAAGGGCCATGGATCAAAGGTGGGCAAATGGTGTTGAGGTACAGATCAGCCATGAGCTCATTGAATGGCGGAACAGGCTGGAGGGGCTGAATGGCCTCCTCTTGTTCCTATGTTCTTACATAAAAGCTAAATCGAGGAGATGTTTTTGTAATAAAAACAGAAAATGCTGGAAAACACTCAGCTGGTCAGGTAGCACCTGTGGAGAGGGAAACAGAGTTAACATTTCAGGTCGATGACCTTTCATCAGATATTTTTGCATCCGGACAAAGTGCCTGCAGCAACACCAAACGCCTGTTGGTGGCGCTGTTCTGAGAATTCCTACAGACTCAATGGCGCCACCATCAGAATCTTGGTGCAACTGCAGCTATTTGCAAACAGGACAAAGGTTTTACGAGTCTAAAATAACAACAGAAAATGCTGGAAAAACTCAGCAGGCCAGGCAACATCCGTAGAGAGAGAAATAGAGTCAACGTTTCAGGTCGAAACCCTTTGTCAACCCTTTTAAAACGGTATGAATGCAATGCTGCAGAAAGATCTACTGGAACAAGCGAGATTTGTACATGGCTAAAACAAAGAAGATTCTCAGCTTCGTCTCACACATTCCCAATCAAAACCAATCTCATCTTTAGAGGATGAGATTGGTTTTGTAGGACTCTATTTCTCTCTCCACGGATGTTGCCTGGCCTGCTGAGTTTTTCCAGCATTTTCTGTTGTTATTTCTCATCTTTAGAGTCTTCGCACACTCACAATCCATTAACAAAGAATTTGTTTAACAAATCTGATTATTAAAACAAACTACATAAGATTTAAAAAAAAACAAAGTGTATCTGAAAAGAGAAATAGATGATTGAATGTTACAGGTGTAGACCATTTGACAGCCCTTCCTGATGAAGCGTCTTACACCCAGGAACATTGATCGAACTTCCTCTTTTCAGATGCTGATGAGCCTGATGTGCATTTCCAGCCTTTTCTGTTATTTCAGATTTCTAATCCCTTCAGTTTCTCTTTCCAGCTACATTGGTTAAGAAAATGTAAACATTGAGGGAGAAGGCAGCTGGGAGGTGCAGGTCAGGGCCTTGGACTGACTGATCCTCCACTCAGTCCTGAAGTGCCGACTGTAATTGCACCACAGTGACCGGAGGCCAGGCTGATTCTCACACCACAGTGACCGGAGGCCAGGCTGATTCCCAGACCACAGTGACCAGAGGCCAGGCCGATTCTCACACCACAGTGACCGGAGGCCAGGCTGATTCCCAGACCACAGTGACCGGAGGCCAGGCTGATTCCCAGACCACAGTGACCGGAGGCCAGGCCGATTCTCACACCACAGTGACCGGAGGCCAGGCTGATTCCCACACCACAGTGACCGGAGGCCAGGCCGATTCCCACACCACAGTGACCGGAGGCCAGGCTGATTCCCAGACCACAGTGACCGGAGGCCAGGCTGATTCTCACACCACAGTGACCGGAGGCCAGGCCGATTCCCACACCACAGTGACCGGAGGCCAGGCTGATTCCCAGACCACAGTGACCGGAGGCCAGGCTGATTCTCACACCACAGTGACCGGAGGCCAGGCCGATTCCCACACCACAGTGACCGGAGGCCAGGCTGATTCCCAGACCACAGTGACCGGAGGCCAGGCTGATTCTCACACCACAGTGACCGGAGGCCAGGCTGATTCTCACACCACAGTGACTGGAGGCCAGGCTGATTCCCACATCACAGTGACCGGAGGCCAGGCTGATTCTCACACCACAGTGACCGGAGGCCAGGCTGATTCTCACACCACAGTGACCGGAGGCCAGGCTGATTCTCACACCACAGTGACCGGAGGCCAGGCTGATTCCCACACCACAGTGACCGGAGGCCAGGCTGATTCTCACACCACAGTGACCGGAGGCCAGGCTGATTCCCAGACCACAGTGACCGGAGGCCAGGCTGATTCCCAGACCACAGTGACCGGAGGCCAGGCTGATTCCCAGACCACAGTGACCGGAGGCCAGGCTGATTCTCACACCACAGTGACCGGAGGCCAGGCCGATTCTCACACCACAGTGACCGGAGGCCAGGCTGATTCCCACAGCACAGTGACCGGAGGCCAGGCTGATTCCCAGACCACAGTGACCAGAGGCCAGGCTGATTCCCAGACCACAGTGACCGGAGGCCAGGCTGATTCCCAGACCACAGTGACCGGAGGCCAGGCCGATTCTCACACCACAGTGACCGGAGGCCAGGCTGATTCCCACAGCACAGTGACCGGAGGCCAGGCTGATTCCCAGACCACAGTGACCGGAGGCCAGGCTGATTCTCACACCACAGTGACCGGAGGCCAGGCTGATTCTCACACCACAGTGACCGGAGGCCAGGCTGATTCCCACACCACAGTGACCGGAGGCCAGGCTGATTCCCAGACCACAGTGACCGGAGGCCAGGCTGATTCTCACACCACAGTGACCGGAGGCCGGGCTGATTCCCAGACCACAGTGACCGGAGGCCAGGCTGATTCCCAGACCACAGTGACCGGAGGCCAGGCCGATTCTCACACCACAGTGACCGGAGGCCAGGCTGATTCTCACACCACAGTGACCGGAGGCCAGGCTGATTCCCAGACCACAGTGACCGGAGGCCAGGCTGATTCCCACACCACAGTGACCGGAGGCCAGGCTGATTCCCAGACCACAGTGACCGGAGGCCAGGCTGATTCCCAGACCACAGTGACCGGAGGCCAGGCCGATTCTCACACCACAGTGACCGGAGGCCAGGCTGATTCCCACACCACAGTGACCGGAGGCCAGGCTGATTCCCAGACCACAGTGACCGGAGGCCAGGCTGATTCCCAGACCACAGTGACCGGAGGCCAGGCCGATTCCCACACCACAGTGACCGGAGGCCAGGCTGATTCTCACACCACAGTGACCGGAGGCCAGGCCGATTCCCACACCACAGTGACCGGAGGCCAGGCTGATTCCCAGACCACAGTGACCGGAGGCCAGGCTGATTCCCAGACCACAGTGACCAGAGGCCAGGCTGATTCCCAGACCACAGTGACCGGAGGCCAGGCTGATTCCCAGACCACAGTGACCAGAGGCCAGGCTGATTCCCACACCACAGTGACCGGAGGCCAGGCTGATTCCCAGACCACAGTGACCAGAGGCCAGGCTGATTCCCAGACCACAGTGACCGGAGGCCAGGCTGATTCCCAGACCACAGTGACCGGAGGCCAGGCTGATTCCCAGACCACAGTGACCGGAGGCCGGGCTGATTCCCACACCACAGTGACCGGAGGCCGGGCTGATTCCCACACCACAGTGACCGGAGGCCGGGCTGATTCTCACACCACAGTGACCGGAGGCCAGGCTGATTCCCAGACCACAGTGACCGGAGGCCAGGCTGATTCCCAGACCACAGTGACCGGAGGCCGGGCTGATTCCCACACCACAGTGACCGGAGGCCAGGCTGATTCCCAGACCACAGTGACCGGAGGCCGGGCTGATTCTCACACCACAGTGACCGGAGGCCAGGCTGATTCCCACACCACAGTGACCGGAGGCCAGGCTGATTCCCAGACCACAGTGACCGGAGGCCAGGCTGATTCCCAGACCACAGTGACCGGAGGCCGGGCTGATTCCCACACCACAGTGACCGGAGGCCAGGCTGATTCCCAGACCACAGTGACCGGAGGCCGGGCTGATTCCCACACCACAGTGACCGGAGGCCAGGCTGATTCCCAGACCACAGTGACCGGAGGCCGGGCTGATTCTCACACCACAGTGACCGGAGGCCAGGCTGATTCCCACACCACAGTGACCGGAGGCCAGGCTGATTCCCAGACCACAGTGACCGGAGGCCAGGCTGATTCCCAGACCACAGTGACCGGAGGCCGGGCTGATTCTCACACCACAGTGACCGGAGGCCGGGCTGATTCCCACACCACAGTGACCGGAGGCCGGGCTGATTCTCACACCACAGTGACCGGAGGCCGGGCTGATTCCCAGACCACAGTGACCGGAGGCCAGGCTGATTCCCAGACCACAGTGACCAGAGGCCAGGCTGATTCCCACACCACAGTGACCGGAGGCCAGGCTGATTCCCAGACCACAGTGACCAGAGGCCAGGCTGATTCCCAGACCACAGTGACCGGAGGCCAGGCTGATTCCCAGACCACAGTGACCGGAGGCCAGGCTGATTCCCAGACCACAGTGACCGGAGGCCGGGCTGATTCCCACACCACAGTGACCGGAGGCCGGGCTGATTCTCACACCACAGTGACCGGAGGCCAGGCTGATTCCCAGACCACAGTGACCGGAGGCCAGGCTGATTCCCAGACCACAGTGACCGGAGGCCGGGCTGATTCCCACACCACAGTGACCGGAGGCCGGGCTGATTCTCACACCACAGTGACCGGAGGCCGGGCTGATTCTCACACCACAGTGACCGGAGGCCGGGCTGATTCTCACACCACAGTGACCGGAGGCCAGGCTGATTCCCACACCACAGTGACCGGAGGCCGGGCTGATTCCCACACCACAGTGACCGGAGGCCGGGCTGATTCTCACACCACAGTGACCGGAGGCCAGGCCGATTCTCACACCACAGTGACCAGAGGCCAGGCTGATTCCCACACCACAGTGACCGGAGGCCAGGCTGATTCCCAGACCACAGTGACCGGAGGCCAGGCTGATTCCCAGACCACAGTGACCGGAGGCCGGGCTGATTCTCACACCACAGTGACCGGAGGCCAGGCTGATTCCCAGACCACAGTGACCGGAGGCCGGGCTGATTCTCACACCACAGTGACCGGAGGCCGGGCTGATTCTCACACCACAGTGACCGGAGGCCGGGCTGATTCTCACACCACAGTGACCGGAGGCCGGGCTGATTCTCACACCACAGTGACCGGAGGCCGGGCTGATTCTCACACCACAGTGACCGGAGGCCGGGCTGATTCCCAGACCACAGTGACCGGAGGCCGGGCTGATTCTCACACCACAGTGACCGGAGGCCAGGCTGATTCCCAGACCACAGTGACCGGAGGCCGGGCTGATTCTCACACCACAGCGATTCCTTACAGTAACACTACTCACTTTTCTCTGCCGTTTCTTCCTCTCCCTTAAAGAGGACCTCATGCTCACTTACTTGGCCCATCACAAATTTACCCGCATAGTGTTAATAATGCAATCCGTGCCGTTTCTTGCATAAAGCCCCGTCACAACAGTGATCAAAGAGAAATAACAACAGAAAATGCTGGAAAAACTCAGCAAGTCAGGCAACATCCGTGGAGAGAAATTTGAGTTGACGTTTCGGGTTTGACCCTTCTTCAAAACTGGAGAGAAAAGGAACTAGATCGAAGGCAGGGCTGCGATCGGACAAAAGAATAAAAGAACCAAAAGAAGTAAAAGAGATTAGAAGCTAGACGAGATGGTAATAGGCTGGGATTAGGTGTAAAGTGTACTGGCAGGGCAAAAGATAGCTGCCAGGTGTGAGAGAGAAACAAAAGGAAAGGGGGGGGGGGGGAAAGGAAAGGAGTGGAAAAATATAAGTGAAAATGAAATAGGGGCCGAGGTTATGATCTGAAATTGTTGAACTCGATATTGAGACCGGAAGGCTGCAGACTGCCTAATCGGAAGATGAGGTGCTGTTCCTCGAGTTTACGTTGAGCTTCCGTGGAACAGTACAAGAGGCCAAGGACGGTGAGGTCCGAGTGGGAATGGAGCGGTGAATTGAAATGACAGACGACCGGAAGCTCGGGGTCACCCTTACGGACTGAACGGAGGTGTTCCGCAAAGCGGTCACCCAATCTGCGTTTGGTCTCCCCAATGTAGAGGAGACCGCATCGTGAGCAGCGAATACAGTATACTAGATTGCAAGAAGTACAAGTAAATCGCTGTTTCACCTGGAAGGGGTGTTTGGGGCCCTGGACAGTGGGGAGGGGGGAGGTATAGGGGCAGGGTAGCATTTCCGCTACCTCCAAAGTGATCCCACCACCAAACGTATCTTCCCCTCCCCTCCCCTTTCAGCATTCCGCAGGGACCGCTCTCTCCGAGACACCCTAGTCCACTCCTCTATCACCCCAAACAGCCCTTCCCCTTCGCCTGGCACCTTCCCGTGCAAGCGGAGGAGATGTAACACCTGCCCCTATACCTCCCCCCTCCCCACTGTCCAGGGCCCCAAACACCCCTTCCAGGTGAAACAGCGATTTACTTGTACTTCTCGCAATCTAGTATACTGTATTCGCTGCTCACGATGCGGTCTCCTCTACATTGGGGAGACCAAACGCAGATTGGGTGACCGCTTTGCGGAACACCTCCGTTCAGTCCGTAAGGGTGACCCCGAGCTTCCGGTCGCCTGTCATTTCAATTCACCGCTCCATTCCCACTCGGACCTCACCGTCCTTGGCCTCTTGTACTGTTCCACGGAAGCTCAACGTAAACTCGAGGAACAGCACCTCATCTTCTGATTAGGCAGTCTGCAGCCTTCCGGTCTCAATATCGAGTTCAACAATTTCAGATCATAACCTCGGCCCCTATTTCATTTTCACTTATATTTTTCCACTCCTTTCCTTTCCCCCCCCCCCTTTCCTTTTGTTTCTCTCTCACACCTGGCAGCTATCTTTTGCCCTGCCAGTACACTTTACACCTAATCACAGCCTATTACCATCTCGTCTAGCTTCTAATCTCTTTTACTTCTTTTGGTTCTTTTATTCTTTTGTCCGATCGCAGCCCTGCCTTCGATCTAGTTCCTTTTCTCTCCAGTTTTGAAGAAGGGTCAAACCCGAAACGTCAACTCAAATTTCTCTCCACGGATGTTGCCTGACTTGCTGAGTTTTTCCAGCATTTTCTGTTGTTATTTCGGATTTCCAACATCTGCAGTATTTTGCTATCGTGATCAAAGAGATCTCTGCTCGGCAGAATCCAAGAAATGAAAATAAAATCAATGGAGGGAAAAAATTGAACTACTGATCCCTCATGTTTATCAATAATTTCCACCAGACAATCAATACACAGAAGTGATTTGAGGTCAACAAGTTGTAAAACAGTCCTAACAGACTCAAACAATATTTTCTAAAATAGACATGGATATGCCACCCATTCGCCCTACAACACAATTTAAAGTTAGATGGGAAATAGTTCCTGCAGTACCGCTTTCAGACAGTAGATGGCAGTGGCGCGCCGCGAGTTTTATGCGGTGCAAGGGCGCCACATGCTGGGAGAAAGCGGTACTACAAGAAAATGCAGCTCACTTCAACCCCATTGATGTTTCCCCCATCGCCATTATTGGGTGTCCTCATATTCCTGAGGCATATACTGATTTTTGATGCTCAAACTTTTACCTGCTTTAATATTCTTTCACATGTTTATATAAAAGACAAAAATCTCAAATGTTTGATCCTTAAAAACCCAGTTCATTCATTCAAAACTATTCCTTTGAAATATGATTTTAAAAGCTTAGAAAACGCTCTTCTTCCCTTCAAAAAACATTTAAATCTCCCTTTAAATCGTTAAACATCCATGTTATGAAAGGAGGAGCGAATACTGAACAGAGACAAACCAGACCGAAATGGTCAGATACAGAACTTTTATCAGGGAGGGGAAATCGAACAGGAGGCATTGAGGTGTCAAGTTCAACTAGTGAAGTCCACAGCAGCAGCCAGCCATCAACTCTGGGATGGAGGGAGGGATTAACCTGACCAGGAGGAATTTGAGCAGGAGGCAGCAGAGTGTAGATTTACAATAAATCACTGGGTGGCTGCCAGATTAATCCACAGGGACCCGACTGATTTCCATCCTCCACATGACTATAGCTATAGGATCTACAGAAGTCAATTTCAGCTCAGAGTGGCCTATCTGCCTCGTCCCCACCACCGTCTGCTCAGTTTAATTAGTGTTTGTCCAAGAGTCAAGGGGGCAGAACCCCTGAGGTAGTCGTTGAGTGTTAGATTAATCTGACGTTGCAAAATTAATCTGAATACCTGAAAACGTCCTGTTCGTTGGATTCAGATCACATAGTTAGCAGTCGCCTTAAAAAGCAGCATTGGAGCAGGTTACCTGCCTGCTCACCCTCTCAGCAGGGAAATGGAAGGGGGGGGTGAGGGGAGAGAAAAGAGCAAGAGGGGTGGGGTGTAAATTAAAAGAAGAAAGTTTTAGCCAATTCTTAAAATCAAACTGGACTGGATTTCACCAGTAGACGGCACTGTTCCCCTCTCAGCTCTCCTCCCTCCCCCTCAGTTACACACTGAGGCAGTAAAAACAAGCACTGGTGCCACCTGGTGAAATCCATTCACTCAGATCAGCCTCCAATGCCGATTGTCATTGCATTTAAACTGGGGGCCCACAGAAAACCATCCAGGTCGGCAGTGTCCCCCCATCGCCTGCAGGAGGCACTTTTTTGTGCAGTTCGGTTTGGTTTGCTCTGAGTTCACAGTTTGCCCACCCTTTACTACACAGATGTCCTGCTTATTTTTACGTAAGCCACTTGACGATGCAGTTGTCAAACACGGTGCGGTTGGAGTGCCACTTGGTGTGATGCACATTGTTAACCATGAAAGTGGTAATGGCTCTCCTGGCATCCAGACTTTTCAGGCCAAACGTGTCCTTGAGGTAAACCTGGATGGGAAGAGAAAGTAGGTTTTTTATTTCATTTAGAGTGTGCCACTTTCACACATTACTTGTGGCTCTGAATAAAATTCGTCAAACCCAGGCTGGACTGTTATTCTCCCCACCCATTGTGACAGTCAGTCCAGATATTGGAGGCTACTGTTGTCCCCGGAGCTCCGCCCCCACCAGCCTCCCGGAGCCCCGCCCCCACCAGCCACCCCCGGAGCTCCCCGGAGCCCCGCCCCCACCAGCTCCCCGGAGCTCCGCCCCCACCAGCCCCCCCGGAGCCCAGCCCCCACGGAGCCCAGCCCCCACCAGCCTCCCGGAGCCCCGCCCCCACCGGCCACCCCCGGAGCTCCGCCCCCACCAGCTCCCCGGAGCTCCGCCCCCACCAGCCCCCCCGGAGCCCAGCCCCCACGGAGCCCAGCCCCCACCAGCCCCGCCCCCACCAGCCTCCCGGAGCCCCGCCCCCACCAGCCTCCCGGAGCCCCGCCCCCACCAGCCACCCCCGGAGCTCCGCCCCCACCAGCCCCCCGAAGCCCCGCCCCCACCAGCCCCCCGGAGCTCCGCCCCCCAGAGCCCCGCCCCCACCAGCCCCCCCGGAGCTCCGCCCCCACCAGCCCCCCGGAGCCCCGCCCCCACCAGCCCCCCGGAGCCCCGCCCCCCCAGAGCCCCGCCCCCACCAGCCCCGTCCCGCCCCCACCAGCCCCGCCCCGCCCCCATTATTCTTCTGCAGCAAGTTATCCTTTTGGATATTTTAAAAGGACCAATAAAGATTGTTCAGTCCAACCTTTAACCTATCATCTCCTGACAGTCTTCGCCTCCCCCGTATGTCTCCAGCAACCTCGGTTTCTAATTCAACTTTTTAATCACAGTTGAAAAATAATCAGTGCATTAGCACCACCCGCTGGCGGTGAGCGGTACTGCGGTCACAAAATTATCCAACAGATGGCGCTGCTACTTTTTAATATATCGATTTTTACACGTACACCACCACCCGCTGGCGGAAAGCAGCACTGCGGCCAAATATGTTCGTTCACCCCCAGCTCCCCCCCACCCCCTCGCCGTGTTTTCACTATCCCCTCTGACCTTCCCCTCTCTGACCCCGAACGATCAGTCCTCAGCAAATGCCTGAGCTTCATCCCCTTACACCCCCACCTCAATCAATTTCGAGCTCGGCCCGATGCCGAGCTCTTTTTCTGTCGCTTTCGTCTCCGTGCCCACTTCTTTGGCCAGGAGTCCTCCCCCCACATAGCGGATCCTTTCACCCGTTTTCAGAATTCTCCTTCTACCTGGACCCTTCCCCGCTCTAGATCTTTTCATTGCGAATTGCCGGCGTGACATCGGCCGTCTCAATTTCTCTGCTCCCCTCACTCACTCCAACCTACCTCCCTCTGAACTTGCAGCACTCCGTTTTCTCCGATTCAACCCTAACATTGTCATTAAACTTGCTAACAAGGGTGGTGCTGTTGTTGTTTGGCAAACCTTGCGGAGGCTGAATGCCAACTCTCTGACACCTCCTCCTACCTCCGCCTGGACCGTGACCCCACCACCGAACATCAAACCACCATTTCCAAGACTGTCACTGACCTCATCTCCTCTGGAGATCTTCCCTCCACGGCCGCCAACCTCATAATCCCCCAACCCCGCACAGCCCGCTTCTACCTCCTTCAAGATCCACAAACAGGACTGCCCTGCTAGACCCATCGTTTCAGGCTGTTCTTGCCCCATGGAACTGGTTTCTTCCTATCTCAACTCTATATTTTCCTCTTGTCCAGACTCTTCCGACACCCTCCACCACTAACAGTTTCCTGGCCCCAACCGCTTCCTTTTCACCATGGACGTACAATCCCTCTACACCTCCATCCCCCACCAGGATGGCCTGAGGGCGCTCCGCTTCTTCCTTGAACAGAGGCCCAACCAGTCCCCATCCACCACCACCCTCCTCCGCCTGGCTGAACTTGTTCTCACATTGAACAACTTCTCCTTTGACTCCACTCACTTCCTCCAAATCAAAGGTGTTGCTATGGGTACTCGCATGGGTCCTAGCTATGCCTGCCTTTTCGTGGGATATGTGGAGCACTCTTTGTTACTCGGGTCCCCTCCCTCACCTCTTTTTCCGGTACATTGATGACTGTATCGGTGCCGTTTCCTGCTCTCACCCTGAACTAGACAACTTCATTCACTTTGCTTCCAATTTCCACCCTTCCCTCACCTTCACAAGGTCCATCTCCGACTCTTCCCTTCCTCAACAACAACAACAACTTGTATTTATATAGCGCCTTTAATGTAGTAAAACGTCCCAAGGCGCTTCACAGGAGTATTAAAAGACAAAAAATTTGACACCGAGCCACATAAGGAGAAATTAGGGCAGGTGACCAAACGCTTGGTCAAAGAGGTAGGTTTTAAGGAGCGTCTTAAAGGAGGATAGAGAGAGAGGTTTAGGCAGGGAATTCCAGAGCTTAGGGCCTAGGCAACAGAAGGCACGGCCACCAAAGGTTGAGCGATTATAATCAGGGATGCTCAAGAGGGCAGAATTAGAGGAGAACTCACAATGCGGCCTCCTCTACATTGGAGAGACCAAACGCAGATTGGGCGACCATTTTACGGAACACCTCCGTTCAGTCCGTAGGTGCAACCCTGAGCTTCCGGTCGCCTGTCACTTTAATTCTCCGCTCCACTCCCACTCTGACCTCTCGGTCCTCGGCCTCCTCCACTGTTCCAACAAAGCTCAATGTAAGCTCGAGGAACAGCAGCTCATCTTTCGATTAGGCATTTTACAGCCTTCTGGACTCAACATCGAGTTCAACAATTTCAGACTATAACCTCCGCCCTATTTTTTCCAGATGGTAGCTGTTGATGATTCTGCTATTCCCAGTTACACCCCTTCTAGACTCATCTTTTGTTTCTTTACCTGTCCCATTTCCACCTCCTTTTGCCTTGTATAATCATACGAACGTACGAATTAGCAGCAGGAGTCGGCCACTCGGCCCTTCGAGCCTGCTCCGCCATTCAATAAGATGAATGATCCGATTACTCCACATTCCCGCCTACCCCCAATAACCTTTCACCCTCTTGCTTACCAAGAATCTATCTACCTGTGCCTTAAAAATATTCAAAGACTCTGCTTCCACCGCCTTCTGAGGAACGGAGTTCCAAAGACTCACGCCCCTCTGAGAAAAAAATTCTCCTCATCTGTCTTAAATGGGCGACCCCTTATTTTCAAACAGTGACCCCAGTTCTAGATTCTCCCACAAGAGGAAACATCCTCTCCACATCCACCCTGTCCAGACCCCTCAGGACCTTATATGTTTCAGTCAAGTCACCTCTTACTCTTCTAAACTCCAGCAGATACAATCCTAGCCTGTCCAACCTTTCCTCATAAAACAACCCGCCCACTCCAGGTATTAGTCTAGTAAACCTTCTCTGAACTGCTTCCAACGCATTTACATCCTTCCTTAAATAAGGAGACCAATACTGTACACAGTGCTCCAGATGTGGTCTCACCAATGCCCTGTATAACTGAAGCATAACCTCCCTACTTTTGTATTCAATTCCCCTCGCAATAAACAATGACCAGTATTTTCTGATCACAGGGCTCCCGCGGGCGGAGGGCTGCGATCTGGAAAAATCTGCGCCCTTACCTGAGGGCTCCCGGGAGGCGCACGGTTCCGCTGCTGGGCCTCTCCAAACTGCCGGTGTGCAGGGCCCACGTATCCCAGAGGCGCAGGTAGTTCACAGCGTCCCTGGGATCACGTGGGCCATGGGGAGCCAATCAGAGTAGGGAATCTCCCTTCATACGTCTGACAGGAAGACCTGTCAAATATATGAATGGAGATCACCCCGAAAACCCCTAAAACTTTAAATAAAGTTTTAAAAATCACATTTTTAAAATGACTTGAAAGTACAATAACTTAACTATTTTAAACAAAACTTTAAATTTTTCAGAAAAATAATTAAAGTTTTTTACGGGGCTAAAAATAAATTACCTTTTTTTAAAAAAGTATTTTTAAATGATAAATCAGTGGAAATTTTTTAAAAAACTTTTTTCAACTCTTATCTGGTAAAAGCAGGCCTTACGCCTGCTTTTACCAGGCACAAGAATTGTAAGCGTTTTCTGCAGGCGGAGGGTCTCCAAAAAGCGGAACTCTCCGCCCGCAGAGGCCCTTCTCCAGGGCAGCCGGAGGATCTGTCAAGACCATTCTTGACAGATCGGAAATGCCGGTTTCCAGCGCATGCGCAGTGCATGCCTGAAACCGGCATTTCCGATGTCCCTTACGGGTTGGTACACAGCGCATACTCACCCGTAGGGATCGGAATATCCGGCCCAATAACATTCTATTAGCTTTCCTAATTACTTGCTGTACCTGCATACTAACCTTTTGCGATTCATGCACGAGGACACCCAGATCCCTCTGCATCTCAGAGCTCTGCAATCTCTCACCATTTAGATAATATGCTTTTTTATTCTTCCTGCCAAAATGGACAACTTCACATTTTCCCACATTATATTCCATTTGCCAGATCTTTGCCCACTCACTTAACCTATCTATATCCCTTTGTAGCCTCCTTATGTCCTCTTCACAATTTACTTTCCTACCTATCTTTGTGTCATCAGCAAATTTAGCAACCATACATTCGGTCCCTTCATCCAAGTCAATTATATAAATTGTAAGAAGTTGAGGCCCCAGCACTGATCCCTGTGGCACACCACTCGTTACATCTTGCCAACCAGAAAATTACCCATTTATGCCTACTGTTTCCTGTTAGCTAGCCAATCTTCTATCCATGCCAACATGTTACCCCCTACACCGTGAGCTTTTGTTTTCCACAATAACCTTTGATGTGGCACCTTATCAAATGTCTTCTGGAAATCTAAGTACAGTACATCCACCGGTTCCCCTTTATCCACAGCACATGTTACTTCCTCAAAGAACTCCAATAAATTGGTTAAACATGATTTCCCTTTCACAAAACCATGTTGACTCTGCCTGATTACTTTGAACTTTTCTAAGTGCCCTGCTATAACGTCTTCAATAATAGCTTTTAACATCTTCCCGATGACAGATGTTAAGCTAACTGGCCTGTAGTTTCCTGCTTTCTGTCTCCCTCACTTTTTGAATAAAGGAGTTACATTCGCTATTTTCCAATCTAATGGAACCTTCCCCAAATCTAGGGAATTTTGTCTTTTAATCTCTCCTGCTTTCTACCCTATCACAGACCTTCCCTTTTGTTCTTTCCTCCCCTCCCCCTTTCCCAGCCTCTGCACTTGTTTAAAATCTGTTACATCTCTAACTTTTTCCAGTTCTGATGAAAAGTCATAGAGTCACAGAAGGAGGCCATTCAGCCCATCGAGTCCATGCTGGTTCTCTGTGGAGCAATCCAGTCAGTCCCATTCCCCCGCTCTATCCCCGTAGCCCTGCAAGTTTATTTCCCTCAAGTGCCTGTCCAGTCTCCCCTTGAAAACATTGAGAGTCTCCGCTTCCACCACTTCCGTCGGCAGCGAGTTCCAGGTCCTCACCACTCGCTGTGTAAAAAAGTTTTTCCGCACGTCCCCCTGTATCTCTTGTCCATAACCTTAAATCTGTGTCCCCTAGTCCTTGTACCATCAACTAGTGGGAACAGCCTTTCCCCGTCTAGCCTATCCAAACCCGTCATAATCTTGTACACCTCTATCTAATCACCCCTCAACCTCCTTTACTCTAATGAAAACAAATCCAGATTCTCCAACCTGTCCTTGTAGCTAAGATCCCCCATCCCCGGAACCATTCTGGTAAATCTCCTCTGCACCCTCTCACGGGCCTTCACATCCTTCTGAAAATGTGGTGACCAGAACTGGATGCAAAACTCCAGCTGTGGCCTAACCAGCGCTTTATAATTAGCTTAAACCTCAACAAGTGCCTGTTAATTTTTTCCTTGATTATTGTTTCTAAAACTTTACCCACCATTGATGTTAAACTGACCAGCCTGTAGTTACTAGGATTGTCCTTACACCCTTTCTTGAACAATGGTGTCACATTTGCCACTTTCCGATCCTCAGGCACCTCCCCTGCATCTAGGGAAGACTGGAAAATTATGGCAAGCCCTTCCGCTATCTCCTCCCCGAATTCCCTTAGCAACCTGGGATGCAAGCCATCTGGACCAGGCGACTTGTCCACTCTAAGCATACCCAGCCTTTCTAGTACATCCTGTCTATCAATTTTCACCCCTTCCATTGCTTCTACCTTTTCCACTTCTACCGATATTTTGTCAGCATCCACCTCCTTAGTAAACACCGATACAAAGTATTAATTTACCTCAGTCATCGACCTGAAACATTAACTGTTTTGCGCTCCACACATGCTGCCTGACCTGCTGAGTATTTTCAGCATTTTCTGTTTTTACATTCGGTCAGTGCCAGTCTCATCCAACAGATGGCGCTATTACCTTTACTGTCGATTTTTAGACGGTACAACACCGCCACTACTGCGGAGAAATATGCCGCTCTCACCCAACAGATGGCGCGGTTACACTGTACAACATCCCAAGCGAGATTGATTTGTGTTCTCTCGACGGATACCGCCTGACCGGCTGAGCGTTTTCAGTATTTTCTGCTTATTTCAGGTGGCGCTGTTAACACACACGGTACAACACCGCCACCAGCTGGTAGGTAACGGTACTGCGGAAAATATCTTTCGATGTCGATCTCATCCAACAGGGGGCGCTGTTACTTGTTTTTAGAAAACCAATACCTGCAGTCCCGGCAAGTGCCCCTGGGACACAGTGAAAGTCCCTTTCTGCACAATCTAACGGCGCCATTTGCTGCCAGAAATAGTAATGCACTCGATGCTAGTTATTGAAAGTTACTAAGCCAGTCGTCAGAATAGAGTAGTCGAATTACCGGCAAAAATGTAGTTTTCAAATAAAATGAGTGCAACACCACAACCAGGTGACCAAAATCGGTACTGCAGGGGAAAAAAAAGTGTGTGGAGTCCCGATCTCAGCCAGCAGGTGGCGGTGTTGCTCCATGGAAAATACAATTTTTACTGTTAAAAATCCTATTTGTTCACCAACTTAAATAATTACTCAATAAACATTAATACACAGTAACCCTGGAGACCTATTCTCAGAGAAGTAGTGACTGAGGTCCTGACATCGCCTCTAAGGCGATAAATGGAGTTGAGTGATCTCAGGTTCGAGGGGCTGAATGGCCTCTTGTTCCTAAGTGACAAAGTGACAGTTACTAGGTTTAAAAAATAATTCCGAAGACTCCTTATGGTTTTTTGTTTACTGTTTCACTGACAAGTAGTGCTGTTGCACCAAGTAAACTATATTTATTTATACCATCCAACATCGTGTCTTGCTGGTTAAGAATAGAACAGGGAAAAATGTTGTTGCAATATCAGCACAAGGGGCTGCTGCACCGTTAAAAAAAGGATAATTATATTGCTGCAATACCATGCTCAGCCAGGCGGTGGTGGTGTTGCACTCTCTAATTTTACTTTCATTCTTGCATTCCAACTATACACCAACGGCCCCAATAATTCAACCATGAGGGTCTTCTCATCCTCACAACACATATAAGAGAGTACCATAGCAAAATACTGCGAATGCCGGAAATCTGAAATAACAACAGAAAGTGCAGGAAACACTCAGCAGGTCAGGCAGCATCGAGGAGAGAGAAACAGTCAACGTTTCGGGTCGAACCCTTCGTCACGAGTGGAAAAGGTTAGAGAAGAGAGATTTCTAAGCAGGGGCAGGGAGGAGGGGAGGAAAGGGAAGGTCTGTGATAGGGTGGAAGGCAGGAGAGAGTGACTGACAAAAGGGGTGATAGTGCGAGGCAAAAGGAGAGGTAATGGGACAAATGAAGAAACAAAAGATGACTCTAGATGATGTGTGAATGATGATGACAGGAACATTAACAGCTGCCATGTGAGGAAACAAGAAAAAAAAGAAATACAGGGGCCAATTTATAGTCTGAAATTGTTGAACTCGATGTTGAGTCCAGAAGGCTGTAAATTGTCTAATTTAAAGATGAGGTTGGGGGGAAACACTGTGTGTATGTAGATAAACCTGTATAATCCCCTTTTAACTGCTGTATTCCCCTCCCCCCGCAAGACAGTTGCAAGCTGAGAGGAATAAGGCATGTTCAGACTTGCCTGCTGCTGAGAGAAGGAAAACCAATCAGGTTCCAGCAGGTGACCAATCCGTGAGTCATCACAGGCTCGCGGGCTTTACGAATTCAGTACTGTATTGTGAGAGTTGGAGTAAAGACCTATTTCTTGTAGCTCGCTGTGTTGCCTATTTCTTTACGCGGGAGACTGTAGTCTCCCACATTGGTGACCCCGAATGTCGGCGGCCGAAGCCCCCGACTCACGTAGCCCTACAGAGGCCAGCAACGACCCGACGGCAACCAGCAGCAGCCCGATGTCGGCCGGCGCCATGTCCTTGAAGCTCCCCACCTTCTGGGAACACCAAGCTCCGGCTTGGTTCGCGCACACGGAGGCCCAATTCACCCTTCGCAGGGTTCAAGACGATGAAGAAAGGTACCTCCACGTAGTCTCAGCACTAGCAAGCTCCACCGCCGCCGAAGTTCTCGACCTGCTGGGGAACCCACCACAGACCGGCAAGTACTCAACCATTAAGGGCCACTTGCTGCAGGCTTACGGCCTGTCCGGGGAGGAGAGGGCCCGTAGGCTTCTTTCACTACCAGGCCTCGGCGACTCTACCCTGACCCAGTTGACGAGCCGGATGCTTGCGCTCCAGGGCTCTGAACCGCAGTGCTTCTTGTTTCGGGCCCTTTTCCTCAGCCTGCTTCCTCAGCAGGTACAGACTGCCCTTGCGGGGTCCCCGATCACAGACTGCGTACAACTGGCAGCCGCCGCGGACAAAGTCTTCGCCGTCACCCAACTCAGCTGTGCAGCCGCGAGGCTCCCCGACACCACCGAGCGTGCGCCGCCACGCCGCAGAACTATGCTACTACCACGCGTGTTTCGGCCACAAGGCCCAACGCTGCAGAGCACCCTGCTCTTTCGATCAAACCAAGATGGCCGCCCGGCCCAACGCGCCAGCCCCGCGCCGCCGTCTAGGCCCGCTCGACCGCACCCCCGCTGCCACAATGGCCATCGGCACCGCAGGTAAACTGCTGTACATAACCGACTCCCTTTCAGGGCACAGATTCCTTTGCGATACCGGAGCCCAATGCAGCATAATTCCTGCCTCCCAGCTCGACATCCAGCCAGGCTGCAGCGGCCCACCCCTCGTGGCGGCAAATGGCGCAGCCATCGCTACTTTTGGAAAGCGACGGGCCGAGGTTTGTTTCAACGGCCAGCGATTTACGTGGGATTTCGTGACGGCCTCGGTGGCACATCCCTTGCTGGGCGCCGATTTTCTTTGTGCCCACGGACTCCTGGTCGACGTCCACGACAGGCGCCTGATCGACGCAGCAACTTTCGCTTCACTGGCCTGCCAGCAGAGCAACAGCCCGGCCCTCGTCGGGTCCTGCTCTGCCCCGGCGGATGACGACTAATGCGCTATCAATCACTCAAAAGACTGAGGTTAAGCGAGTAACTGACAGGCTTTTATTAACAAAAGAATGAAGGTGTGCCTCGAGTGGTCGACCAGTCCAGAATACAGAGGGACTGTGGAGCAGTCACCTTTATACCTGGACTCGTGGGAGGAGTCATCCGAGGCATGTACAGACATGTACACAGTGGAATACAAACAGTGGTTTACCACATTCACCCCTTGTTTAAAAATGAGTCCGGCGGGGTGAAGTGTATTAAAAGTTTGTGTATTGGAGTCTCTCCGGAGGTCTTGTCTGCCGCTGTGATCGACGTGGCGACGGCAGGGGTAGTGAAGCTTCCGGCGTCGAGTCCCGCGTAGGCTGGGGCACTGGTGTGTAGCCCTCGTGGGTGTCGAGCGGGTCGCGGGGCCCAGGCCTGCCGTCTGCTGGGGTTGGATATTGGATCGTGGGGGGGAGTGGTAGTGGGTGGTGGGTTACTGGGGCCCCCGAGGGTACGAGGTCTCGTATGGAGACTGTGTCCTCCCGCCTGTCCGGGTACGCAATGTAAGCATACTGGGGGTTGGCGTGGAGGAGGTCGACCCTCTCGACCAGGGGGTCCGTTTTATGGGTCCTCACGTGTCTTCTCAGTAGGACCGGCCCTGGGGACGTCAGCCATGGCGGTAGCGATGTCCCCAATGTGGACTTCCTTGGGAAGACAAACATTTTCTCATGAGGGGTGGTGTTAGTGGCAGTGCAGAGCAGTGACCGAATAGAGTGGAGCGTATCGGGGAGCACCTCCTGCCAGCGGGAGGTCGGAAGGCCCCTAGACTTTAAGGCTAGCAGGGCGGCCTTCCAAACTGTCGCATTCTCTCTTTCCACCTGTCCGTTCCCCCGGGGGTTGTAACTGGTGGTCCTGCTTGTGGCAATACCCCTAGCGAGCAGGCACTGGTGGAGTTCGTCACTCAAACGATGAGCCCCGGTCGCTATGGATATAGCTGGGGAAACCGAACAGGGTGAAGAGGTCGTTCAGACATTTAATGACCGTGGCACTGGTCATGTCCGGGCAGGGGATGGCGAACGGGAAACGGGAGTACTCATCAATAATGTTGAGGAAGTACACATTGCGGTCGGAGGAGGGGAGAGGCCCTTTAAAATCAACGCTCAGGCGCTCGAAGGGGCGAGTGGCTTTTATCAGGTGAGCCCTTTCTGGTCTATAAAAGTGCGGTTTGCACTCAGCGCAGACTTGGCAGTTCCTGGTCATGGTCCTGACCTCCTCAATGGAGTAAGGCAGGTTGCGGGTCTTGATGAAGTGGAAGAACCTGGTGACCCCCGGGTGGCAGAGGTCATTGTGGAGGGCCCACAGTCTATCGATCTGCGCGCTGGCGCAGGTGCCACGCGATAGAGCATCCGGGGGTTAATTGAGCTTCCCGGGCCGGTACAAGATCTCGTAATTGTAGGTGGAAAGTTCGATTCTCCACCTCAAGATCTTGTCGTTTTTGATTTTGCCCCTCTGCTTGTTGTTAAACATAAAAGCAACTGAACGCTGGTCAGTGAGCAGGGTAAATCGTTTTCCGGCCAGGTAGTGCCTCCAATGACGCACAGCCTCCACAATAGCCTGGGCCTCCTTCTCAACAGTGGAGTGTCTGGTCTCCGGGCCCTGGAGGGTTCGTGAAAAGAAGGCCACGGGTCTCCCCGCCTGATTAAGGGTAGCGGCCAGGGCAAAGTCGGACGCGTCGCTTTCCACCTGGAAGGGGATGGATTCGTCCACTGCGTGCATGGTGGCTTTGGCAATGTCTTCCTTGATACGGTGGAAGGCTAAGCGGGCCTCTGCCGTCAGGGGAAAAGAGGTGGACTTGATCAGCGGACGGGCCTTGTCCGCATAGTAGGGGACCCACTGGGCGTAATAGGAGAAAAACCCTAGGCACCTCTTCAGGGCCTTGAGGCAGTGGGGCAGTGGGAGTTCCATAAGGGGACGCATCCGGTCGGGGTCGGGACCGATGACTCCGTGTTCCACAACACAGCCAAGGATGGCGAGGCGGGTTGTGCGGAATATGCACTTCTCCTTGTTATACATCAGGTTCAGGAGTTGGGCGGTGCAGAGGAATTTTTCGAGGTTTGCGTCATGGTCCTGCAAGTCATGGCCGCAGATGGTCACATTGTCCAGGTATGGGAAAGTGGCCTGCAATGCATTTTGATCGACCATCCGGTCCATCTCCCTTTGGAAGACGGAGACCCCGTTGGTGACGCCAAAGGGAACCCTAAGGAAGTGATTGAGGCAAACAGCCGCCTCTAAGACAGTATACTGGCGGTCCTCAGGGCGGATAGGGAGCTGGTGGTACGCTGATTTCAGGTCAATGGTCGAGAAGACGCGGTACTGCGCGATCTGGTTGACCATATCAGCTATGCGGGGGAGTGGGTAAGCGTCCAGCAGGGTGTAGCGATTTATTGTCTGGCTGTAGTCGATGACCAGGCGCTGCTTCTCGCCGGTCTTAACGACCACAACCTGGGCTCGCCAGGGGCTGGTGCTGCCCTCAATAATCCCCTCCTTCAGGAGCCGCTCCACTTCGGTTTTAATGAAAACCCTGTCCCCGGCACTGTATCGCCTGCTCTTTGTGGCGATGGGCTTACAGTCGGGGGTGAGGTTAGCAAACAGTGGGGGGGGGTGACTCTGAGTGTGGAGAGGTTGCACCTGGTGCGCGGCGGGCAATTTGGAAGCTGCTGGCTGCGGACTGTGAGTGGGGGGAAGGGTCCACCGTACGCCATCGTAACACTTTTAAGGTGGCACTGAAAATCTAACCCCAGTAGAACGGCAGCGCAGAGGTGGGGCAGGACCAGAAGTTTAAAATTATCGTACACAGTCCCGTCTACTAAGAGTGTCACCACGCAGTAGCCGCCAATGTCCGCCGACTGGGACTCGGAGGCCATAGAAATCCGCTGGTGCGCAGGCAGGACTGGGAGAGAGCAACGCCGCACCGTGTCGGGGTGGATGAAGCTCTCCGTGCTCCCAGAGTCAAAAAGGCAGATTGTTTCGTGACCATTTACCTTAATACCCATTGTGGACCGGGCCAGTTGGTGCGGTCTCGCTTGGTCCAGCGTAACGGAGGCCAGCGTAGGGGTCGGTGTGTCGTTGCGGGTATCAGATGAGGCGGTGTTGGGGGCCAAGATGGCGGCTGGCGTCCAAGATGGCGGCGTCCATGATCCCCATGTGGCTGGAGGCGTCCAAAATGGCTGCTGTTCCGGTGGTTCGCACATGACTGGGGAGGCCCAAGATGGCGGCCCGCACGGCCCACACGCGGCGCTGCTGGGGTTCGGGGTGGCTTTGGCCCTGCAGACGCTGGCGTAGTGTCCCTTCTTCCCGCAGACCAAGCAGATCGCATTTTTCGCCGGGCAGCGCGCTCTGGGGTGTTTGGCCTGGCCACAGAAGTAGCATTTCTGGCCTTGGGGCACTGCTGCGGTAGTTGGGCCGTCGCTGGGATGTGGCTGGGGTGGCACGGCGCTATGAGACGGTCCTACCGTGTCCCAGGCTGTCGTTCCCCGCGGCGTCCACGGTGCAGAGGAGTAGGCATCCATGCCCCGGTAGGCTGCGTCCAATGATAGTGCGAGTTCAGAGGCCTTGTTGAGGCTGAGGTCACTCTGCTCCAACAGTCGCTGTCGGGTGTAATTGGACCTGTGGCCCGCTACAAAAGCGTCTTGGATAAGTTCCTCTGTGTACACGGCGGCCTTTACATCCTTACAACCACAGGCCCGGCCAAGCACAGACAGTGCCTGAAGGTATTCCTCGGTCGATTCCCCAGGTTGTTGTTTACGGCTCCCCAGGAGGTGCCTGGCGTACACCTCGTTCACTGGGCGCGTGTACTGGTCCTTGAGGAGCTTGATAGCAGCCGTGTACGAGGTCGCGTCCTGGATGACCGAGTACGCTCGGTGGTTCACTTTGGAGGTCAGGACATCCAGTTTGTCCTCATCCGATTTGACCGTTGCAGCGGAGGTGATCAGGAATTTTTCAAAGCACCTAAGCCAGTGAGTAAACTTGGTGGATGCGTCCGCCTCCCGATGGTCTAAGTCTAGACATGCTGGTGTGAGGATCTTCTCCATTATAAAAAATCTTGTTAATAAAATTGATGCGCTATCAATCACTCAAAAGACTGAGGTTAAGCGAGTAACTAACAGGCTTTTATTAACAAGAGAATGAAGGTGTGCCTCAAGTGGTCGACCAGTCCAGAATACAGAGGGACTGTGGAGCAGTCACCTTTATACCTGGACTCGTGGGAGGAGTCAGCCGAGGCATGTACAGACATGTACACAGTGGAATACAAACAGCGGTTTACCACAACGACTACGCCCGCCTACTCGCAGATTTCCCGAGGCTCACACAACCGACCACCTTAGCCGCGGCAGCCAAGCATGGTGTCGAGCACCACATCGCCACTACGGGACCACCAGTGTTCGCCCGAGCCAGACGCCTGGACCCAGCCAAGATGGCGGTGGCCAAGGAAGAATTCGCCACGATGGAGAAACTGGGCATCATCCGCCGCTCGAACAGCCCCTGGTCGTCCCCCCTCCACATTGTGCCCAAGCCGGGCGGTGGCTGGTGCCCCTGCGGCGACTACAGATGGCTCAACGACGCCACCACGCCCGATAGATACCCCATTCCGCACATCCAAGACTTCTCGGCACACCTAGCAGGAAAGTCCGTCTTTTCCAAGGTCGACCTGATTCGCGGCTACCATCAGGTCCCCGTCCACCACGCAGACGTCCAGAAGACGGCGATCACCACCCCCTTCGGACTGTTCGAGTTCCTGCGCATGCCCTTCGGGCTCAAGAACACCGCACAGGCCTTCCAACGGCTCATGGATTCCGTCCTACGGGACCTGAGCTTCCTGTTTGTCTATCTGGACGATATCCTTATGGCCAGCACCAGCAAGGCCGAGCACATCGCGCATTTGCGCTCTCTTTTCCAACGTCTCAGCCAACACGGGCTAATCGTCAACCCGGCCAAATGCCAGTTCGGAGCAGCCCAAATTGACTTTCTCGGCCACAGAATCTCGCCAAGGGGAGCCATTCCCCTACCTTCCAAGGTGCAGGCGGTGGCGGACTTTCCCCAGCCCACCTCGGTCAAGGCGCTGCAGGAATTTTTGGGGATGGTCAATTTCTATCACCGTTTCGTGCCCAAGGCCGCCTCACTCATGCGCCCCCTCTACGAAGCCACCAGGGGCAAAACGGGCAAAGAGCAACTCACCTGGTCCAGCGAGATGGCGACAGCCTTCCACCAGACCAAAAGCGCCGTGGCCAACGCCACACTACTGGCCCACCCCATCCCGGGCGCCAAGACCGCCCTCACCACGGACGCCTCGGATTACGCCGTCGGCGCTGTCCAGCAACAGTGGGTCGGAGGCGCGTGGCGGCCACTGGCATTTTTCAGCCGACAGCTGCGCAAGAACGAGCAGGCCTACAGCACGTTCGACAGAGAGCTCCTGGCCCTGTTCCTGGCAATCCGGCACTTCTGTTTCCTCCTGGAAGGCCGGCCGTTCACCGCATTCGTGGACCACAAGACGCTCACTTTCGCCATGGCCAAAGTAACCGAACCCTGGTCCGCGCGCCAACAGCGCCAACTCAACTTCATCTCGGAGTTCACCACGGACATCCGCCACATCGCCGGCAAGGACAATTTGGTGGCCGACTGCCTCTCAAGACCCTCGCTCCACACAGTGCACCTGGGCGTCGACTACGCCAGCATGGTGAGAGACCAGGCCGCCGACGCGGAGATCCAGGCCCTCAGGACGTCAACCACCAGCCTCACTCTGGCCGACATCCACTTCCACGCAGCCGGCACAACCCTCCTGTGCGACGTCTCAGTCCCCTCGCCTAGGCCGGTCGTCCCATCCGCCTGGCGCAAGCGAGTTTTCGACATCATCCACGGCCTCTCACATCCAGGGATGCGTGCGTCTCAGAAACTCATGTCCGCCAAGTTCGTCTGGCCTGGACTCCACAAGGATGTGAGAGACTGGACCAACACATGTGTGGCGTGTCAGCGCGCTAAGGTCCAGCAGCACACCAAGGCGCCATTGGAGTGTTTCCCAGTGCCCGAGAGGCGTTTCGACCACGTCCACGTCGATCTGGTAGGCCCCTTGCCGCCGTCGCACGGTTTCACACACCTGCTCACGATCGTCGACCGCACCACCAGATGGCCCAAGGCGGTTCCCCTCGCCTCCACCACCACGACCGACGTCGCGCGAGCATTCGTCTCGACATGGGTGGCCCGGTTCGGCGTGCCGACCGACATATCCTCGGACAGAGGCCCCCAGTTCACCTCCCACTTGTGGAATGCCATCACCGCCGGCCTCGGCACCAAGTTGCACAAGACAACAGCCTACCACCCGCAGGCCAACGGGCTCTGCGAGCGCTTTCATTGTTCCTTGAAAGCCTCCCTCCGCGCCAGCCTGGCCGACACCAGCTGGATCGACAAACTACCCTGGGTCCTCCTGGGATTGCGCACCGCGCCCAAAGAGGACTTCTGCGCCTCCGCGGCCGAGATGGTCTACAGCCAACCGCTCAGAGTACCAGGCGACTTCCTCCCCTGACAACGGAGCCGTGGTCGGCCGCCAGACAGCTTTCCCTGCACAGGACGCGGCCCAGCAATTCCGTCCAGTGCCCACTTCGCAACACGGCCCGCAGCCGTCCTACGTGCCTCGGGACTTACGACATGCGGAGTTCGTCTTCGTGCGCCGGGGCGCGCACAGAGGCCCGCTGCAGGCACCATACACCGGCCCCTTCTCAGTATTGGAGACGGGGGACAAAGCTTTTCTTATCGACGTCGGCGGGAAGCCGGACCTTATTTCAGTAGACCGCCTCAAACCGGCGCACCTGGACCTCAGCTTCCTGTTTCGTCCAGCTCTTCCCCCACGGCGGGGCAGACCTCCCGCCTTGGCGGCGGCCCCACAAGAGGACCAAGACACGCCAGAACCTTACTTCCCGGCCGCCGCCCCACCTTCGCCGGCAGCCCGTCCAGCCAGCCCACCGGCAGACCAGCCGCCAGACCAGCCGACGAACCAACCGGCCGACCTCCCAGACAGCCCTCCTCACACGCCAGATGGCTACTACAGCCGCTACGGCCGCTTGGTCAAACCTCCGCAGAGACTGACTTTTACAGTTAACGAGGATTCTGGGGGGGCGTATGTGGCGTTGCCACATTGGGGAAACGCTGTGTGTATGTAGATAAACCTGTATAATCCCCTTTTAACTGCTGTATTCCCCTCCCCCCGCAAGACAGTTGCAAGCTGAGAGGAATAAGGCATGTTCAGACTTGCCTGCTGCTGAGAGAAGGAAAACCAATCAGGTTCCAGCAGGTGACCAATCCGTGAGTCATCACAGGTTCGCGGGCTTCACGAATTCAGTACTGTATTGTGAGAGTTGGAGTAAAGACCTATTTCTTGTAGCTCGCTGTGTTGCCTATTTCTTTACGCGGGAGACTGTAGTCTCCCACAAGGTACTGTTTCTCGAGCTTAGTTGGAACAATGTAAGAGGCCGCGGATGGTGAGGTCTGAGTGGGAGTGGAGTGGTGAATTGAAATGACAGGCGACCGGAAGCTCAGGGTCACCCTTACGGACTGAACGGAGGTGTTCTGTAAAGTAGTCGCCCAATCTGCGTTTGGTCTCCCCAATGTAGAGGAGACCACATCGTGAGCAGCGAATACAGTATACTAGATTGCAAGGAAATACAAGTAAATCACTGTTTCACCTGGAAGGGGTGTTTGGGGCCCTGGACGGTGGGAAGGGAGGAGGTAAAGGGGCAGGTGTTGCATCTCCTGCACTAGCACGGGAAGGTGCCGGGCGAAGGGGGTGTTGGGACTGATAGCTGAGTGGACCAGGGTGTCGCGGAGGGAGCAGTCCCTTCGGAATGCTGAAAGGAGAGGGGAGGGGAAGATGTGTTTGTTGGTGGGATCACGCTGGAGGTGGCGGAAGATGATCCGTTCAATGTGGAGGCTGTTGGGGTGAAAGGTGAGGACAAGGGGAACCCTATCATGGTTCTGGGAGGGAGGGGCAGGGGTGAGGGCAGAAGTGTGGGAAATAGAACGGACGCGGTCAAGGATCATGTCAACCACAGTAGAGGGGAATCCTCGGTTGAGGAAAAAGGAAGACATGTCGGAAGCACTGGTGTGGAAGGTGGCATCGTCAGAACAGACACGGCGGAGAAACTGGGAGAATGGAATAGAGTCCTTACAGGAAGCGGGGTGGGAAGAAGTGTAGTCCAGGTAGTTGTGGGAGTCAGTGAGCTTGTATATGGATGTTGGTCGATAACCTATCGCCAGAAATGGAGACGGAGAAGTCGAGGAAGGGAAGGGAAAAGTCAGAGATGGACCATGTGAAGGTGAGGGAAGGGTGGAAATTGGAGGCAAAGTGAATGAAATTTTCTAGTTCAGGGCAAGAGCAGGAAACGGCACCGATACAGTCATCAATGTACCGGAAAAAAAGAGGTGAGGGAGGGGACCCGAGTAGGACTGGAACAAAGAATGTTCCACATGTCCCATGAAAAGGCAGGCATAGCTAGGACCCATCCAGGTTCCCATAGCAACACCTTTAATTTGGAGGAAGTGAGTGGAGTCAAAGGAGAAGTTGTTCAATGTGAGAACAAGTTCAGCCAGGCGGAGGAGGGTGGTGGTGGATGGGGACTGGTCGGGCCTCTGTTCAAGGAAGAAGCGGAGCGCCCTCAGGCCATCCTGGTGGGGGATGGAGGTGTAGAGGGATTGTACGTCCAGTGAAAAGGAGACGGTTGGGGCCAGGAAACTGCAAACTGTTAAAGTGGCGGAGGGCGTCCGAAGAGTCGCGGATGTAGGTGGGAAGAGACTGGACAAGGGGAGAAAAGATAGAGTCAAGATAGGAAGAGATAAGTGCCGTGGGGCAAGAACAGGCTGAAACGATGGGTCTACCAGGGCAGTCCTGTTTGTGGATCTTGGGAAGGATCTAGAAGCGGGCTGTGCGGGGTTGGGGAACTATGAGGTTGGTGGCAGCAGGGGGAAAATCTCCAGAGGAGATGAGGTCAGTGACAGTCTTGGAAACGGTGGTTTGATGTTCGGTCATGGGGTCATGGTCCAGGTGGAGGTAGGAGGCGGTGTCGGAGAGTTGGCGTTCAGCCTTCGCACAGTCGAGGTCGGTTCGCCAAACAACAACAGCACCACCCTTGTCAGCAGGTTTAATGACAATGTCAGGGTTGGATCTAAGAGAATGGAGTGCTGCAAGTTCAGAGGGAGGCTGGTTGGAGTGAGGGGAGCAGAGAAATGGAGACGGCCGATGTCACGGCGGCAGTTTGCAATGAAAAGATCTAGAGAGGGTAAGAGGCCAGGGGGAGGGGTCCAGGTAGAACGGGAATTCTGAAAGTGGGAGAAAGGAATATAAGAGAATGACGCTGAGGCCACAGCACTCCCTTTCAGCCAATAGGGAACAGGAGCTCTGAACAACTGCATAAAATCAAAAGAAAAGCACTGCGGATGCTGGAAATCTGAAATAAAAGCAGAAAATGCTGGAGACACTCAGCAGGTCAGGCAGCATCTGTGGAGAGAGAAAGAGAGTTAATGTTTCAGGTCGATGACATTTCATCAGAACTGGGAGATGTTAGAGATGAATCCGCTTTTAAGCAGATAGAGAGGCAGGGAAAAGGGGGCTAAGAGAAGGGAAGGTCTGTGATGGAGATTCAATGACAAAAGGGATGAAGGTGCAAAGTAAAAGGAGATAGTCGTGGGACAAATACAGAAACAGAAGATGTGTCCAGAGGAGGTGGAAATGCAGAGGGGGAGGGAAGCTTGGAAAATCTGGCAACGGCTCCCGCGGCCCGGGAATATGGCAGAAGAAAGGCGGGAAGAGCCCAGGGGTACGGACCCCACCGGCCGGGTACCCCTGGGGTTCCCCTTTCACCATTACCACCCCCCCAGCCACCCCTGCGGACTCTACAGCTCATTACTGCGGGTGCTCGACAACTCACCAGCTGCTCTCGCATATCCACCACCGACTCGTTCTCATCGTAAAACCCAAAGTGACTGGAAAAGAAATGGTCAGTCAGAAAGGGGCGGCAATCAGCAGACAACATTCAGCTAGTATCAGAGTGGGGTGGGAGGGGGGTTTGGAATTAGTCAGCTGCAGGGGGAAGGGGTGGGGGGGAGGGGGAGGGGAATCACCGATCTCAGGGAGTCCCAAAATCGTATGAAGCGCACCGAGTACATCAGCTGAACCCTCCAGACTGAGGCAGGGACCAAGGGAAGAGTGAATCCGAAACCTTGCCGTCACAACAGAAGAGGAACACAGGAACAAAACCCTGGTCCCTCAACCACATCCCACCGAGAGCTGGTATTTTTTAACCTTCTTCCCCACAACGTTTTATATTTTTAATCAGCAGTTTGGTTTCATTATCTAATTTCTCTCCTGTCCATCTCTCCCAGCTGTTCTGACACTTTGCTAAATCTCGGTGCGCAATGTAACCAGCTTCCAACAAGTGTCAGGGACCCCGGGCAAGATCACACAGAATGCTCCACACGAGCCTCCTCCCACCCCTCTTCATCTCACCCCATCAACAGAACCTTCCATTCCTTTCTCCCTCATGCGCTTACCCAGCTTCCCCTTAAATGTATCTATACTATTCGCCTCAACCGCTCCCTGTGGTAGCGAGTTCCACATTCTCACCACCCTCTGGGTAAAGACGTTTCTCCTGAATTATTATTGGATTTATTAGTGACGATCTTATATTGATGGCCCCTAGTTTTGGTTTCTCCCACAAGTGGAAAAACCTTCTCTGCGTCTATCCTAGCAAACACTTCCATAATTTGAAAGACCTCTATCAGGTCGCCCCTCAGCCTTCTCTGTGAGAGAACAGAGCCCCAGCCTGTTCAATCTTTCCCGATAGGCATCATCTCTCCGCTCTGGCATCATCCTTGTAAATCATTCTTTTTTGCGCCTTCTGCAGTATCTCGCACTCGAACATTGGGTGCAGAGCCCGATACTGGCAGGGCCCGATACTGGCAGAGCCCGGTACTGGCAGAGCCCGATACTGGCAGAGGTCTGGAGACTGCCCGTCGCCCCTTCTCAGCAGGGCAATGGAGGCTGGCACATACTAACCTCGAAACAGAGGGCACCCCCGCCCCCCGTGCCCCCACCCCTCATCGCCTTCACCCTCTACCCCCACCCCCGTCACACAGACCGACTCGTACCTCGACTGCCATGGGGTTATGACCCCATCGTCCGGTCCGCCAATCAGAATAAGATTCCTGACCCTCAGAAAATTTTTCTTCCATTCTAATAAAAAGGACAAAAAAAGTTTTTTTTAAAAAGAACAGAAACACTGTCACAGTCTGGTAAATAACCACCATTACAGCCCATGGAGCAGGGAAAGGTAAGACATGGAACCATTGGGACTGGGTGGTGCAGTGGGTCAGACACTGTCCTTTCACCCTCTGGGACTGGGTGGTGCAGTGGGTCAGACACTGTCCTTTCACCCTCTGGGACTGGGTGGTGCAGTGGGTCAGACACTGTCCTTTCCCCCTCTGGGACTGGGTGGTGCAGTGGGTCAGACACTGTCCTTTCCCCCTCTGGGACTGGGTGGTGCAGTGGGTCAGACACTGTCCTTTCCCCCTCTGGGACTGGGTGGTGCAGTGGGTCAGACACTGTCCTTTCACCCTCTGGGACTGGGTGGTGCAGTAGGTCAGACACTGTCCTTTCCCCCTCTGGGACTGGGTGGTGCGGTGGGTCAGACCCTGTCCTTTCCCCCTCTGGGACTGGGTGGTGCAGTGGGTCAGACACTGTCCTTTCCCCCTCTGAGACTGGGTGGTGCGGTGGGTCAGACCCTGTCCTTTCACCCTCTGGGACTGGGTGGTGCGGTGGGTCAGACCCTGTCCTTTCCCTCTCTGGGACTGGGTGGTGCAGTGGGTCAGACCCTGTCCTTTCCCCCACTGGGACTGGGTGGTGCAGTGGGTCAGACAGTGACCTTTCACCCTCTGGGACTGGGTGGTGCATTGGGCAGACAGTGACCTTTCCCCCTCTGGGACTGGGTGGTGCAGTGGGTCAGACACTGTCCTTTCCCCCTCTGGGACTGGCTGGTGCAGTGGGTCAGACACTGTCTGTTCCCCCTCTGGGACTGGGTGGTGCAGTGGGTCAGACACTGTCCTTTCACCCTCTGGGACTGGGTGGTGCGGTGGGTCAGACACTGTCCT
Source organism: Somniosus microcephalus (assembly GCF_052327205.1). Lineage (NCBI taxonomy): Eukaryota > Metazoa > Chordata > Chondrichthyes > Squaliformes > Somniosidae > Somniosus > Somniosus microcephalus. Next base: position 151,999,655 of record NW_028225179.1, read on the forward strand.
TTCACCCTCTGGGACTGGGTGGTGCAGTGGGTCAGACACTGTCCTTTCACCCTCTGGGACTGGGTGGTGCAGTGGGTCAGACACTGTCCTTTCACCCTCTGGGACTGGGTGGTGCAGCGGGTCAGACACTGTCCTTTGCCCCTCTGGGACTGGGTGGTGCAGCGGGTCAGACCCTGTCCTTTCACCCTCTGGGACTGGGTGGTGCAGTGGGTCAGACACTGACCTTTCCCCCTCTGGGACTGGGTGGTGCAGTGGGTCAGACACTGTCCTTTCACCCTCTGGGACTGGGTAGTGCAGTGGGTCAGTCACTGAACATTCCCCCTCTGGGACTGGGTGGTGCAGTGGGTCAGACACTGTCCTTTCACTCTCTGGGACTGGGTGGTGCGGTGGGTCAGACACTGACCTTTCCCCCTCTGGGACTGGGTGGTGCAGTGGGTCAGACACTGACCTTTCACCCTCTGGGACTGGGTGGTGCAGTGGGTCACACACTGACCTTTCACCCTCTGGGACTGGGTGGTGCAGTGTGTCAGACACTGTCCTTTCCCCCTCTGGGACTGGGCGGTGCGGTGGGTCAGACACTGTCCTTTCCCCCTCTGGGACTGTGCGGTGCAGTGGGTCCCTTTCCCCCTCTGGGACTGGGTGGTGCGGTGGGTCAGACACTGTCCTTTCACCCTCTGGGTCTGGGTGGTGCAGTCGGTCAGACACTGTCCTTTCCCCCTCTGGGACTGGGTGGTGCGGTGGGTCAGACCCTGTCCTTTCACCCTCTGGGACTGGGTGGTGCAGTGGGTCAGACACTGTCCTTTCCCTCTCTGGGACTGGGCGGTGCAGTGGGTCCCTTTCCCCCTCTGGGACTGGGTGGTGCGGTGGGTCAGACACTGTCCTTTCACCCTCTGGGACTGGGTGGTGCAGTAGGTCAGACACTGTCCTTTCCCCCTCTGGGACTGGGCGGTGCAGTGGGTCCCTTTCCCCCTCTGGGACTGGGTGGTGCGGTGGGTCAGACACTGTCCTTTCCCCCTCTGGGACTGGGTGGTGCAGTGGGTCAGACACTGTCCTTTCCCCCTCTGGGACTGGGCGGTGCAGTGGGTCAGACACTGTCCTTTCACCCTCTGGGACTGGGTGGTGCAGTGGGTCAGACACTGACCTTTCACCGTCTGGGACTGGGTGGTGCAGTGGGTCAGACACTGTCCTTTCACCCTCTGGGACTGGGTGGTGCAGTGGGTCAGACACTGTCCTTTCCCCCTCTGGGACCGGGTTCAACTCCAGTCCAGTTTACTGGAATTAAATTGTGTCTCTCTATTGGTTATCAATGGAGCTTATCAATGCAGTCCCTTGTCTGCTGGTCTACCGCATAATACGGCCATTCAGGCCGACTACAAACTGAAGTAGAAAATGAAAAATACAAACATGTGCAACAGAGTGCTCCTCTCGCTTTGCTGGGTAGAGGGAGCATTACTCTATCTAACCCGTGCTGTACCTGCCCTGGAAGTGTTTGATGGGACAGTGTAGAGGGAGATTTACTCTGTATCTAATCCATGCTGTACCTGCCCTGGGAGTGTTTGATGGGACAGTGTAGAGGGAGATTTACTCTGTATCTAACCCGTGCTGTACCTGCCCTGGGAGTGTTTGATGGGGCAGTGTAGAGGGAGCTTTACTCTGTATCTAACCCGTGCTGCACCTGCCCTGGGAGTGTTTGATGGGACAGTGTAGAGGGAGCTTTACTCTGTATCTAACCCGTGCTGTACCTGCCCTGGGAGTGTTTGATGGGACAGTGGAGAGGAAGCTTTACTCTGTATCTAACCCGTGCTGTACCTGCCCTGGGAGTATTTGATGGGACAGTGTAGAGGGAGATTTACTCCGTATCTAACCCTTGCTGTACCTGCCCTGGGAGTATTTGATGGGACACTGTAGAGGGAGCATTACTCTATCTAACCCGTGCTGTACCTGCCCTGGGAGTGTTTGATGGGATAGTGTAGAGGGAGCGTTACTCTGTATCTAACCCGTACTGTACCTGCCCTGGGAGTGTTTGATGGGACAGTGTAGAGGGAGCTTTACTGTGTATCTAACCCGTGCTGTACCTGCCCTGGGAGTGTTTGATGGGACAGTGTAGAGGGAGATTTACTCTGTATCTAACCCTTGCTGTACCTGCCCTGGGAGTATTTGATGGGACAGTGTAGAGGGAGCTTTACTCTGTATCTAACCCGTGCTGTACCTGCATTGGGAGTGTTTGATGGGACAGTGTTGAGGGAGCTTTACTCTGTATCTAATCCGTGCTGTACCTGCCCTGGGAGTGTTTGATGGGACAGTGTAGAGGGAGCGTTACTCTGTATCTAACCCGTGCTGTACCTGCCCTGGGAGTGTTTGATGGGACAGTGTAGAGGGAGCTTTACTCTGTATCTAATCCGTGCTGTACCTGAACTGGGAGTGTTTGATGGGACAGTGTAGAGGGAGATTTACTCTGTATCTAACCCTTGCTGTACCTGCCCTGGGAGTATTTGATGGGACAGTGTAGAGGGAGCTTTACTCTGTATCTAACCCGTGCTGTACCTGCATTGGGAGTGTTTGATGGACAGTGTAGAGGGAGCTTTACTCTGTATCTAACCCGTGCTGTACCTGCATTGGGAGTGTTTGATGGGACAGTGTTGAGGGAGCTTTACTCTGTATCTAATCCATGCTGTACCTGCCCTGGGAGTGTTTGATGGGACAGTGTAGAGGGAGATTTACTCTGTATCTAACCCTTGCTGCACCTGCCCTGGGAGTGTTTGATGGGACAGTGTCGAGGGAGCATTACTCTGTATCTAACCCGTGCTGTACCTGCCCTGGGAGTGTTTGATGGGACAGTGTAGAGGGAGCTTTACTCTGTATCTAACCTGTGCTGTACCTGACCTGGGAGTATTTGATGGGACAGTGTAGAGGGAGCATTACTCTATCTAACCCGTGCTGTACCTGCCCTGGGAGTGTTTGATGGGACAGTGTAGAGGGAGCTTTACTCTGTATCTAACCCTTGCTGTACCTGCCCTGGGAGTGTTTGATGGGACAGTGTAGAGGGAGCTTTACTCTGTATCTAACCCGTGCTGTACCTGCCCTGGGAGTATTTGATGGGACAGTGTAGAGGGAGCTTTACTCTGTATCTAACCCGTGCTGTACCTGCATTGGGACTGTTTGATGGACAGTGTAGAGGGAGCTTTACTCTGTATCTAACCCGTGCTGTACCTGCATTGGGAGTGTTTGATGGACAGTGTAGAGGGAGCTTTACTCTGTATCTAATCCATGCTGTACCTGCCCTGGGAGTGTTTGATGGGACAGTGTAGAGGGAGATTTACTCTGTATCTAACCCGTGCTGTACCTGCCCTGGGAGTGTTTGATGGGACAGTGTAGAGGGAGCTTTACTCTGTATCTAACCTGTGCTGTACCTGACCTGGGAGTATTTGATGGGACAGTGTAGAGGGAGCTTTACTCTGTATCTAACCCATGCTGTACCTACCCTGGTAATGTTTGATGGGACAGTGTAGAGGGAGCATTACTCTGTATCTAACCCGTGTTGTGCCTGCCCTGGGAGTGCTTGATGGGACAGTGTAGAGGGAGCTTTACTCTGTATCTAACCCGTGCTGTACCTACCCTGGTAATGTTTGATGGGACAATGTAGAGGGAGCATTACTCTGTATCTAACCCGTGCTGTACCTGCCCTCGGGGTGTTTGATGGGACAGTGTAGAGGGAGCTTTACTCTGTATCTAACCCGTGCTGTACCTGCCCTGGGAGTGTTTGATGGGACAGTGTAGAGGGAGCTTTACTCTATATCTAACCCGTGCTGTACCTGCCCTCGGGGTGTTTGCTGGGACAGTGTAGAGGGAGCATTACTCTGTATCTAACACATGCAATCCATCTCCTTATTACCTGTGGCATTGGGGGTCTCCCTCTCATTGTTCAGGATTGCCAGGTAATCACTGGTGTTGAGGTAAAGGTCATGATGGTGAGGGTCTGAAACAGACACAGAAAGAAATCAGACATACAGGACTGATCAGGTCACTAGTTATATTAGGAACACACCGACACTCACACTGTACACGGAGACAGTGTGGAACACACCGACACTCACACTGTACACGGTGCACGGAGACAGTGTGGAGCACACCGACACTCACACTGTACACGGTGCACAGAGACAGTGTCTAACACGCCAACACTCACACCATACACGGAGACAGTGTGGAACACACCGACACTCACACTGTACACGGAGACTGTGTGGAACACATCGTCACTCTCACTGTACACGATGCACGGAGACAGCGTGGAACACACCGACACTCACACTGTACACGGAGACAGTGTGGAACACACCGACACTCACACTGTACACGGTGCACGGAGACAGTGTGTAACACACCGACACTCACACTGTACACGGAGACAGTGTGTAACACACCGACACTCACACTGTACACGGAGACAGTGTGTAACACACCGACACTCACACTGTACACGGTGCACGGAGACAGTGTGTAACACACCGACACTCACACAATACACGGTGCACGGAGACAGTGTGGAACACACCGACACTCTCACTGTATACGGAGACAGTATGGAACACAGCGACACTCACACTGTACACGGAGACAGCGTGGAACACACCAACACTCACACAATACACGGTGCACGGAGACAGTGTGGAACACAGCGACACTCACACTGTACACGGTGCACGGAGACAGTGTGGAACACACAGAGACTCACACTGTACACGGTGCACGGAGACAGTGTGGAACACACAGACACTCACACTGTACACGGTGCACGGAGACAGTGTAGAACACACTGACAGTCACACTGTACACGGAGACAGTGTGGAACACACCGACACTCACCCTCTACATGGTGCACAGGGACAGTGTGGAACACACCAACACTCACACTGTATACGGTGCACGGAGACAGTGTGTAACACACCGACACTCACACTGCACATGGTGCACGGAGACAGCGTGGAACACAGCGACACTCACCCTGTACACGGAGACAGTATGGAACACACCGACACTCACACTGTACATTGTACAGGGCGACAGTGTGGAACACACCGACACTCACACTGTACACGGAGACAGTGTGGAAGACACCGACACTCACACTGCACACGATGCACGGAGACAGTGTGGAACACAGCGACACTCACACTGTACACGGAGACAGTATGGAACACACAGACACTCACACTGTACATTGTACAGGGCGACAGTGTGGAACACACCGACACTCACACTGTACACGGAGACAGTGTGGAAGACACCGACACTCACACTGTACACGGTGCACAGAGACAGTGTGGAACACACCGACACGCTCACTGTACACACAGACAGTGTGGAACACACCGACACTCACACTGTACACGGTGCACGGAGACAGTGTGTAACACACCGACACTCACACTGTATACGGAGACAGTGTGGAACACACCGACACTCACACTGTACACGGTGCACGGAGACAGTGTGGAACACACCGACACTCTCACTGTACACGGAGACAGCGTGGAACACACCGACACTCACACTGTACACGGAGACAGTGTGTAACACAGCGACACTCACACTGTACACGGAGATAGTGTGGAACACACCGACACTCACACTGTACACGGAGACAGTGTGTAACACAGCGACACTCACACTGTACACGGAGATAGTGTGGAACACACCGACACTCACACTGTACACGGAGACAGTGTGGAACACACCGACACTCACACTGTACACAGTGCATGGAGACAGTGTGGAACACACCGACACTCACACTGTACACGGACATAGTGTGTAACACACCGAAACTCACACTGTACACGCTGCACGGAGACAGTGTGGAACACACCGACACTCTCACTGTACACGGAGACAGTGTGGAACACACCGACACTCACACTGTACACGGTGCACGGAAACAGTGTGGAACACACCGACCCTCACACTTTACACGGAGACAGTGTGGAACACACCGACACTCACACCGTACGCGGACATAGTGTGTAACACACCGACACTCACACTGCACACGGTGCACGGAGACAGTGTGGAACACACCGACACTCACACTGCACACGGTGCACGGAGACAGTGTGGAACACACCGACACTCACACTGTACACGGAGACAGCGTGGAACACAGCGACACTCACACTGTATACGGAGACAGTATGGAACACAGCGACACTCACACTGTACACGGAGACAGCGTGGAACACACCGACACTCACACAATACACGGTGCACGGAGACAGTGTGGAACACACAGACACTCACACTGTACACGGTGCACGGAGACAGTGTAGAACACACTGACAGTCACACTGTACACGGAGACAGTGTGGAACACACCGACACTCACTCTCTACATGGTGCACAGGGACAGTGTGGAACACACCAACACTCACACTGTATACGGTGCACGGAGACAGTGTGTAACACACCGACACTCACACTGCACATGGTGCATGGAGACAGCGTGGAACACAGCGACACTCACACTGTATACGGAGACAGTATGGAACACACCGACACTCACACTGTACACGGAGACAGTGTGGAACACACCGACACTCACACTGTACACGGAGACAGTATGGAACACACAGACACTCACACTGTACATGGTGCACAGAGACAGTGTGGAACACACCGACACGCTCACTGTACACACAGACAGTGTGGAACACACCGACACTCACACTGTACACGGTGCACGGAGACAGTGTGTAACACACCGACACTCACACTGTATACGGAGACAGTGTGGAACACACCGACACTCACACTGTACACGGTGCACGGAGACAGTGTGGAACACACCGACACTCACTGTACACGGAGACAGTGTGGAACACACCGACACTCACACTGTACACGGAGACAGTGTGGAACACACCGACACTCACACTGTACACAGTGCATGGAGACAGTGTGGAACACACCGACACTCACACTGTACACGGACATAGTGTGGAACACACCGACACTCACACTGTACACGGAGACAGTGCGTAACACACCGACACTCACACTGTACACGGAGACAGTGTGGAACACACCGACACTCACACTGTACACAGTGCATGGAGACAGTGTGGAACACACCGACACTCACACTGTACACGGACATAGTGTGTAACACACCGAAACTCACACTGTACACGCTGCACGGAGACAGTGTGGAACACACCGACACTCTCAATGTACACGGAGACAGTGTGGAACACACCGACACTCACACTGTACACGGTGCACGGAAACAGTGTGGAACACACCGACCCTCACACTTTACACGGAGACAGTGTGGAACACACCGACACTCACCCTGTACATGGTGCACAGGGACAGTGTGGAACACACCGACACTCACCCTGTACATGGTGCACAGGGACAGTGTGGAACACACCGACACTCACACTGTACGCGGACATAGTGTGTAACACACCGACACTCACACTGCACACGGTGCACGGAGACAGTGTGGAACACACCGACACTCACACTGTATACGGTGCACGGAGACAGTGTGTAACACACCGACACTCTCACTGTCCACGGAGACAGTGTGGAACACACCGACACTCACACTGAACACGGAGACAGTGTGGAACACACCGACACTCACACTGTACACGGAGACAGCGTGGAACACACCGACACTCACACAATACACGGTGCACGGAGACAGTGTGGAACACACCGACACTCACACTGTACACGGTGCACGGAGACAGTGTGGAACACACCGACACTCACACTGTACACGGTGCACGGAGACAGTGTGGAACACACAGACAGTCACACTGTACACGGAGACAGTGTGGAACACACCGACACTCACACTGTACACGGTGCATAGAGACAGTGTGGAACACACCGACACTCACACTTTACACGGCGACAGTGTGGAACACACTGACACTCACCCTGTACATGCTGCACAGGGACAGTGTGGAACACACCGACACTCACACTGTACACTGTACGCGGACATAGTGTGTAACACACCGACACTCACACTGTACACGGTGCACGGAAACAGTGTGGAACACACCGACACTCACACTGTATACGGTGCACGGACACAGTGTGTAACACACCGACACTCACACTGTACACGGTGCACAGAGACAGTGTGTAACACACCGACACTCACACTGCACACGGTGCACGGAGACAGCGTGGAACACAGCGACACTCACACTGTATACGGAGACAGTATGGAACACACCGACACTCACACTGTACACGGAGACAGTGTGGAACACACCGACGCTCACACTGTACACGGAGACAGTGTGGAACACACCGACACTCACACTGTACATTGTACAGGGCGACAGTGTGGAACACACCGACACTCTCACTGTACACAGAGACAGTGTGGAACACACCGACACTCACACTGTACACAGAGACAGTGTGGAAGACACCGACACTCTCACTGTACACGGTGCACGGAGACAGTGTGGAACACACCGACACTCACACTGTACACGGAGACAGTGTGGAACACACCGACACGCTCACTGTACACAGAGACAGTGTGGAACACACCGACACTCACACTGTACACGGCGCACGGAGACAGTGTGTAACACACCGACACTCACACTGTATACGGAGACAGTGTGGAACACACCGACACTCACACTGTACACGGTGCACGGAGACAGTGTGGAACACACCGACACTCTCACTGTACACGGTGCACGGAGACAGTGTGGAACACAGCGACAGTCACACTGTACACGGTGCACGGAGACAGTGTGGAACACAGAGACACTCACACTGTACACGGAGACAGTGTGGAACACACCGACAGTCACACTGTACACGGTGCACGGAGACAGTGTGTAACACACCGACATTCACACTGTACACGGAGACAGTGTGGAACACACCGACACACACTGTACACGGAGACAGTGTGTAACACACCGACACTCACACTGTACACGGAGACAGTGTGGAACACACAGACACTCACACTGTACACGGAGACAGTGTGTAACACATCGACACAGACTGTACACGGAGACAGTGTGTAACACACCGACACTCACAATGTACACGGAGACAGTGTGGAACACACAGACACTCACACTGTACACGGTGCACGGAGACAGTGTGGAACACAGCGACAATCACACTGTGCACGGTGCACGGAGACAGTGTGTAACACACCAACACTCACACTGTACACGGAGACAGTGTGTAACACACCGACCCTCACACTGTACATGATGCACGGAGACAGTGTGTAACACACCGACACTCACACTGTACATTGAGACAGTGTGTAACACACCAACACTCTCACTGTACACGGAGCACGGAGACAGTGTGTAACACAGCGACACTCACACTGTACACGGTAACAGTGTGTAACACACCGACACTCACAATGTACACGGAGACAGTGTGGAACACACCGACACTCACACTGTACACGGAGACAGCGTGCAACACCGACACTCACACTGTACGCGGAGCACAGAGACAGTGTGGAACACACCGAGACTCCCACTGTACACGGTGCACAGAGACAGTGTGGAACACAGCGACACTTACACTGTACACAGAGACAGTGTGGAACACACCGACTCTCTCACTGTACACGGAGGCAGCGTGGAACACACCAGCACTCACACTGTACACGGTGCACGGAGACAGCGTGGAACACAGCGACACTCACACTGTATACGGAGACAGTATGGAACACACCGACACTCACACTGTACACGGAGACAGTGTGGAACACACCGACACTCACACTGTACACGGAGACAGTATGGAACACACAGACACTCACACTGTACATTGTACAGGGCGACAGTGTGGAACACACCGACACTCACACTGTACACGGAGACAGTGTGGAAGACACCGACACTCACACTGTACACGGTGCACAGAGACAGTGTGGAACACACCGACACGCTCACTGTACACACACAGACAGTGTGGAACACACCGACACTCACACTGTACACGGTGCACGGAGACAGTGTGTAACACACCGACACTCACACTGTATACGGAGACAGTGTGGAACACACCGACACTCACACTGTACACGGTGCACGGAGACAGTGTGGAACACAGCGACACTTACACTGTACACAGAGACAGTGTGGAACACACCGACTCTCTCAATGTACACGGAGGCAGCGTGGAACACACCAGCACTCACACTGTACACGGTGCACGGAGACAGCGTGGAACACAGCGACACTCACACTGTATACGGAGACAGTATGGAACACACCGACACTCACACTGTACACGGAGACAGTGTGGAACACACCGACACTCACACTGTACACGGTGCACGGAGACAGTGTGGAACACACAGACACTCACACTGTACACGGTGCACGGAGACAGTGTAGAACACACTGACAGTCACACTGTACACGGAGACAGTGTGGAACACACCGACACTCACCCTCTACATGGTGCACAGGGACAGTGTGGAACACACCAACACTCACACTGTATACGGTGCACGGAGACAGTGTGTAACACACCGACACTCACACTGCACATGGTGCACGGAGACAGCGTGGAACACAGCGACACTCACCCTGTACACGGAGACAGTATGGAACACACCGACACTCACACTGTACATTGTACAGGGCGACAGTGTGGAACACACCGACACTCACACTGTACACGGAGACAGTGTGGAAGACACCGACACTCACACTGCACATGATGCACGGAGACAGTGTGGAACACAGCGACACTCACACTGTACACGGAGACAGTATGGAACACACAGACACTCACACTGTACATTGTACAGGGCGACAGTGTGGAACACACCGACACTCACACTGTACACGGAGACAGTGTGGAAGACACCGACACTCACACTGTACACGGTGCACAGAGACAGTGTGGAACACACCGACACGCTCACTGTACACACAGACAGTGTGGAACACACCGACACTCACACTGTACACGGTGCACGGAGACAGTGTGTAACACACCGACACTCACACTGTATACGGAGACAGTGTGGAACACACCGACACTCACACTGTACACGGTGCACGGAGACAGTGTGGAACACACCGACACTCTCACTGTACACGGAGACAGCGTGGAACACACCGACACTCACACTGTACACGGAGACAGTGTGTAACACAGCGACACTCACACTGTACACGGAGATAGTGTGGAACACACCGACACTCACACTGTACACGGAGACAGTGTGTAACACAGCGACACTCACACTGTACACGGAGATAGTGTGGAACACACCGACACTCACACTGTACACGGAGACAGTGTGGAACACACCGACACTCACACTGTACACAGTGCATGGAGACAGTGTGGAACACACCGACACTCACACTGTACACGGACATAGTGTGTAACACACCGAAACTCACACTGTACACGCTGCACGGAGACAGTGTGGAACACACCGACACTCTCACTGTACACGGAGACAGTGTGGAACACACCGACACTCACACTGTACACGGTGCACGGAAACAGTGTGGAACACACCGACCCTCACACTTTACACGGAGACAGTGTGGAACACACCGACACTCACACCGTACGCGGACATAGTGTGTAACACACCGACACTCACACTGCACACGGTGCACGGAGACAGTGTGGAACACACCGACACTCACACTGCACACGGTGCACGGAGACAGTGTGGAACACACCGACACTCACACTGTACACGGAGACAGCGTGGAACACAGCGACACTCACACTGTATACGGAGACAGTATGGAACACAGCGACACTCACACTGTACACGGAGACAGCGTGGAACACACCGACACTCACACAATACACGGTGCACGGAGACAGTGTGGAACACACAGACACTCACACTGTACACGGTGCACGGAGACAGTGTAGAACACACTGACAGTCACACTGTACACGGAGACAGTGTGGAACACACCGACACTCACTCTCTACATGGTGCACAGGGACAGTGTGGAACACACCAACACTCACACTGTATACGGTGCACGGAGACAGTGTGTAACACACCGACACTCACACTGCACATGGTGCATGGAGACAGCGTGGAACACAGCGACACTCACACTGTATACGGAGACAGTATGGAACACACCGACACTCACACTGTACACGGAGACAGTGTGGAACACACCGACACTCACACTGTACACGGAGACAGTATGGAACACACAGACACTCACACTGTACATGGTGCACAGAGACAGTGTGGAACACACCGACACGCTCACTGTACACACAGACAGTGTGGAACACACCGACACTCACACTGTACACGGTGCACGGAGACAGTGTGTAACACACCGACACTCACACTGTATACGGAGACAGTGTGGAACACACCGACACTCACACTGTACACGGTGCACGGAGACAGTGTGGAACACACCGACACTCTCACTGTACACGGAGACAGTGTGGAACACACCGACACTCACACTGTACACGGAGACAGTGTGGAACACACCGACACTCACACTGTACACAGTGCATGGAGACAGTGTGGAACACACCGACACTCACACTGTACACGGACATAGTGTGGAACACACCGACACTCACACTGTACACGGAGACAGTGCGTAACACACCGACACTCACACTGTACACGGAGACAGTGTGGAACACACCGACACTCACACTGTACACAGTGCATGGAGACAGTGTGGAACACACCGACACTCACACTGTACACGGACATAGTGTGTAACACACCGAAACTCACACTGTACACGCTGCACGGAGACAGTGTGGAACACACCGACACTCTCAATGTACACGGAGACAGTGTGGAACACACCGACACTCACACTGTACACGGTGCACGGAAACAGTGTGGAACACACCGACCCTCACACTTTACACGGAGACAGTGTGGAACACACCGACACTCACCCTGTACATGGTGCACAGGGACAGTGTGGAACACACCGACACTCACCCTGTACATGGTGCACAGGGACAGTGTGGAACACACCGACACTCACACTGTACGCGGACATAGTGTGTAACACACCGACACTCACACTGCACACGGTGCACGGAGACAGTGTGGAACACACCGACACTCACACTGTATACGGTGCACGGAGACAGTGTGTAACACACCGACACTCTCACTGTCCACGGAGACAGTGTGGAACACACCGACACTCACACTGAACACGGAGACAGTGTGGAACACACCGACACTCACACTGTACACGGAGACAGCGTGGAACACACCGACACTCACACAATACACGGTGCACGGAGACAGTGTGGAACACACCGACACTCACACTGTACACGGTGCACGGAGACAGTGTGGAACACACCGACACTCACACTGTACACGGTGCACGGAGACAGTGTGGAACACACAGACAGTCACACTGTACACGGAGACAGTGTGGAACACACCGACACTCACACTGTACACGGTGCATAGAGACAGTGTGGAACACACCGACACTCACACTTTACACGGCGACAGTGTGGAACACACTGACACTCACCCTGTACATGCTGCACAGGGACAGTGTGGAACACACCGACACTCACACTGTACACTGTACGCGGACATAGTGTGTAACACACCGACACTCACACTGTACACGGTGCACGGAAACAGTGTGGAACACACCGACACTCACACTGTATACGGTGCACGGACACAGTGTGTAACACACCGACACTCACACTGTACACGGTGCACAGAGACAGTGTGTAACACACCGACACTCACACTGCACACGGTGCACGGAGACAGCGTGGAACACAGCGACACTCACACTGTATACGGAGACAGTATGGAACACACCGACACTCACACTGTACACGGAGACAGTGTGGAACACACCGACGCTCACACTGTACACGGAGACAGTGTGGAACACACCGACACTCACACTGTACATTGTACAGGGCGACAGTGTGGAACACACCGACACTCTCACTGTACACAGAGACAGTGTGGAACACACCGACACTCACACTGTACACAGAGACAGTGTGGAAGACACCGACACTCTCACTGTACACGGTGCACGGAGACAGTGTGGAACACACCGACACTCACACTGTACACGGAGACAGTGTGGAACACACCGACACGCTCACTGTACACAGAGACAGTGTGGAACACACCGACACTCACACTGTACACGGCGCACGGAGACAGTGTGTAACACACCGACACTCACACTGTATACGGAGACAGTGTGGAACACACCGACACTCACACTGTACACGGTGCACGGAGACAGTGTGGAACACACCGACACTCTCACTGTACACGGTGCACGGAGACAGTGTGGAACACAGCGACAGTCACACTGTACACGGTGCACGGAGACAGTGTGGAACACAGAGACACTCACACTGTACACGGAGACAGTGTGGAACACACCGACAGTCACACTGTACACGGTGCACGGAGACAGTGTGTAACACACCGACATTCACACTGTACACGGAGACAGTGTGGAACACACCGACACACACTGTACACGGAGACAGTGTGTAACACACCGACACTCACACTGTACACGGAGACAGTGTGGAACACACAGACACTCACACTGTACACGGAGACAGTGTGTAACACATCGACACAGACTGTACACGGAGACAGTGTGTAACACACCGACACTCACAATGTACACGGAGACAGTGTGGAACACACAGACACTCACACTGTACACGGTGCACGGAGACAGTGTGGAACACAGCGACAATCACACTGTGCACGGTGCACGGAGACAGTGTGTAACACACCAACACTCACACTGTACACGGAGACAGTGTGTAACACACCGACCCTCACACTGTACATGATGCACGGAGACAGTGTGTAACACACCGACACTCACACTGTACATTGAGACAGTGTGTAACACACCAACACTCTCACTGTACACGGAGCACGGAGACAGTGTGTAACACAGCGACACTCACACTGTACACGGTAACAGTGTGTAACACACCGACACTCACAATGTACACGGAGACAGTGTGGAACACACCGACACTCACACTGTACACGGAGACAGCGTGCAACACCGACACTCACACTGTACGCGGAGCACAGAGACAGTGTGGAACACACCGAGACTCCCACTGTACACGGTGCACAGAGACAGTGTGGAACACAGCGACACTTACACTGTACACAGAGACAGTGTGGAACACACCGACTCTCTCACTGTACACGGAGGCAGCGTGGAACACACCAGCACTCACACTGTACACGGTGCACGGAGACAGCGTGGAACACAGCGACACTCACACTGTATACGGAGACAGTATGGAACACACCGACACTCACACTGTACACGGAGACAGTGTGGAACACACCGACACTCACACTGTACACGGAGACAGTATGGAACACACAGACACTCACACTGTACATTGTACAGGGCGACAGTGTGGAACACACCGACACTCACACTGTACACGGAGACAGTGTGGAAGACACCGACACTCACACTGTACACGGTGCACAGAGACAGTGTGGAACACACCGACACGCTCACTGTACACACACAGACAGTGTGGAACACACCGACACTCACACTGTACACGGTGCACGGAGACAGTGTGTAACACACCGACACTCACACTGTATACGGAGACAGTGTGGAACACACCGACACTCACACTGTACACGGTGCACGGAGACAGTGTGGAACACAGCGACACTTACACTGTACACAGAGACAGTGTGGAACACACCGACTCTCTCAATGTACACGGAGGCAGCGTGGAACACACCAGCACTCACACTGTACACGGTGCACGGAGACAGCGTGGAACACAGCGACACTCACACTGTATACGGAGACAGTATGGAACACACCGACACTCACACTGTACACGGAGACAGTGTGGAACACACCGACACTCACACTGTACACGGAGACAGTATGGAACACACAGACACTCACACTGTACATTGTACAGGGCGACAGTGTGGAACACACCGACACTCACACTGTACACGGAGACAGTGTGGAAGACACCGACACTCACACTGTACACGGTGCACAGAGACAGTGTGGAACACACCGACACGCTCACTGTACACACACAGACAGTGTGGAACACACCGACACTCACACTGTACACGGTGCACGGAGACAGTGTGTAACACACCGACACTCACACTGTATACGGAGACAGTGTGGAACACACCGACACTCACACTGTACACGGTGCACGGAGACAGTGTGGAACACACCGACACTCTCACTGTACACGGAGACAGCGTGGAACACACCGACACTCACACTGTACACGGAGACAGTGTGGAACACACCGACACTCACACTGTACACAGTGCATGGAGACAGTGTGGAACACACCGACACTCACACTGTACACGGACATAGTGTGGAACACACCGACACTCACACTGTACACGGAGACAGTGCGTAACACACCGACACTCACACTGTACACGGTGCACGGAGACAGTGTGGAACACAGCGACACTCACACTGTACACGGAGACAGTGTGTAACACAGCGACACTCACACTGTACACGGAGATAGTGTGGAACACACCGACACTCACACTGTACACTGAGACAATGTGGAACACACCGACACTCACACTGTACACAGTGCATGGAGACAGTGTGGAACACACCGACACTCACACTGTACACGGACATAGTGTGTAACACACCGAAACTCACACTGTACACGGTGCACGGAGACAGTGTGGAACACACCGACACTCTCACTGTACACGGAGACAGTGTGGAACACACCGACACTCACACTGTACACGGAGACAGTGTGGAACACACCGACACTCACACTGTACACGGTGCACGGAAACAGTGTGGAACACACCGACACTCACACTGTACACGGAGACAGTGTGGAACACACCGACACTCACCCTGTACATGGTGCACAGGGACAGTGTGGAACACACCGACACTCACACTGTACGCGGACATAGTGTGTAACACACCGACACTCACACTGCACACGGTGCACGGAGACAGTGTGGAACACACCGACACTCACACTGTATACGGTGCACGGAGACAGTGTGTAACACACCGACACTCACACTGTATACGGTGCACGGAGACAGTGTGTAACACACCGACACTCACACAATACACGGTGCACGGAGACAGTGTGGAACACACCGACACTCTCACTGTACACGGAGACAGCGTGGAACACACCAACACTCACACAATACACGGTGCACGGAGACAGTGTGGAACACACCGACACTCACACAATACACGGTGCACGGAGACAGCGTGGAACACACCGACACTCACACAATACACGGTGCACGGAGACAGCGTGGAACACACCGACACTCACACAATACACGGTGCACGGAGACAGCGTGGAACACACCGACACTCACACTGTACACGGTGCACGGAGACAGTGTGGAACACACAGACACTCACACTGTACACGGTGCACGGAGACAGTGTAGAACACACTGACAGTCACACTGTACACGGAGACAGTGTGGAACACACCGACACTCACCCTCTACATGGTGCACAGGGACAGTGTGGAACACACCAACACTCACACTGTATACGGTGCACGGAGACAGTGTGTAACACACCGACACTCACACTGCACATGGTGCACGGAGACAGCGTGGAACACAGCGACACTCACACTGTATACGGAGACAGTATGGAACACACCGACACTCACACTGTACACGGAGACAGTGTGGAACACACCGACACTCACACTGTACACGGAGACAGTATGGAACACACAGACACTCACACTGTACATTGTACAGGGCGACAGTGTGGAACACACCGACACTCACACTGTACACGGAGACAGTGTGGAAGACACCGACACTCACACTGTACACGGTGCACAGAGACAGTGTGGAACACACCGACACGCTCACTGTACACACAGACAGTGTGGAACACACCGACACTCACACTGTACACGGTGCACGGAGACAGTGTGTAACACACCGACACTCACACTGTACACGGAGACAGTGTGGAACACACAGACACTCACACTGTACACGGAGACAGTGTGTAACACATCGACACAGACTGTACACGGAGACAGTGTGTAACACACCGACACTCACAATGTACACGGAGACAGTGTGGAACACACAGACACTCACACTGTACACGGTGCACGGAGACAGTGTGGAACACAGCGACAATCACACTGTGCACGGTGCACGGAGACAGTGTGTAACACACCAACACTCACACTGTACACGGAGACAGTGTGTAACACACCGACCCTCACACTGTACATGATGCACGGAGACAGTGTGTAACACACCGACACTCACACTGTACATTGAGACAGTGTGTAACACACCAACACTCTCACTGTACACGGAGCACGGAGACAGTGTGTAACACAGCGACACTCACACTGTACACGGTAACAGTGTGTAACACACCGACACTCACAATGTACACGGAGACAGTGTGGAACACACCGACACTCACACTGTACACGGAGACAGCGTGCAACACCGACACTCACACTGTACGCGGAGCACAGAGACAGTGTGGAACACACCGAGACTCCCACTGTACACGGTGCACAGAGACAGTGTGGAACACAGCGACACTTACACTGTACACAGAGACAGTGTGGAACACACCGACTCTCTCACTGTACACGGAGGCAGCGTGGAACACACCAGCACTCACACTGTACACGGTGCACGGAGACAGCGTGGAACACAGCGACACTCACACTGTATACGGAGACAGTATGGAACACACCGACACTCACACTGTACACGGAGACAGTGTGGAACACACCGACGCTCACACTGTACACGGAGACAGTGTGGAACACACCGACACTCACACTGTACATTGTACAGGGCGACAGTGTGGAACACACCGACACTCTCACTGTACACAGAGACAGTGTGGAACACACCGACACTCACACTGTACACAGAGACAGTGTGGAAGACACCGACACTCTCACTGTACACGGTGCACGGAGACAGTGTGGAACACACCGACACTCACACTGTACACGGAGACAGTGTGGAACACACCGACACGCTCACTGTACACAGAGACAGTGTGGAACACACCGACACTCACACTGTACACGGCGCACGGAGACAGTGTGTAACACACCGACACTCACACTGTATACGGAGACAGTGTGGAACACACCGACACTCACACTGTACACGGTGCACGGAGACAGTGTGGAACACACCGACACTCTCACTGTACACGGTGCACGGAGACAGTGTGGAACACAGCGACAGTCACACTGTACACGGTGCACGGAGACAGTGTGGAACACAGAGACACTCACACTGTACACGGAGACAGTGTGGAACACACCGACAGTCACACTGTACACGGTGCACGGAGACAGTGTGTAACACACCGACATTCACACTGTACACGGAGACAGTGTGGAACACACCGACACACACTGTACACGGAGACAGTGTGTAACACACCGACACTCACACTGTACACGGAGACAGTGTGGAACACACAGACACTCACACTGTACACGGAGACAGTGTGTAACACATCGACACAGACTGTACACGGAGACAGTGTGTAACACACCGACACTCACAATGTACACGGAGACAGTGTGGAACACACAGACACTCACACTGTACACGGTGCACGGAGACAGTGTGGAACACAGCGACAATCACACTGTGCACGGTGCACGGAGACAGTGTGTAACACACCAACACTCACACTGTACACGGAGACAGTGTGTAACACACCGACCCTCACACTGTACATGATGCACGGAGACAGTGTGTAACACACCGACACTCACACTGTACATTGAGACAGTGTGTAACACACCAACACTCTCACTGTACACGGAGCACGGAGACAGTGTGTAACACAGCGACACTCACACTGTACACGGTAACAGTGTGTAACACACCGACACTCACAATGTACACGGAGACAGTGTGGAACACACCGACACTCACACTGTACACGGAGACAGCGTGCAACACCGACACTCACACTGTACGCGGAGCACAGAGACAGTGTGGAACACACCGAGACTCCCACTGTACACGGTGCACAGAGACAGTGTGGAACACAGCGACACTTACACTGTACACAGAGACAGTGTGGAACACACCGACTCTCTCACTGTACACGGAGGCAGCGTGGAACACACCAGCACTCACACTGTACACGGTGCACGGAGACAGCGTGGAACACAGCGACACTCACACTGTATACGGAGACAGTATGGAACACACCGACACTCACACTGTACACGGAGACAGTGTGGAACACACCGACACTCACACTGTACACGGAGACAGTATGGAACACACAGACACTCACACTGTACATTGTACAGGGCGACAGTGTGGAACACACCGACACTCACACTGTACACGGAGACAGTGTGGAAGACACCGACACTCACACTGTACACGGTGCACAGAGACAGTGTGGAACACACCGACACGCTCACTGTACACACACAGACAGTGTGGAACACACCGACACTCACACTGTACACGGTGCACGGAGACAGTGTGTAACACACCGACACTCACACTGTATACGGAGACAGTGTGGAACACACCGACACTCACACTGTACACGGTGCACGGAGACAGTGTGGAACACAGCGACACTTACACTGTACACAGAGACAGTGTGGAACACACCGACTCTCTCAATGTACACGGAGGCAGCGTGGAACACACCAGCACTCACACTGTACACGGTGCACGGAGACAGCGTGGAACACAGCGACACTCACACTGTACACGGAGACAGTATGGAACACACAGACACTCACACTGTACATTGTACAGGGCGACAGTGTGGAACACACCGACACTCACACTGTACACGGAGACAGTGTGGAAGACACCGACACTCACACTGTACACGGTGCACAGAGACAGTGTGGAACACACCGACACGCTCACTGTACACACACAGACAGTGTGGAACACACCGACACTCACACTGTACACGGTGCACGGAGACAGTGTGTAACACACCGACACTCACACTGTATACGGAGACAGTGTGGAACACACCGACACTCACACTGTACACGGTGCACGGAGACAGTGTGGAACACACCGACACTCTCACTGTACACGGAGACAGCGTGGAACACACCGACACTCACACTGTACACGGAGACAGTGTGGAACACACCGACACTCACACTGTACACAGTGCATGGAGACAGTGTGGAACACACCGACACTCACACTGTACACGGACATAGTGTGGAACACACCGACACTCACACTGTACACGGAGACAGTGCGTAACACACCGACACTCACACTGTACACGGTGCACGGAGACAGTGTGGAACACAGCGACACTCACACTGTACACGGAGACAGTGTGTAACACAGCGACACTCACACTGTACACGGAGATAGTGTGGAACACACCGACACTCACACTGTACACTGAGACAATGTGGAACACACCGACACTCACACTGTACACAGTGCATGGAGACAGTGTGGAACACACCGACACTCACACTGTACACGGACATAGTGTGTAACACACCGAAACTCACACTGTACACGGTGCACGGAGACAGTGTGGAACACACCGACACTCTCACTGTACACGGAGACAGTGTGGAACACACCGACACTCACACTGTACACGGAGACAGTGTGGAACACACCGACACTCACACTGTACACGGTGCACGGAAACAGTGTGGAACACACCGACACTCACACTGTACACGGAGACAGTGTGGAACACACCGACACTCACCCTGTACATGGTGCACAGGGACAGTGTGGAACACACCGACACTCACACTGTACGCGGACATAGTGTGTAACACACCGACACTCACACTGCACACGGTGCACGGAGACAGTGTGGAACACACCGACACTCACACTGTATACGGTGCACGGAGACAGTGTGTAACACACCGACACTCACACTGTATACGGTGCACGGAGACAGTGTGTAACACACCGACACTCACACAATACACGGTGCACGGAGACAGTGTGGAACACACCGACACTCTCACTGTACACGGAGACAGCGTGGAACACACCAACACTCACACAATACACGGTGCACGGAGACAGTGTGGAACACACCGACACTCACACAATACACGGTGCACGGAGACAGCGTGGAACACACCGACACTCACACAATACACGGTGCACGGAGACAGCGTGGAACACACCGACACTCACACAATACACGGTGCACGGAGACAGCGTGGAACACACCGACACTCACACTGTACACGGTGCACGGAGACAGTGTGGAACACACAGACACTCACACTGTACACGGTGCACGGAGACAGTGTAGAACACACTGACAGTCACACTGTACACGGAGACAGTGTGGAACACACCGACACTCACCCTCTACATGGTGCACAGGGACAGTGTGGAACACACCAACACTCACACTGTATACGGTGCACGGAGACAGTGTGTAACACACCGACACTCACACTGCACATGGTGCACGGAGACAGCGTGGAACACAGCGACACTCACACTGTATACGGAGACAGTATGGAACACACCGACACTCACACTGTACACGGAGACAGTGTGGAACACACCGACACTCACACTGTACACGGAGACAGTATGGAACACACAGACACTCACACTGTACATTGTACAGGGCGACAGTGTGGAACACACCGACACTCACACTGTACACGGAGACAGTGTGGAAGACACCGACACTCACACTGTACACGGTGCACAGAGACAGTGTGGAACACACCGACACGCTCACTGTACACACAGACAGTGTGGAACACACCGACACTCACACTGTACACGGTGCACGGAGACAGTGTGTAACACACCGACACTCACACTGTACACGGAGACAGTGTGGAACACACAGACACTCACACTGTACACGGAGACAGTGTGTAACACATCGACACAGACTGTACACGGAGACAGTGTGTAACACACCGACACTCACAATGTACACGGAGACAGTGTGGAACACACAGACACTCACACTGTACACGGTGCACGGAGACAGTGTGGAACACAGCGACAATCACACTGTGCACGGTGCACGGAGACAGTGTGTAACACACCAACACTCACACTGTACACGGAGACAGTGTGTAACACACCGACCCTCACACTGTACATGATGCACGGAGACAGTGTGTAACACACCGACACTCACACTGTACATTGAGACAGTGTGTAACACACCAACACTCTCACTGTACACGGAGCACGGAGACAGTGTGTAACACAGCGACACTCACACTGTACACGGTAACAGTGTGTAACACACCGACACTCACAATGTACACGGAGACAGTGTGGAACACACCGACACTCACACTGTACACGGAGACAGCGTGCAACACCGACACTCACACTGTACGCGGAGCACAGAGACAGTGTGGAACACACCGAGACTCCCACTGTACACGGTGCACAGAGACAGTGTGGAACACAGCGACACTTACACTGTACACAGAGACAGTGTGGAACACACCGACTCTCTCACTGTACACGGAGGCAGCGTGGAACACACCAGCACTCACACTGTACACGGTGCACGGAGACAGCGTGGAACACAGCGACACTCACACTGTATACGGAGACAGTATGGAACACACCGACACTCACACTGTACACGGAGACAGTGTGGAACACACCGACACTCACACTGTACACGGAGACAGTATGGAACACACAGACACTCACACTGTACATTGTACAGGGCGACAGTGTGGAACACACAGACACTCACACTGTACACGGAGACAGTGTGGAAGACACCGACACTCACACTGTACACGGTGCACAGAGACAGTGTGGAACACACCGACACGCTCACTGTACACACACAGACAGTGTGGAACACACCGACACTCACACTGTACACGGTGCACGGAGACAGTGTGTAACACACCGACACTCACACTGTATACGGAGACAGTGTGGAACACACCGACACTCACACTGTACACGGTGCACGGAGACAGTGTGGAACTCACCGACACTCTCACTGTACACGGAGACAGCGTGGAACACACCGACACTCACACTGTACACGGAGACAGTGTGGAACACACCGACACTCACACTGTACACAGTGCATGGAGACAGTGTGGAACACACCGACACTCACACTGTACACGGACATAGTGTGGAACACACCGACACTCACACTGTACACGGAGACAGTGCGTAACACACCGACACTCACACTGTACACGGTGCACGGAGACAGTGTGGAACACAGCGACACTCACACTGTACACGGAGACAGTGTGTAACACAGCGACACTCACACTGTACACGGAGATAGTGTGGAACACACCGACACTCACACTGTACACTGAGACAATGTGGAACACACCGACACTCACACTGTACACAGTGCATGGAGACAGTGTGGAACACACCGACACTCACACTGTACACGGACATAGTGTGTAACACACCGAAACTCACACTGTACACGGTGCACGGAGACAGTGTGGAACACACCGACACTCTCACTGTACACGGAGACAGTGTGGAACACACCGACACTCACACTGTACACGGAGACAGTGTGGAACACACCGACACTCACACTGTACACGGTGCACGGAAACAGTGTGGAACACACCGACCCTCACACTTTACACGGAGACAGTGTGGAACACACCGACACTCACCCTGTACATGGTGCACAGGGACAGTGTGGAACACACCGACACTCACACTGTACGCGGACATAGTGTGTAACACACCGACACTCACACTGCACACGGTGCACGGAGACAGTGTGGAACACACCGACACTCACACTGTATACGGTGCACGGAGACAGTGTGTAACACACCGACACTCACACAATACACGGTGCACGGAGACAGTGTGGAACACACCGACACTCACACTGTACGCGGACATAGTGTGTAACACACCGACACTCACACTGCACACGGTGCACGGAGACAGTGTGGAACACACCGACACTCACACTGTATACGGTGCACGGAGACAGTGTGTAACACACCGACACTCACACAATACACGGTGCACGGAGACAGTGTGTAACACACCGACACTCACACAATACACGGTGCACGGAGACAGTGTGGAACACACCGACACTCACACTGCACACGGTGCACGGAGACAGTGTGCAACACACCGACACTCACACTGTACACGGTGCACGGAGACAGTGTGGAACACACCGACACTCACACAATACACGGTGCACGGAGACAGCGTGGAACACACCGACACTCACACTGTACACGGTGCACGGAGACAGTGTGGAACACACAGACACTCACACTGTACACGGTGCACGGAGACAGTGTGGAACACACCGACACTCACACAATACACGGTGCACGGAGACAGCGTGGAACACACCGACACTCACCCTCTACATGGTGCACAGGGACAGTGTGGAACACACCAACACTCACACTGTATACGGTGCACGGAGACAGTGTGTAACACACCGACACTCACACTGCACATGGTGCACGGAGACAGCGTGGAACACAGCGACACTCACACTGTATACGGAGACAGTATGAAACACACCGACACTCACACTGTACACGGAGACAGTGTGGAACACACCGACACTCACACTGTACACGGAGACAGTATGGAACACACAGACACTCACACTGTACATTGTACAGGGCGACAGTGTGGAACACACCGACACTCACACTGTACACGGAGACAGTGTGGAAGACACCGACACTCACACTGTACACGGTGCACAGAGACAGTGTGGAACACACCGACACGCTCACTGTACACACAGACAGTGTGGAACACACCGACACTCACACTGTACACGGTGCACGGAGACAGTGTGTAACACACCGACACTCACACTGTATACGGAGACAGTGTGGAACACACCGACACTCACACTGTACACGGTGCACGGAGACAGTGTGGAACACACCGACACTCTCACTGTACACGGACATAGTGTGGAACACACCGACACTCACACTGTACACGGAGACAGTGCGTAACACACCGACACTCACACTGTACACGGTGCACGGAGACAGTGTGGAACACAGCGACACTCACACTGTACACGGAGACAGTGTGTAACACAGCGACACTCACACTGTACACGGAGACAGTGTGGAACACACCGACACTCACACTGTACACAGTGCATGGAGACAGTGTGGAACACACCGACACTCACACTGTACACGGACATAGTGTGTAACACACCGACACTCACACTGCACACGGTGCACGGAGACAGTGTGGAACACACCGACACTCTCAATGTACACGGAGACAGTGTGGAACACACCGACACTCACACTGTACACGGTGCACAGGGACAGTGTGGAACACACCGACACTCACACTGTACGCGGACATAGTGTGTAACACACCGACACTCACACTGCACACGGTGCACGGAAACAGTGTGGAACACACCGACCCTCACACTTTACACGGAGACAGTGTGGAACACACCGACACTCACCCTGTACATGGTGCACAGGGACAGTGTGGAACACACCGACACTCACACTGTACGCGGACATAGTGTGTAACACACCGACACTCACACTGCACACGGTGCACGGAGACAGTGTGGAACACACCGACACTCACACTGTATACGGTGCACGGAGACAGTGTGTAACACACCGACACTCTCACTGTCCACGGAGACAGTGTGGAACACACCGACACTCACACTGAACACGGAGACAGTGTGGAACACACCGACACTCACACTGTACACGGAGACAGCGTGGAACACACCGACACTCACACAATACACGGTGCACGGAGACAGTGTGGAACACACCGACACTCACACTGTACACGGTGCACGGAGACAGTGTGGAACACACCGACACTCACACTGTACACGGTGCACGGAGACAGTGTGGAACACACCGACACTCACCCTGTACATGGTGCACAGGGACAGTGTGGAACACACCGACACTCACACTGTACACT
This sequence comes from Somniosus microcephalus, assembly GCF_052327205.1. Lineage (NCBI taxonomy): Eukaryota > Metazoa > Chordata > Chondrichthyes > Squaliformes > Somniosidae > Somniosus > Somniosus microcephalus. Next base: position 152,026,719 of record NW_028225179.1, read on the forward strand.
GTACGCGGACATAGTGTGTAACACACCGACACTCACACTGTACACGGTGCACGGAAACAGTGTGGAACACACCGACACTCACACTGTATACGGTGCACGGACACAGTGTGTAACACACCGACACTCACACTGTACACGGTGCACAGAGACAGTGTGTAACACACCGACACTCACACTGCACACGGTGCACGGAGACAGCGTGGAACACAGCGACACTCACACTGTATACGGAGACAGTATGGAACACACCGACACTCACACTGTACACGGAGACAGTGTGGAACACACCGACGCTCACACTGTACACGGAGACAGTGTGGAACACACCGACACTCACACTGTACATTGTACAGGGCGACAGTGTGGAACACACCGACACTCTCACTGTACACAGAGACAGTGTGGAACACACCGACACTCACACTGTACACAGAGACAGTGTGGAAGACACCGACACTCTCACTGTACACGGTGCACGGAGACAGTGTGGAACACACTGAGACTCACACTGTACACGGAGACAGTGTGGAAGACACCGACACTCACACTGTACACGGAGACAGTGTGGAACACACCGACACTCACACTGTACACGGAGACAGTGTGGAACACACCGACACGCTCACTGTACACAGAGACAGTGTGGAACACACCGACACTCACACTGTACACGGCGCACGGAGACAGTGTGTAACACACCGACACTCACACTGTATACGGAGACAGTGTGGAACACACCGACACTCACACTGTACACGGTGCACGGAGACAGTGTGGAACACACCGACACTCTCACTGTACACGGTGCACGGAGACAGTGTGGAACACAGCGACAGTCACACTGTACACGGTGCACGGAGACAGTGTGGAACACAGAGACACTCACACTGTACACGGAGACAGTGTGGAACACACCGACAGTCACACTGTACACGGTGCACGGAGACAGTGTGTAACACACCGACACTCACACTGTACACGGAGACAGTGTGGAACACACCGACACACACTGTACACGGAGACAGTGTGTAACACACCGACACTCACACTGTACACGGAGACAGTGTGGAACACACAGACACTCACACTGTACACGGAGACAGTGTGTAACACATCGACACAGACTGTACACGGAGACAGTGTGTAACACACCGACACTCACAATGTACACGGAGACAGTGTGGAACACACAGACACTCACACTGTACACGGTGCACGGAGACAGTGTGGAACACAGCGACAATCACACTGTGCACGGTGCACGGAGACAGTGTGTAACACACCAACACTCACACTGTACACGGAGACAGTGTGTAACACACCGACCCTCACACTGTACATGATGCACGGAGACAGTGTGTAACACACCGACACTCACACTGTACATTGAGACAGTGTGTAACACACCGACCCTCACACTGTACATGATGCACGGAGACAGTGTGTAACACACCGACACTCACACTGTACATTGAGACAGTGTGTAACACACCAACACTCTCACTGTACACGGAGCACGGAGACAGTGTGTAACACAGCGACACTCACACTGTACACGGTAACAGTGTGTAACACACCGACACTCACAATGTACACGGAGACAGTGTGGAACACACCGACACTCACACTGTACACGGAGACAGCGTGCAACACCGACACTCACACTGTACGCGGTGCACAGAGACAGTGTGGAACACAGCGACACTTACACTGTACACAGAGACAGTGTGGAACACACCGACTCTCTCACTGTACACGGAGGCAGTGTGGAACACACCGACTCTCACACTGTACACTGAGACAGTGTGGAACACACCGACACTCACACTGTACACAGTGCATGGAGACAGTGTGGAACACACCGACACTCACACTGTACACGGACATAGTGTGTAACACACCGACACTCACACTGTACACGGTGCACGGAGACAGCGTGGAACACACCGACACTCACACTGTACACGGAGACAGTGTGGAACACACCGACTCACTGTACACGGTGCACGGAGACAGTGTGGAACACACCGACGCTCACACTGCACACGGTGCATGCAGACAGTGTGGAACACACCGACACTCACACTGTACACGGTGCACGGAGACAGCGTGGAACACACCGACACTCTCACTGTACACGGTGCACGGAGACAGTGTGGAACACACCGATACTCACACACTCTCTCCGTGCACTGTGTACATTCTCACACACTGACACACTGACTGTAGAGGGAGACAGTGTGCAAAACACCGACACTCTCACTGTACACGGTGCACTGAGACAGTGTGGAAAACACCGACACACTCACTGTACACGGAGACAGTGTGCAACACACCAACACTCACACTCTACACGGAGACAGTGTGGAACACACCGACCCTCACACTGTACATGATGCACGGAGACAGTGTGTAACACACCGACACTCTCACTGTGCACGGTGACAGTGTGTAACACACCGACACTCAAACTGTACACGGTACATGGAGACAGTGTGGAACACACCGACACTCACACTGTACACGGACACAGTGTGGAACACACCGACACTCACACTGTACACGGTGCACGTAGACAGTGCGTAACACCCCGACACACACACTGTACATTGTACAGGGAGACAGTGTGGAACACAGCAACACTCACACTGTACACGGTGCATGGAGACAGTGTGGAACACCCCGACACACACACTGTACATTGTACAGGGAGACAGTGTGGAACACAGCGACACTCACACTGTACACGGTGCACGGAGACAGTGCGTAACACCCCGACACACACACTGTACATTGTACAGGGAGACAGTGTGGAACACACCGACACTCACACTGTACACGGAGACAGCGTGGAACACACCGACACTCACACAATACACGGTGCACGGAGACAGTGTGGAACACACCGACACTCACACTGTACACGGTGCACGGAGACAGTGTGGAACACACCGACACTCACACTGTACACGGTGCACGGAGACAGTGTGGAACACACCGACACTCACACTTTACACTGTACGCGGACATAGTGTGTAACACACCGACACTCACACTGTACACGGTGCACGGAAACAGTGTGGAACACACCGACACTCACACTGTATACGGTGCACGGAGACAGTGTGTAACACACCGACACTCACACTGTACACGGTGCACAGAGACAGTGTGGAACACACCGAGACTCCCACTGTACACGGTGCACAGAGACAGTGTGGAACACAGCGACACTTACACTGTACACAGAGACAGTGTGTAACACACCGACACTCTCACTGTCCACGGAGACAGTGTGGAACACACCGACACTCACACTGAACACGGAGACAGTGTGGAACACACCGACACTCACACTGTACACGGAGACAGCGTGGAACACACCGACACTCACACAATACACGGTGCACGGAGACAGTGTGGAACACACCGACACTCACACAGTACACGGTGCACGGAGACAGTGTAGAACACACCGACACTCACACTGTACACGGTGCACGGAGACAGTGTGGAACACACAGACAGTCACACTGTACACGGAGACAGTGTGGAACACACCGACACTCACACTGTACACGGTGCATAGAGACAGTGTGGAACACACCGACACTCACACTGTACATTGTACAGGGCGACAGTGTGGAACACACCGACACTCTCACTGTACACAGACAGTGTGGAACACACCGACACTCACACTGTACACAGAGACAGTGTGGAAGACACCGACACTCTCACTGTACACGGTGCACGGAGACAGTGTGGAACACACTGACACTCACACTGTACACGGAGACAGTGTGGAAGACACCGACACTCACACTGTACACGGAGACAGTGTGGAACACACCGACACTCACACTGTACACGGAGACAGTGTGGAACACACCGACACGCTCACTGTACACAGAGACAGTGTGGAACACACCGACACTCACACTGTACACGGCGCACGGAGACAGTGTGTAACACACCGACACTCACACTGTATACGGAGACAGTGTGGAACACACCGACACTCACACTGTACACGGTGCACGGAGACAGTGTGGAACACACCGACACTCTCACTGTACACGGTGCACGGAGACAGTGTGGAACACAGCGACAGTCACACTGTACACGGTGCACGGAGACAGTGTGGAACACAGAGACACTCACACTGTACACGGAGACAGTGTGGAACACACCGACAGTCACACTGTACACGGTGCACGGAGACAGTGTGTAACACACCGACACTCACACTGTACACGGAGACAGTGTGGAACACACCGACACACACTGTACACGGAGACAGTGTGTAACACACCGACACTCACACTGTACACGGAGACAGTGTGGAACACACAGACACTCACACTGTACACGGAGACAGTGTGTAACACATCGACACAGACTGTACACGGAGACAGTGTGTAACACACCGACACTCACAATGTACACGGAGACAGTGTGGAACACACAGACACTCACACTGTACACGGTGCACGGAGACAGTGTGGAACACAGCGACAATCACACTGTGCACGGTGCACGGAGACAGTGTGTAACACACCAACACTCACACTGTACACGGTGCACAGAGACAGTGTGGAACACACCGATACTCACACACTCTCTCCGTGCACTGTGTACATTCTCACACACTGACACACTGACTGTAGAGGGAGACAGTGTGCAAAACACCGACACTCTCACTGTACACGGTGCACTGAGACAGTGTGGAAAACACCGACACACTCACTGTACACGGAGACAGTGTGCAACACACCAACACTCACACTCTACACGGAGACAGTGTGGAACACACCGACCCTCACACTGTACATGATGCACGGAGACAGTGTGTAACACACCGACACTCTCACTGTGCACGGTGACAGTGTGTAACACACCGACACTCAAACTGTACACGGTACATGGAGACAGTGTGGAACACACCGACACTCACACTGTACACGGACACAGTGTGGAACACACCGACACTCACACTGTACACGGTGCACGTAGACAGTGCGTAACACCCCGACACACACACTGTACATTGTACAGGGAGACAGTGTGGAACACAGCAACACTCACACTGTACACGGTGCATGGAGACAGTGTGGAACACCCCGACACACACACTGTACATTGTACAGGGAGACAGTGTGGAACACAGCGACACTCACACTGTACACGGTGCACGGAGACAGTGCGTAACACCCCGACACACACACTGTACATTGTACAGGGAGACAGTGTGGAACACACCGACACTCACACTGTACACGGAGACAGCGTGGAACACACCGACACTCACACAATACACGGTGCACGGAGACAGTGTGGAACACACCGACACTCACACTGTACACGGTGCATGGAGACAGTGTGGAACACACCGACACTCACACTTTACACTGTACGCGGACATAGTGTGTAACACACCGACACTCACACTGTACACGGTGCACGGAAACAGTGTGGAACACACCGACACTCACACTGTATACGGTGCACGGAGACAGTGTGTAACACACCGACACTCACACTGTACACGGTGCACAGAGACAGTGTGGAACACACCGAGACTCCCACTGTACACGGTGCACAGAGACAGTGTGGAACACAGCGACACTTACACTGTACACAGAGACAGTGTGTAACACACCGACACTCTCACTGTCCACGGAGACAGTGTGGAACACACCGACACTCACACTGAACACGGAGACAGTGTGGAACACACCGACACTCACACTGTACACGGAGACAGCGTGGAACACACCGACACTCACACAATACACGGTGCACGGAGACAGTGTGGAACACACCGACACTCACACTGTACACGGTGCACGGAGACAGTGTGGAACACACCGACACTCACACTGTACACGGTGCACGGAGACAGTGTGGAACACACAGACAGTCACACTGTACACGGCGACAGTGTGGAACACACTGACACTCACCCTGTACATGGTGCACAGGGACAGTGTGGAACACACCGACACTCACACTGTACACTGTACGCGGACATAGTGTGTAACACACCGACACTCACACTGTACACGGTGCACGGAAACAGTGTGGAACACAGCGACACTCACACTGTATACGGTGCACAGAGACAGTGTGTAACACACCGACACTCACACTGCACACGGTGCACGGAGACAGCGTGGAACACAGCGACACTCACACTGTATACGGAGACAGTATGGAACACACCGACACTCACACTGTACACGGAGACAGTGTGGAACACACCGACGCTCACACTGTACACGGAGACAGTGTGGAACACACCGACACTCACACTGTACATTGTACAGGGCGACAGTGTGGAACACACCGACACTCTCACTGTACACAGAGACAGTGTGGAACACACCGACACTCACACTGTACACAGAGACAGTGTGGAAGACACCGACACTCTCACTGTACACGGTGCACGGAGACAGTGTGGAACACACTGACACTCACACTGTACACGGAGACAGTGTGGAAGACACCGACACTCACACTGTACACGGAGACAGTGTGGAACACACCGACACTCACACTGTACACGGAGACAGTGTGGAACACACCGACACGCTCACTGTACACAGAGACAGTGTGGAACACACCGACACTCACACTGTACACGGCGCACGGAGACAGTGTGTAACACACCGACACTCACACTGTATACGGAGACAGTGTGGAACACACCGACACTCACACTGTACACGGTGCACGGAGACAGTGTGGAACACACCGACACTCTCACTGTACACGGTGCACGGAGACAGTGTGGAACACAGCGACAGTCACACTGTACACGGTGCACGGAGACAGTGTGGAACACAGAGACACTCACACTGTACACGGAGACAGTGTGGAACACACCGACAGTCACACTGTACACGGTGCACGGAGACAGTGTGTAACACACCGACACTCACACTGTACACGGAGACAGTGTGGAACACACCGACACACACTGTACACGGAGACAGTGTGTAACACACCGACACTCACACTGTACACGGAGACAGTGTGGAACACACAGACACTCACACTGTACACGGAGACAGTGTGTAACACATCGACACAGACTGTACACGGAGACAGTGTGTAACACACCGACACTCACAATGTACACGGAGACAGTGTGGAACACACAGACACTCACACTGTACACGGTGCACGGAGACAGTGTGGAACACAGCGACAATCACACTGTGCACGGTGCACGGAGACAGTGTGTAACACACCAACACTCACACTGTACACGGAGACAGTGTGTAACACACCGACCCTCACACTGTACATGATGCACGGAGACAGTGTGTAACACACCGACACTCACACTGTACATTGAGACAGTGTGTAACACACCAACACTCTCACTGTACACGGAGCACGGAGACAGTGTGTAACACAGCGACACTCACACTGTACACGGTAACAGTGTGTAACACACCGACACTCACAATGTACACGGAGACAGTGTGGAACACACCGACACTCACACTGTACACGGAGACAGCGTGCAACACCGACACTCACACTGTACGCGGAGCACAGAGACAGTGTGGAACACACCGAGACTCCCACTGTACACGGTGCACAGAGACAGTGTGGAACACAGCGACACTTACACTGTACACAGAGACAGTGTGGAACACACCGACTCTCTCAATGTACACGGAGGCAGCGTGGAACACACCAGCACTCACACTGTACACGGTGCACGGAGACAGCGTGGAACACAGCGACACTCACACTGTATACGGAGACAGTATGGAACACACCGACACTCACACTGTACACGGAGACAGTGTGGAACACACCGACACTCACACTGTACACGGAGACAGTATGGAACACACAGACACTCACACTGTACATTGTACAGGGCGACAGTGTGGAACACACCGACACTCACACTGTACACGGAGACAGTGTGGAAGACACCGACACTCACACTGTACACGGTGCACAGAGACAGTGTGGAACACACCGACACGCTCACTGTACACACACAGACAGTGTGGAACACACCGACACTCACACTGTACACGGTGCACGGAGACAGTGTGTAACACACCGACACTCACACTGTATACGGAGACAGTGTGGAACACACCGACACTCACACTGTACACGGTGCACGGAGACAGTGTGGAACACACCGACACTCTCACTGTACACGGAGACAGCGTGGAACACACCGACACTCACACTGTACACGGAGACAGTGTGGAACACACCGACACTCACACTGTACACAGTGCATGGAGACAGTGTGGAACACACCGACACTCACACTGTACACGGACATAGTGTGGAACACACCGACACTCACACTGTACACGGAGACAGTGCGTAACACACCGACACTCACACTGTACACGGTGCACGGAGACAGTGTGGAACACAGCGACACTCACACTGTACACGGAGACAGTGTGTAACACAGCGACACTCACACTGTACACGGAGATAGTGTGGAACACACCGACACTCACACTGTACACTGAGACAGTGTGGAACACACCGACACTCACACTGTACACGGACATAGTGTGTAACACACCGAAACTCACACTGTACACGGAGACAGTGTGGAACACACCGACACTCTCACTGTACACGGAGACAGTGTGGAACACACCGACACTCACACTGTACACGGTGCACGGAGACAGTGTGGAACACACCGACACTCACACTGTACACGGAGACAGTGTGGAACACACCGACACTCACACTGTACACGGTGCACGGAAACAGTGTGGAACACACCGACCCTCACACTTTACACGGAGACAGTGTGGAACACACCGACACTCACCCTGTACATGGTGCACAGGGACAGTGTGGAACACACCGACACTCACACTGTACGCGGTGCACGGAAACAGTGTGGAACACACCGACCCTCACACTTTACACGGAGACAGTGTGGAACACACCGACACTCACCCTGTACATGGTGCACAGGGACAGTGTGGAACACACCGACACTCACACTGTACGCGGACATAGTGTCAAGGTTGGGGAGCCACGGGGCCGTATAAATACGAGGCCGTGCTCTCCAGGCAAAGGTAGGATCTGGACCCAAGTGCAGAAACCAGACAAGAGACAAATATACAATACTTTGTTTGAACTTTACTAAATTCACACATAACCAGATTAACACAAGGGACACAGCAATATACATAAGAACTAGAGACAAGAGAACTAGAGACAAGTTACAAGACAGCTAGTCAAGATAGGAACTCAGGACAGCTTCCATGAGGAAGCCCACTTGTCTATACTGAGCTTGCGACAAGCTACCACAAGGGGCAACCAGCTTGCCGAGGCACAACTCCAGACAAGCTACCCCAAGGATAATCGGCTTATCAATGCAAGGCTCAAGACAAGATCCCAACGGCTCCCACATAGCAACACGCTAGTCCAAACAGCACCTTACCAAGACAAGCAGCTCAACAGAACAAGACTTAAATACATCTTAAATCCAGAGACAAGAACACAGACTTAGATACATAGCTCGAGAGAACTAGAACACAGACTTAGATACATAGCTCAAGAGAACTAGAACACAGACTTAGATACATAGCTCAAGAGAACTATGGCAGCCAGCTTGTGAAGGCAAGCTGCCATAGAGGAAAGGCTAGTCACAGAGAACCTAGTCAAGACAAGGAACATTGTCAAGACTAACACCCTAGTGAGGACTGAGCACTGAGTGAAACAACAACAGAACTTATATACCAAGAAAACCAGGTGCCACCCATAAACAGCTAACAGGCTGATTAAAAACTAACAGGGTTAGGAACAATTAACACCAGAAAACGAGAAACAATTAACAAAAGAACAGTGAAGGTGCCATCTAGAGGTTACAAAAAGGAACTGACTGGCACCCTCACAGGACCCCCTCCCCAAGGAACGGCTCCTGACGTTCCAAACACAGGGCTCGAGAGAGAGACAAACAGGGGCTCGAGAGACAAACAGGGCGCTAAGACACTGGGCGCTAAGACACTGGGCGCTAAGACACTGGGCGCTAAGACACTGGGCGCTAAGACACTGGGCGCTAAGACACTGGGCGCTCATTTAAATGAACATAGGGCAAAATACTTAAATTCTCTAAACCTCTGAATTAGTGGTATGGATAACCAAGTGGGGAAAAGACTTAAAGGCTTAAGCTAGATCAATCCGAAGTCACACGTGTAAAACAGAGGCAGCCACACACCCTCCAGGGCATCTAGAACCAAGTCAAAAAACTGAAAGTCTGTTTTAGTACACATGGCGAATCTTCTTAGCTTCTCAAGCAATGATATCTTCCATTCCAACTTTTCACAAACTACAGATGTTCAGAAATCTAAAGACGAAATCATCCTCTTCATCCACTAGCGGCAGGGACATGTCGTGGCAATCATATGACCAAAAACTTTGTAAGCAACAGAGTCATCATTCTCCAAAGTTAACACGCTCAATGGATTATATTCCGAAGGGATCCAAGAAGGGCGAAGACTCGAGAATTTAACTTGTCCAAGAGAGCTTGAGAATTCAATAGTCCAAGAGAACTCGAGAATGTCTTATCCAGTAGGGCTCAAAAGTTTCATTTGTCCAGAAGAATAACAAAACACAACAGGGTCTTCTTCCTAGGGAACTCGAGAATTAAACACAGGAGGGAGTCATTTGCCCCAGAGAGCTTGAAAACTTAATTTGCCCAGGAAGCTTGAGAATTTCCTTGGGATTTAACACAGAAGGCCCAGAAAGAGCTTGAGAGTTTAACACAGTAATGGTCCAGTAGCCTTGAAAGTTCACTTGAATTTAACATAGGAAACCTGAAAGTTCTCAAAAATTCAAACAGTAGAGGCCCAAGAGACTTGAAAATTTACTTGGGGTTTAACACAGTAGAGGCCCAGGAAGCTTGAGAGCTTCACCTGGGGATCTAACAGTAGAGGCCCAAGAAACTTAAGATCGACTTGAAAATATAACAAAAGCCCAGAAAACTTGAAAGTTTGCTCAAAATTCTAACACAATGAAGGTCCAAGAAACTTGAGAGTTCACCTGGGGGGTCTAACACAATATAGAGACCCAGGAGACTTGAGAGTTCACCTGGGGGTCTAAATACAGTAACGGCCCAGGAGACTCAAATTTTACTTGAAAGTTTAACACTATGAAGGCCCAGGAGACTCAAAAATTCACACAAAAATTTAAACACAGGAGACTTGAAATTTTAACACTGGGGTCTTACTCCTAGGAGACTCAAAAATTGCCCAGGAAAACTAGAAAATTTAACTCGAGAATTTATATCACCTAAGAGAACTTGAAATTTTAACTCGAGAGTTTCAAACCTCAGTCGGTTGGTTTCTGCTGGGTCCATGTATGGCCCAGTCCTACTGTCAAGGTTGGGGAGCCACGGGGCCGTATAAATACGAGGCCGTGCTCTCCAGGCAAAGGTAGGATCTGGACCCAAGTGCAGAAACCAGACAAGAGACAAATATACAATACTTTGTTTGAACTTTACTAAATTCACACATAACCAGATTAACACAAGGGACACAGCAATATACATAAGAACTAGAGACAAGAGAACTAGAGACAAGTTACAAGACAGCTAGTCAAGATAGGAACTCAGGACAGCTTCCATGAGGAAGCCCACTTGTCTATACTGAGCTTGCGACAAGCTACCACAAGGGGCAACCAGCTTGCCGAGGCACAACTCCAGACAAGCTACCCCAAGGATAATCGGCTTATCAATGCAAGGCTCAAGACAAGATCCCAACGGCTCCCACATAGCAACACGCTAGTCCAAACAGCACCTTACCAAGACAAGCAGCTCAACAGAACAAGACTTAAATACATCTTAAATCCAGAGACAAGAACACAGACTTAGATACATAGCTCGAGAGAACTAGAACACAGACTTAGATACATAGCTCAAGAGAACTAGAACACAGACTTAGATACATAGCTCAAGAGAACTATGGCAGCCAGCTTGTGAAGGCAAGCTGCCATAGAGGAAAGGCTAGTCACAGAGAACCTAGTCAAGACAAGGAACATTGTCAAGACTAACACCCTAGTGAGGACTGAGCACTGAGTGAAACAACAACAGAACTTATATACCAAGAAAACCAGGTGCCACCCATAAACAGCTAACAGGCTGATTAAAAACTAACAGGGTTAGGAACAATTAACACCAGAAAACGAGAAACAATTAACAAAAGAACAGTGAAGGTGCCATCTAGAGGTTACAAAAAGGAACTGACTGGCACCCTCACACATAGTGTGTAACACACCGACACTCACACTGCACACGGTGCACGGAGACAGTGTGGAACACACCGACACTCACACTGTATACGGTGCACGGAGACAGTGTGTAACACACCGACACTCACACAATACACGGTGCACGGAGACAGTGTGGAACACACCGACACTCACACTGTACACGGTGCACGGAGACAGTGTGGAACACACAGACACTCACACTGTACACGGTGCACGGAGACAGCGTGGAACACACAGACACTCTCACTGTACACGGTGCACGGAGACAGTGTAGAACACACTGACAGTCACACTGTACACGGAGACAGTGTGGAACACACCGACACTCACCCTCTACATGGTGCACAGGGACAGTGTGGAACACACCAACACTCACACTGTATACGGTGCACGGAGACAGTGTGTAACACACCGACACTCACACTGCACATGGTGCACGGAGACAGCGTGGAACACAGCGACACTCACACTGTATACGGAGACAGTATGGAACACACCGACACTCACACTGTACACGGAGACAGTGTGGAACACACCGACACTCACACTGTACACGGAGACAGTATGGAACACACAGACACTCACACTGTACATTGTACAGGGCGACAGTGTGGAACACACCGACACTCACACTGTACACGGAGACAGTGTGGAAGACACCGACACTCACACTGTACACGGTGCACAGAGACAGTGTGGAACACACCGACACGCTCACTGTACACACAGACAGTGTGGAACACACCGACACTCACACTGTACACGGTGCACGGAGACAGTGTGTAACACACCGACACTCACACTGTATACGGAGACAGTGTGGAACACACCGACACTCACACTGTACACGGTGCACGGAGACAGTGTGGAACACACCGACACTCTCACTGTACACGGAGACAGTGTGGAACACACCGACACTCACACTGTACACGGAGACAGTGTGGAACACACCGACACTCACACTGTACACAGTGCATGGAGACAGTGTGGAACACACCGACACTCACACTGTACACGGACATAGTGTGGAACACACCGACACTCACACTGTACACGGAGACAGTGCGTAACACACCGACACTCACACTGTACACGGTGCACGGAGACAGTGTGGAACACAGCGACACTCACACTGTACACGGAGACAGTGTGTAACACAGCGACACTCACACTGTACACGGAGACAGTGTGGAACACACCGACACTCACACTGTACACAGTGCATGGAGACAGTGTGGAACACACCGACACTCACACTGTACACGGACATAGTGTGTAACACACCGAAACTCACACTGTACACGCTGCACGGAGACAGTGTGGAACACACCGACACTCTCAATGTACACGGAGACAGTGTGGAACACACCGACACTCACACTGTACACGGTGCACGGAAACAGTGTGGAACACACCGACCCTCACACTTTACACGGAGACAGTGTGGAACACACCGACACTCACCCTGTACATGGTGCACAGGGACAGTGTGGAACACACCGACACTCACACTGTACGCGGACATAGTGTGTAACACACCGACACTCACACTGCACACGGTGCACGGAGACAGTGTGGAACACACCGACACTCACACTGTATACGGTGCACGGAGACAGTGTGTAACACACCGACACTCTCACTGTCCACGGAGACAGTGTGGAACACACCGACACTCACACTGAACACGGAGACAGCGTGGAACACACCGACACTCACACTGTACACGGAGACAGCGTGGAACACACCGACACTCACACAATACACGGTGCACGGAGACAGTGTGGAACACACCGACACTCACACTGTACACGGTGCACGGAGACAGTGTGGAACACACCGACACTCACACTGTACACGGTGCATAGATACAGTGTGGAACACACCGACACTCACCCTGTACATGGTGCACAGGGACAGTGTGGAACACACCGACACTCACACTGTACACTGTACGCGGACATAGTGTGTAACACACCGACACTCACACTGTACACGGTGCACGGAAACAGTGTGGAACACACCGACACTCACACTGTATACGGTGCACGGACACAGTGTGTAACACACCGACACTCACACTGTACACGGTGCACAGAGACAGTGTGTAACACACCGACACTCACACTGCACACGGTGCACGGAGACAGCGTGGAACACAGCGACACTCACACTGTATACGGAGACAGTATGGAACACACCGACACTCACACTGTACACGGAGACAGTGTGGAACACACCGACGCTCACACTGTACACGGAGACAGTGTGGAACACACCGACACTCACACTGTACACAGAGACAGTGTGGAAGACACCGACACTCTCACTGTACACGGTGCACGGAGACAGTGTGGAACACACTGACACTCACACTGTACACGGAGACAGTGTGGAAGACACCGACACTCACACTGTACACGGAGACAGTGTGGAACACACCGACACTCACACTGTACACGGAGACAGTGTGGAACACACCGACACGCTCACTGTACACAGAGACAGTGTGGAACACACCGACACTCACACTGTACACGGCGCACGGAGACAGTGTGTAACACACCGACACTCACACTGTATACGGAGACAGTGTGGAACACACCGACACTCACACTGTACACGGTGCACGGAGACAGTGTGGAACACACCGACACTCTCACTGTACACGGTGCACGGAGACAGTGTGGAACACAGCGACAGTCACACTGTACACGGTGCACGGAGACAGTGTGGAACACAGAGACACTCACACTGTACACGGAGACAGTGTGGAACACACCGACAGTCACACTGTACACGGTGCACGGAGACAGTGTGTAACACACCGACACTCACACTGTACACGGAGACAGTGTGGAACACACCGACACACACTGTACACGGAGACAGTGTGTAACACACCGACACTCACACTGTACACGGAGACAGTGTGGAACACACAGACACTCACACTGTACACGGAGACAGTGTGTAACACATCGACACAGACTGTACACGGAGACAGTGTGTAACACACCGACACTCACAATGTACACGGAGACAGTGTGGAACACACAGACACTCACACTGTACACGGTGCACGGAGACAGTGTGGAACACAGCGACAATCACACTGTGCACGGTGCACGGAGACAGTGTGTAACACACCAACACTCACACTGTACACGGAGACAGTGTGTAACACACCGACCCTCACACTGTACATGATGCACGGAGACAGTGTGTAACACACCGACACTCACACTGTACATTGAGACAGTGTGTAACACACCAACACTCTCACTGTACACGGAGCACGGAGACAGTGTGTAACACAGCGACACTCACACTGTACACGGTAACAGTGTGTAACACACCGACACTCACAATGTACACGGAGACAGTGTGGAACACACCGACACTCACACTGTACACGGAGACAGCGTGCAACACCGACACTCACACTGTACACGGTGCACAGAGACAGTGTGGAACACAGCGACACTTACACTGTACACGGTGCACAGAGACAGTGTGGAACACACCGAGACTCCCACTGTACACGGTGCACAGAGACAGTGTGGAACACAGCGACACTTACACTGTACACAGAGACAGTGTGGAACACACCGACTCTCTCACTGTACACTGAGACAGTGTGGAACACACCGACACTCACACTGTACACAGTGCATGGAGACAGTGTGGAACACACCGACACTCACACTGTACACGGACATAGTGTGTAACACACCGACACTCACACTGTACACGGTGCACGGAGACAGTGTGGAACACACCGACACACACACTGTACATTGTACAGGGAGACAGTGTGGAACACAGCGACACTCACACTGTACACGGTGCACGGAGACAGTGCGTAACACCCCGACACACACACTGTACATTGTACAGGGAGACAGTGTGGAACACACCGACACTCACACTGTACACGGAGACAGCGTGGAACACACCGACACTCACACTGTACACGGTGCACGGAGACAGTGTGGAACACACCGACACTCACACTGTACACGGTGCACGGAGACAGTGTGGAACACACCGACACTCACACTTTACACTGTTGGCGGACATAGTGTGCAACACACCGACACTCACACTGTACACGGTGCACGGAAACAGTGTGGAACACACCGACACTCACACTGTATACGGTGCACGGAGACAGTGTGTAACACACCGACACTCACACTGTACACGGTGCACAGAGACAGTGTGTAACACACCGACACTCACACTGCACACGGTGCACGGAGACAGCGTGGAACACACCGACTCTCACACTGTACACGGAGACAGTGTGGAACACACCGACGCTCACACTGTACACGGAGACAGTGTGGAACACACCGACACTCACACTGTACATTGTGCAGGGCGACAGTGTGGAACACACCGACACTCTCACTGTACACAGAGACAGTGTGGAACACACCGACACTCACACTGTACACAGAGACAGTGTGGAAGACACCGACACTCTCACTGTACACGGTGCACGGAGACAGTGTGGAACACACTGACACTCACACTGTACACGGAGACAGTGTGGAAGACACCGACACTCACACTGTACACGGAGACAGTGTGGAACACACCGACACTCACACTGTACACGGAGACAGTGTGGAACACACCGACACGCTCACTGTACACAGAGACAGTGTGGAACACACCGACACTCACACTGTACACGGCGCACGGAGACAGTGTGTAACACACCGACACTCACACTGTATACGGAGACAGTGTGGAACACACCGACACTCACACTGTACACGGTGCACGGAGACAGTGTGGAACACATCGACACTCTCACTGTACACGGTGCACGGAGACAGTGTGGAACACAGAGACACTCACACTGTACACGGAGACAGTGTGGAACACACCGACAGTCACACTGTACACGGTGCACGGAGACAGTGTGTAACACACCGACACTCACACTGAGACAGTGTGGAACACACCGACACTCACACTGTACACGGAGACAGTGTGTAACACACCGACACTCACACTGTACACGGAGACAGTGTGGAACACACAGACACTCACACTGTACACGGAGACAGTGTGTAACACACCGACACTCACAATGTACACGGAGACAGTGTGGAACACACAGACACTCACACTGTACACGGTGCACGGAGACAGTGTGGAACACAGCGACAATCACACTGTGCACGGTGCACGGAGACAGTGTGTAACACACCAACACTCACACTGTACACAGAGACAGTGTGTAACACACCGACCCTCACACTGTACATGATGCACGGAGACAGTGTGTAACACACCGACACTCACACTGTACATTGAGACAGTGTGTAACACACCAACACTCTCACTGTACACGGAGCACGGAGACAGTGTGTAACACAGCGACACTCACACTGTACACGGTAACAGTGTGTAACACACCGACACTCACACTGTCCACGGAGACAGCGTGCAACACCGACACTCACACTGTACACGGTGCACAGAGACAGTGTGGAACACACCGAGACTCCCACTGTACACGGTGCACAGAGACAGTGTGGAACACAGCGACACTTACACTGTACACAGAGACAGTGTGGAACACACCGACTCTCTCACTGTACACGGAGGCAGCGTGGAACACACCGACACTCACACTGTACACGGAGACAGTGTGTAACACAGCGACACTCACACTGTACACGGTGCACGGACACAGTGTGGAACACACCGACACTCTCACTGTACACGGTGCATGGAGACAGTGTGGAACACACCGACACTCACACTGTACACAGAGACAGCGTGGAACACACCAACACTCACAATGCACACGGAGACAGTGTGTAACACAGCGACACTCACACTGTACACGGTGCACGGACACAGTGTGGAACACACTGACACTCTCACTGTACACGGTGCATGGAGACAGTGTGGAACACACCGACACTCACACTGTACACAGAGACAGTGTGGAACACACCGACACTCACACTGTACACGGTGCACGGAGACAGTGTGGAACACACCGACACTCACACTGTACACGGAGACAGTGTGGAACGTACCGACACTCACACTGTACACGGTGCACGGAGACAGTGTGGAACACACCGACACTCACACTGTACACGGAGACAGTGTGGAACACACCGACACTCACACTGTACATGGAGACAGTGTGGAACACACTGACACTCACACTGTACACAGTGCATGGAGACAGTGTGGAACACACCGACACTCACACTGTACACGGACATAGTGTGTAACACACCGACACTCACACTGTACACGGTGCACGGAGACAGTGTGGAACACACCGACACTCACACTGTACACGGTGCACGGAGACAGTGTGGAACACACCGACACTCACAGTGTACATTGTACAGGGAGACAGTGTGGAACACACCGACACTCACACTGTACACGATGCATGGAGACAGTGTGTAACACACCGACACTTACTGTACACCGTGCACGGAGGAAGTATGTATCACACCGACACTCACACTGTACACGGAGACAGTGTGGAACACACCGACTCACTGTACACGGTGCACGGAGACAGTGTGGAACACACCGACGCTCACACTGCACACGGTGCATGGAGACAGCGTGGAACACACCGACACTCACACTGTACACGGGGCACGGAGACAGCGTGGAACACACCGACACTCTCACTATACACGGTGCACGGAGACAGTGTGGAACACACCGATACTCACACACTCTCTCCGTGCACTGTGTACATTCTCACACACTGACACACTGACTGCAGAGGGAGACAGTGTGCAAAACACCGACACTCTCACTGTACACGGTGCACGGAGACAGTGTGGAACACACCGACACACTCACTGTACACGGAGACAGTGTGCAACACGCCAACACTCACACTGTACATGATGCACGGAGACAGTGTGTAACACACCGACACTCTCACTGTGCACGGTGCACGGAGACAGTGTGTAACACACCGACACTCAAACTGTACACGGTACACGGAGACAGTGCGTAACACCCCGACACACACACTGTACATTGTACAGGGAGACAGTGTGGAACACAGCGACACTCACACTGTACACGGTGCACGGAGACAGTGTGGAACACACCAACACTCTCACTGTACACGGTGCATGGAGACAGTGTGGAACACACCGACACTCTCACTGTACACGGAGACAGTGTGTAACACACCGACACTCACACTGTACACGGTGCACGGAGACAGTGTGGAACACACCGACACTCACACTGTACACAGAGACAGTGTGGAACACACCGACACTCACACTGTACACGGTGCACGGAGACAGTGTGGAACACACCGACACTCAGACTGTACACGGAGACAGTGTGGAACATACCGACACTCACACTGTACACGGTGCACGGAGACAGTGTGGAACACACCGACACTCACACTGTACACGGAGACAGTGTGGAACACACCGACACTCTCACTGCACACGGAGACAGTGTGGAACACACCGACACTCACACTGTATACGGAGACAGTGTGGAACACACCGACACTCTCACTGTACACAGAGACAGTGTGGAACACACCGACACTCACACTGTACACGGTGCACGGAGACAGTGTGGAACACACCGACACTCACACTGTACACGGACAGTGTGGAACACACCGACACTCACACTGTACACGGAGACAGTGTGGAAGACACCGACACTCACACTGTACACGGAGACAGTGTGGAACATACCAACACTCACACTGTACATGGAGACAGTGTGGAACATACCGACACTCACACTGTACACGGTGCACGGAGACAGTGTGGAACACACCGACACTCACACTGTACACGGAGACAGTGTGGAACACACCGACACTCACACTGTACACGGAGACAGTGTGGAAGACACCGACACTCACACTGCATACGGAGACAGTGTGGAACACACCGACACTCACACTGTACACGGTGGACGGAGACAGTGTGCAACACACCGACACTCACACTGTACACGGTACACGGAGACAGTGTGGAACACACCGACACTCCCACTGTACGCGGTGCACAGAGACAGTGTGGAACACACCGACACTCACACTGTACACGGTGGACGGAGACAGTGTGGAACACACCGACGCTCACACTGTACATTGTACAGGGAGACAGTGTGGAACACAGCGACACTCACACTGTACACGGTGCACGGAGACAGTGTGGAACACACCGACACACTGTACACAGCGCACGGAGACAGCGTGGAACATACCGACTCTCTCACTGTACACGGAGACAGCGTGGAACATACCAACACTCACACTGCACACGGTGCACGGAGACAGTGTGGAACACAATGACACTCACACTGTACGCGGTAACAGTGTGTAACACACCGACACTCACTGTACACAGAGACAGTGTGTAACACACCGACACTCACACTGTACACGATGCACGGAGACAGTGTGGAACACACCGACACTCAAACTGTACATGGTGCACGGAGGAAGTATGTATCACACCGACACTCACACTGTACACGGAGACAGTGTGTAACACACCGACACTCACACTGTACATGGTGCACGGAGGAAGTATGTATCACACCGACACTCACACTGTACACGGAGACAGTGTGGAACACACAGACTCACTGTACACGGTGCATGGAGACAGTGTGGAACACACCAATACTCACACTGTACACGGAGACAGCGTGGAACACACCGACACTCTCACTGTACGCGGTGCACGGAGACAGTGTGGAACACACCGACACTCTCACTGTACACGGTGCACCGAGACAGTGTGGAACACACCGATACTCACACACTGTCTCCGTGCACTGTGTACAATCTAACACACCGACACTTACACTGTACACGGAGACAGTGTGGAACACACCAACACTCACACTGCACATGGTGCACGGAGACAGTGTGTCACACACCGACACACTGACTGTACAGGGAGACAGCGTGCAACACACCGACACTCTCACTGTACACGGTGCACAGAGACAGTGTGGAACACACCGACACACTCACTGTACACGGAGACAGTGTGGAACACACCGACCATCACACTGTACATGATGCACGGAGACAGTGTGTAACACACCGACACTCACACTGTACACGGAGACAGTGTGGAACACACCGACACACTCACTGTACACGGTGCACGTAGACAGTGCGTCACACCCCGACACACACACTGTACATTGTACAGGGAGACAGTGTGGAACACAGCGACACTCACACTGTACACGGAGACTGCGTGCAACACCGACACTCACACTGTACACGGTGCACGGAGACAGTGTGGAACACACCGACACTCTCACTGTACACGGAGACAGTGCGTAACACCCCGACACTCACACTGTACATTGTACAGGGAGACTGTGTGGAACACAGCGACACTCACACTGTACATGGTGCAGGGAGACAATGTGTAACACACCGACACTCACACTGTACACGGAGACAGTGCGTAACACGCCGACACTCACACTGTACACGGTGCATGGACACAGTGTGGAACACACCGACACTCACAATGTACACGGTGCATGCAGACAGTGTGGAACACACCGACACTCTCACTGTACACGGAGACAGTGTGGAACACACCGACACTCACACTGTACACGGAGACAGTGTGTAACACACCGACACTCACCCTGTACACGGTGCACGGAGACAATGTGGAACACACCGACACTCTCACTGTACACAGAGACAGTGTGGAACATACCGACACTCACACTGTACACGGAGACAGTGTGGAACACACCAACACTCACACTGTACAAGGAGCCAGTGTGTAACACACCGACACTCGCACTGTACATTGAGACAGTGTGTAACACACCAACACTCTCACTGTACACGGAGCACGGAGACAGTGTGTAACACCCCGACACTCTCACTGTACATTGTACAGGGAGACAGTGTGGAAGACAGCGACACTCACACTGTACATGGTGCAGGGAGACAGCGTGTAACACAGCGACACTCACACTGTACACGGTAACATTGTGTCACACACCGACACTCACAATGTACACGGAGACAGTGTGGAACACACCGACACTCACACTGTACACGGAGACAGCGTGCAACACCGACACTCACACTGTACACGGTGCACAGAGACAGCGTGGAACACACCGACACTCCCACTGTACACGGTGCACAGAGACAGTGTGGAACACACCGACACTCACACTGTACACGGTGGACGGAGACAGTGTGCAACACACCGACACTCACACTGTACACGGTGCACGGAGACAGTGTGGAACACACCGACGCGCACACTTTACATTGTACAGGGAGAGATTGTGTAACACAGCGACACTCTCACTGTACACGGTGCACGGAGACAGTGTGGAACACAGCGACACTCACACTGTACACGGAGACAGTGTGGAACACACCGACACTCACACTGTACACAGTGCACGGAGACAGCGTGAAACACACCGACACTCACACTGTACACGGAGACAGTGTGTAACACACCGACACTCACCCTGTACACGGTGCACGGAGACAGTGTGTAACACACCGACACACTCACTGTATACGGAGACAGTGTGGAACACACCGAATCTCTCACTGTACACGGTGCACAGAGACAGTGTGGAACACACCGACACTTACACTGTACACAGAGACAGTGTGGAACACACCGACTCTCTCACTGTACACGGAGACAGCGTGGAACACACCAGCACTCACACTGTACACGGTGCACGGAGACAGTGTGTAACACACCGACACTCACTGTACACGGAGACAGTGTGTAACACACCGACACTCACAGTGTACATTGTACAGGGAGACAGTGTGGAACACACCGACACTCACACTGTACACGATGCACGGAGACAGTGTGGAACACACCGACACTCAAACTGTACATGATGCACGGAGACAGTGTGTAACACACCGACACTCACACTGTACACGGTGCACGGAGACATTGTGTAACACACCGACACTTACTGTACACCGTGCACGGAGGAAGTATGTATCACACCGACAATCACACTGTACACGGAGACAGTGTGGAACACACCGACTCACTGTACACGGAGACAGTGTGGAACACACCGACGCTCACACTGTACACGGTGCATGGAGACAGTGTGGAACACACCGACACTCTCACTGTACACGGTGCACGGAGACAGTGTGGAACACACCGATACTCACACACTGTCTCCGTGCACAGTCTCACACACCAACACACTGACTGTACAGGGAGACAGCGTGCAAAATACCGACACTCTCACTGTACACGGAGACAGTGTGCAACACACCAACACTCACACTCTACACGGAGATAGTGTGGAACACACCGACCCTCACACTGTACATGATGCACGGAGACAGTGTGTAACACACCGACACTCTCACTGTGCACGGTGCACGGAGACAGTGTGTAACACACCGACACTCACACTGTACATTGTACAGGGAGACAGTGTGGAACACAGCGACACTCACACTGTACACGGAGACAGCGTGCAACACCGACACTCACACTGTACACGGTGCACGGAGACAGTGTGGAACACACCGACACTCTCACTGTACACGGAGACAGTGCGTAACACCCCGACACTCACACTGTACATTGTACAGGGAGACTGTGTGGAACACAGCGACTCTCACACTGTACATGGTGCAGGGAGACAATGAGTAACACGCCGACACTCACACTGTACACGGAGACAGTGCGTAACACGCCGACACTCACACACTGTCTCCGTGCACCGTGTACAGTGTAACACACCGACACTCTCACTGTACACGGAGACAGTGTGGAACACACCGACACTCACACTGTACACGGAGACAGTGTGGAACACACCGACACTCACACAATACACAGTGCACGGAGACAGTGTGGAACACACCGACACTCACACAATACACGGTGCACGGAGACAGTGTGGAACACAGCGACACTCACACTGTACACGGAGACAGTGTGGAACACACCGACACTCACACAATACACGGTGCATGGAGACAGTGTGGAACACACCGACACTCACACAATACACGGTGCACGGAGACAGTGTGGAACATACCGACACTCACACTGTACACGGAGACAGTGTGTAACACACCGACACTCACACTGTACACGGTGCACGGAGACAGTGTGTAACACACCGACACTCACACTGTACATGGAGACAGTGTGTAACACACCAACACTCACACTGTACACGGTTCACGGAGACAGTGTGTAACACACCGACACTCTCACTGTACACGGAGACAGCGTGGAACACACCGACACTCACACTGTACACGGTGCATGGAGACAGTGTGCAACACACCGACACTCTCACTGTACACGGTGCACGGAGACAGTGTGTAGCTCACCGACACTCACACTGTATACGGAGACAGTGTGGAAGACACCGACACTCACACTGTACATGATGCACGGAGACAGTGTGTAACACACCGACACTCGCACTGTACATTGAGACAGTGTGTAACACACCAACACTCTCACTGTACACGGAGCACGGAGACAGTGTGTAACACCCCGACACTCTCACTGTACATTGTACAGGGAGACAGTGTGGAAGACAGCGACACTCACACTGTACATGGTGCAGGGAGACAGCGTGTAACACAGCGACACTCACACTGTACACGGTAACATTGTGTAACACACCGACACTCACAATGTACACGGAGACAGTGTGGAACACACCGACACACACACTGTATACGGAGACAGTGTGGAACACACCGGCACTCTCACTGTACACAGAGACAGTGTGGAACACACCGACACTCACACTGTACACGGAGACAGTGTGGAACACACCGACACTCACAGTGTACACGGAGACAGTGTGGAACACACCGACACTCACACTGTACACGGAGACAGTGTGGAAGACACCGACACTCACACTGTACACGGAGACAGTGTGGAACATACCAACACTCACACTGTACACGGAGACAGTGTGGAACACACCGACACTCACACTGTACACGGAGACAGTGTGGAACACACCGACACTCACACTGTACACGGTGCACGGAGACAGTGTGGAACACACCGACACTCACACTGTACACGGAGACAGTGTGGAACACACCGACACTCTCACTGTACACGGTGCACCGAGACAGTGTGGAACACACCGATACTCACACACTGTCTCCGTGCACTGTGTACAATCTAACACACCGACACTTACACTGTACACGGAGACAGTGTGGAACACACCGACACTCACACTGCACATGGTGCACGGAGACAGTGTGTCACACACCGACACACTGACTGTACAGGGAGACAGCGTGCAACACACCGACACTCTCACTGTACACGGTGCACAGAGACAGTGTGGAACACACCGACCCTCACGCTGTACATGATGCACGGAGACAGTGTGTAACACACCGACACTCACACTGTACACGGAGACAGTGTGGAACACACCGACACACTCACTGTACACGGTGCACGTAGACAGTGCGTAACACCCCAACACACACACTGTACATTGTACAGGGAGACAGTGTGGAACACAGCGACACTCACACTGTACACGGAGACTGCGTGCAACACCGACACTCACACTGTACACGGTGCACGGAGACAGTGTGGAACACACCGACACTCTCACTGTACACGGAGACAGTGCGTAACACCCCGACACTCACACTGTACATTGTACAGGGAGACTGTGTGGAACACAGCGACACTCACACTGTACATGGTGCAGGGAGACAATGTGTAACACACCGACACTCACAATGTACACGGTGCATGCAGACAGTGTGGAACACACCGACACTCTCACTGTACACGGAGACAGTGTGGAACACACCGACACTCACACTGTACACGGAGACAGTGTGTAACACACCGACACTCGCACTGTACATTGAGACAGTGTGTAACACACCAACACTCTCACTGTACACGGAGCACGGAGACAGTGTGTAACACCCCGACACTCACACTGTACATTGTACAGGGAGACAGTGTGGAACACAGCGGCACTCACACTGTACATGGTGCAGGGAGACAGCGTGTAACACAGCGACACTCACACTGTACACGGAGACAGTGTGGAACACACCGACACTCACACTGTACACGGAGACAGCGTGCAACACCGACACTCACACTGTACACGGTGCACAGAGACAGCGTGGAACACACCGACGCGCACACTTTACACTGTACAGGGAGAGATTGTGCAACACAGCGACACTCACACTGTACACGGTGCACGGAGACAGTGTGGAACACAGCGACACTCACACTGTACACGGTGCACGGAGACAGTGTGGAACACACCGACACTCACACTGTACACAGTGCACGGAGACAGCGTGGAACACACCGACACTCACACTGTACACGGAGACAGTGTGTAACACACCGACACTTACCCTGTACACGGTGCACGGAGACAGTGTGGAACACACCGACACTCACACTGTACACGGAGACAGTGTGTAACACACCGACACTTACCCTGTACACTGTACACGGAGACAGTGTGTAACACACCGACACTTACCCTGTACACGGTGCACGGAGACAGCGTGGAACACACCAACACTCACACTGTACACGGAGACAGTGTGTAACACACCGACACTTACCCTGTACACTGTACACGGAGACAGTGTGTAACACACCGACACTTACCCTGTACACTGTGCACGGAGTCAGTGTGGAACACACCGAATCTCTCACTGTACACGGTGCACAGAGACAGTGTGGAATACACCGACACTTACACTGTACACAGAGACAGTGTGGAACACACCGACTCTCTCACTGTACACGGAGACAGCGTGGAACACACCAACACTCACAGTACACGGAGACAGTGTGGAACACACCGACACACTCACTGTACACGGAGACAGTGTGTAACACACCGACACTCAAACTGTACATGGTGCACGGAGACAGTGTGGTACACACCGACCCTCACACTGTACATGATGCACGGAGACAGTGTGTAACACACCGACACTCACACTGTACACGGTGCACGGAGACATTGTGCAACACACCGACACTTACTGTACACCGTGCACGGAGGAAGTATGTATCACACCGACACTCACACTGTACACGGAGACAGTGTGGAACACACCGACTCACTGTACACGGAGACAGTGTGGAACACACCGACGCTCACACTGTACACGGTGCATGGAGACAGTGTGGAACACACCAATACTCACACTGTACACGGAGACAGCGTGGAACACACCGACACTCTCACTGTACACGGTGCACGGAGACTGTGTGGAACACACCGACACTCACACTGTACACGGTGCTCGGAGACAGCGTGGAACACACCGACACTCTCACTGTACACGGTGCACGGAGACAGTGTGGAACACACCGACACTCTCACTGTACACGGTGCACGGAGACAGTGTGGAACACACCGATACTCACACACTGTCTCCGTGCACTGTGTACAGTCTCACACACCAACACACTGACTGTACAGGGAGACAGCGTGCAAAACACCGACACTCTCACTGTACACGGTGCACGGAGACAGTGTGGAACACACCGACACACTCACTGTACACGGAGACAGTGTGGAACACACCGACACTCACACTCTACACGGAGACAGTGTGGAACACACCGACCCTCACACTGCACATGATGCATGGAGACAGTGTGTAACACACCGACACTCTCACTGTACACGGTGCACGGAGACAGTGTGTAACACACCGACACTCACACTGTACACGGTGCACGTAGACAGTGCGTAACACCCCGACACACACACTGTACATTGTACAGGGAGACAGTGTGGAACACAGCGACACTCACACTGTACACGGTGCACGGAGACAGTGTGGAACACACCGACACTCACAATGTACACGGTGCATGGAGACAGTGTGGAACACACCGACACTCTCACTGTACACGGAGACAGTGTGGAACATACCGACACTCACACTGTACACGGAGACAGTGTGGAACACACCGACACTCTCACTGTACACGGAGACAGTGTGTAACACACCGACACTCACACTGTACACGGAGACAATGTGGAACACACCGACACTCACACTGTACACGGAGACAGTGTGGAACACACCGACACTCTCACTGTACACGGAGACAGTGTGGAACATACCGACACTCACACTGTACACGGAGGCAGTGTGTAACACACCGACACTCACACTGTACACGGTGCACGGAGACAGTGTGTAACACACCGACACTCACACTGTACACGGAGACAGTGTGTAACACACCAACACTCACACTGTACACGGTGCACGGAGACAGTGTGTAACACACCGACACTCTCACTGTACACGGAGACAGCGTGGAACACACCGACACTCACACTGTACACGGAGACAGTGTGGAACACACCGACACTCACACTGTACACGGAGACAGTGTGGAACACACCGACACTCACACTGTACACAGAGACAGTGTGGAACACACCGACACTCTCACTGTACACGGAGACAGTGTGGAACACACCGACACTCACACTGTACACAGAGACAGTGTGGAACACACCGACACTCTCACTGTACACGGAGACAGCGTGGAACACACCGACACTCTCACTGTACACGGAGACAGTGTGGAACACACCGACACTCACACTGTACACGGAGTCAGTGTGGAACACACCGACCCTCACACTGTACACGGTGCACGGAGACAGTGTGGAACACACCGACACTCACACTGTACACCGAGACATTTTGTAACACACCGACACTCACACTGAACGCGGTGCACGGAGACAGTGTGGAGCACACCGACACTCCCACTGTGCACGGTGCACAGAGACAGTGTGGAACACACCGACGCTCACACTGTACACAGTGCACGGAGACAGCGTGGAACACACCGACACTCACACTGTCCATTGTACAGGGAAACAGTGTGGAACACACCGACACTCACACTGTACACGGTGCATGGAGACAGTGTGGAACACACCGACACTCACAATGTACACAGAGACAGTGTGGAACACACCGACACTCACACTGTACACGGTGCATGGAGACAGTGTGGAACACACCGACGCTCACACTGTACACGGTGCATGGAGACAGTGTGGAACACACCGACACTCGCACTGTACACGGAGACAGTGTGGAACACACTGACACTCTCACTGTACACGGTGCAAGGAGACAGCGTGGAACACACCGACACTCACACTGCACATGGTGCACGGAGACAGCGTGGAACACACCGACACTCACACTGTACACGGTGCACGGAGACAGTGTGTCACACACCGACACACTGACTGTACAGGGAGACAGCGTGCAACACACCGACACTCTCACTGTACACGGTGCACGGAGACAGTGTGGTACACACCGACCCTCACACTGTACATGATGCACGGAGACAGTGTGTAACACACCGACACTCTCACTGTGCACGGTGCACGGAGACAGTGTGTAACACACCGACACTCTCACTGTACATTGTACAGGGAGACTGTGTGGAACACACCGACACTCACACTGTACACGGTGCACGGAGACAGTGTGGAACACACCGACACTCACACTGTACACGGTGCACGGAGACAGTGTGGAACACACCGACACTCACACTGTACACGGAGACAGTGTGGAACACACCGACACTCACACTGTACACGGAGACAGTGTGGAACACACCGACAGTCACACTGCACACAGAGACAGTGTGTAACACACCGACACTCACACTGTACACGGTGCACGGAGACAGTGTGGAACACACCGACACTCACACTGTACACGGAGACAGTGTGGAACACACCGACACTCACACTATACACAGTGCACGGAGACAGTGTGGAACACACCGACACTCACACAATACACGGTGCACGGAGACAGTGTGGAACACAGCGACACTCACACTGTATACGGAGACAGTATGGAACACACCGACACTCACACAATACACGGTGCACGGAGACAGTGTGGAACACAGCGACACTCACACTGTATACGGAGACAGTGTGGAACACACCGACACTCACACTGTACACAGAGACAGTGTGGAACACACCGACGCGCTCACTGTACACAGAGACAGTGTGGAACACACCGACACTCACACTGTACACGGTGCACGGAGACAGTGTGTATCACACCGACACTCACACTGTACACGGAGACAGTGTGGAACACACCGACACTCTCACTGTACACGGAGACAGTGTGGAACACACCGACACTCACACTGTACACTGAGACAGTGTGGAACACACCGACACTCACACTGTACACAGTGCATGGAGACAGTGTGGAACACACCGACACTCACACTGTACACGGTGCACGGAGACAGTGTGGAACACACCGACACTCACACTGTACATGGTACAGGGAGACAGTGTGGAAGACACCGACCCTCACACTGTACACGGTGCACGGAGACAGTGTGGAACACACCGACACTCACACTGTACACGGAGACAGTGTGGAACACACCGACACTCACACTGTACACGGAGACAGTGTGGAACACACCGACACTCACACTGTACACAGAGACATTGTGGAACACACCGACACTCACACTGTACACGGTGCACGGATACAGTGTGGAACACACCGACACTCACACTGTACACGGTGCACGGAGACAGTGTGGAACACACCGACACTCACACTGTACACGGTGCACGGAGACAGTGTGGAACACACCAACACTCACACTGTACACGGTGCACGGAGACAGTGTGGAACACACCGACACTCACACTGTACGCGGAGACAGTGCGGAACATACCGACACTCACACTGTACACGGAGACAGTTTGGAACACACCGACACTCACACTGTACACAGTGCATGGAGACAGTGTGGAACACACCGACACTCACACTGTACACGGAGACAGTGTGTAACACAGCGACACACACACTGTACACGGTGCACGGAGACTGTGTGGAACACACTTACACTCACACTGTACACCGAGACAGTTTGTAACACACCGACACTCACACTGTACACGGTGCACGGAGACAGTGTGGAACACACAGACACTCACACTGTACACGGAGACAGTGTGGAACACACTGACACTCACCCTGTACACGGTGCACGGAGACAGCGTGGAACACAGCGACACTCACATTGTACACGGAGACAGTGTGTAACACACTGACACTCACCCTGTACACGGTGCACGGAGACAGCGTGGAACACAGCGACACTCACACTGTACACGGTAACAGTGTGTAACACACCGACACTCACTGTACACGGTGACAGTGTGTAACACACCGACACTCACACTGTACATTGTACAGGGAGACAGTGTGGAACACACCGACCCTCACACTGTACATGATGCACGGAGACAGTGTGTAACACACCGACACTCACACTGTACACGGAGACAGTGTGGAACACACCTGCACTCTCACTGTGCACGGTGCACGGAGACAGCGTGGAACACAACGACACTCACACTGTACACGGTAACAGTGTGTAACACACCGACACTCACTGTACACGGTGACAGTGTGTAACACACCGACACTCACACTGTACATTGTACAGGGAGACAGTGTGGAACACACCGACCCTCACACTGTACATGATGCACGGAGACAGTGTGTAACACACCGACACTCACACTGTACACGGTGCACGGAGGAAGTATGTATCACACCGACACTCACACTGTGCACGGAGACAGTGTGGAACACACCGACACTCACACTGTACACGGTGCATGGAGACAGTTTGGAACACACCGACACTCTCACTGTACACGGAGACAGTGTGGAACATACCGACACTCACACTGTACACGGAGACAGTGTGGAACACACCGACACTCACACTGTACATGGTGCACGGAGACAGTGTGTAACACACCGGCACTCTCACTGTGCACGGAGACAGTGTGGAACACACCGACACTCACACAATACACGGTGCACGGAGACAGTGTGTAGCTCACCGACACTCACACTGTACACTGTACACGGAGACAGCGTGGAACACACCGACACTCACACAATACACGGTGCACGGAGACAGTGTGGAACACAGCGACACTCACACTGTACACGGTGCACGGAGACAGTGTGGAACACAGCGACACTCACACTGTACACTGTACACGGAGACAGCGTGGAACACACCGACACTCACACAATACACGGTGCACGGAGACAGTGTGGAACACAGCGACACTCACACTGTACACGGCGCATAGAAACAGTGTGGAACACACCGACACTCACACTGTACACTGTACGCGGAGACAGTGTGGAACACACCGACACTCACACTGTACACGGTGCACGGAGACAGTGTGGAACACACCGACACTCACACTGTACACGGTGCACGGAGACAGTGTGGAACACACCGACACTCACACTGTACACGGTGCCCAGAGACAGTGTGGAACACACCGACACTCACACTGTACACGGTGCACGGAGACAGCGTGGAACACAGCGACACACTCACTGTATACGGAGACAGTATGGAACACACCGACACTCACACTGTACACGGAGACAGTGTGGAACACACCGACACTCACACTGTACATTGAACAGGGAGACAGTGTGGAACACACCGACACTCACACTGTACACAGAGACAGTGTGGAACACACCGACACTCACACTGTACACGGTGCACGGAGACAGTGTGTATCACACCGACACTCACACTGTACACGGAGACAGTGTGGAACACACCGACACTCTCACTGTACACGGAGACAGTGTGGAACACACCGACACTCACACTGTACACTGAGACAGTGTGGAACACACCGACACTCACACTGTACACAGTGCATGGAGACAGTGTGGAACACACCGACACTCACACTGTACACGGTGCACGGAGACAGTGTGGAACACACCGACACTCACACTGTACATGGTACAATGAGACAGTGTGGAAGACACCGACCCTCACACTGTACACGGTGCACGGAGACAGTGTGGAACACACCAACACTCACACTGTACACGGAGACAGTGTGGAACACACCGACACTCACACTGTACACGGAGACAGTGTGGAACACACCGACACTCACACTGTACACAGAGACATTGTGGAACACACCGACACTCACACTGTACACGGTGCACGGATACAGTGTGGAACACACCGACACTCACACTGTACACGGTGCACGGAGACAGTGTGGAACACACCGACACTCACACTGTACACGGTGCACGGAGACAGTGTGGAACACACCAACACTCACACTGTACACGGTGCACGGAGACAGTGTGGAACACACCGACACTCACACTGTACGCGGAGACAGTGCGGAACATACCGACACTCACACTGTACACGGAGACAGTTTGGAACACACCGACACTCACACTGTACACAGTGCATGGAGACAGTGTGGAACACACCGACACTCACACTGTACACGGAGACAGTGTGTAACACAGCGACACTCACACTGTACACGGTGCACGGAGACAGTGTGGAACACACAGACACTCACACTGTACGCGGTGCACGGAGTCAGCGTGGAACACAGCGACACACACTGTACACGGAGACAGTGTGGAACACACTGACACTCACCCTGTACACGGTGCACGGAGACAGCGTGGAACACAGCGACACTCACATTGTACACGGAGACAGTGTGTAACACACTGACACTCACCCTGTACACGGTGCACAGAGACAGCGTGGAACACAGCGACACTCACACTGTACACGGTAACAGTGTGTAACACACCGACACTCACTGTACACGGTGACAGTGTGTAACACACCGACACTCACACTGTACATTGTACAGGGAGACAGTGTGGAACACACCGACCCTCACACTGTACATGATGCACGGAGACAGTGTGTAACACACCGACACTCACACTGTACACGGAGACAGTGTGGAACACACCTGCACTCTCACTGTACACGGTGCACGGAGACAGCGTGGAACACAACGACACTCACACTGTACACGGTAACAGTGTGTAACACACCGACACTCACTGTACACGGTGACAGTGTGTAACACACCGACACTCACACTGTACATTGTACAGGGAGACAGTGTGGAACACACCGACCCTCACACTGTACATGATGCACGGAGACAGTGTGTAACACACCGACACTCACACTGTACACGGTGCACGGAGGAAGTATGTATCACACCGACACTCACACTGTGCACGGAGACAGTGTGGAACACACCGACTCACTGTACACGGTGCATGGAGACAGTGTGGAACACACCGACACTCTCACTGTACACGGTGCATGGAGACAGTTTGGAACACACCGACACTCTCACTGTACACGGAGACAGTGTGGAACATACCGACACTCACACTGTACACGGAGACAGTGTGGAACACACCGACACTCACACTGTACATGGTGCACGGAGACAGTGTGTAACACACCGGCACTCTCACTGTGCACGGAGACAGTGTGGAACACACCGACACTCACACAATACACGGTGCACGGAGACAGTGTGTAGCTCACCGACACTCACACTGTACACGGAGACAGCGTGGAACACACCGACACTCACACAATACACGGTGCACGGAGACAGTGTGGAACACAGCGACACTCACACTGTACACGGCGCATAGAAACAGTGTGGAACACACCGACACTCACACTGTACACTGTACGCGGAGACAGTGTGGAACACACCGACACTCACACTGTACACGGTGCACGGAGACAGTGTGGAACACACCGACACTCACACTGTACACGGTGCACGGAGACAGTGTGGAACACACCGACACTCACACTGTACACGGTGCCCAGAGACAGTGTGGAACACACCGACACTCACACTGTACACGGTGCACGGAGACAGCGTGGAACACAGCGACACACTCACTGTATACGGAGACAGTATGGAACACACCGACACTCACACTGTACACGGAGACAGTGTGGAACACACCGACACTCACACTGTACATTGAACAGGGAGACAGTGTGGAACACACCGACACTCACACTGTACACAGAGACAGTGTGGAAGACACCGACACTCACACTGTACACGGTGCACGGAGATAGTGTGGAACACACCGACACTCTCACTGTACACAGAGACAGTGTGGAACACACCGACACTCACACTGTACACGGTGCACGGAGACAGTGTGGAACACACCGACACTCACACTGTACACGGAGACAGTGTGGAACACATCGACACTCACACTGTACACGGAGACAGTGTGGAACACACCGAAACTCACACTGTATACGGAGACAGTGTGTAACACACCGACACTCACACTGTACACGGTGCACGGAGACAGTGTGGAACACACAGACACTCACACTGTACACGGTGCACGGAGACAGTGTGTAACACACCGACACTCACCCTGTACACGGTGCACGGAGACAGTGTGGAACACACCGACACTCACACTGTACACGGTACACGGAGACAGTGTGGAACACACCGACACTCACTGTACACGGAGACAGTGTGGAACACACCGACACTCACACTGTACACGGTGCACGGAGA
The DNA here is from genome assembly GCF_052327205.1 of Somniosus microcephalus. Taxonomy (NCBI): domain Eukaryota; kingdom Metazoa; phylum Chordata; class Chondrichthyes; order Squaliformes; family Somniosidae; genus Somniosus; species Somniosus microcephalus. Next base: position 152,062,599 of record NW_028225179.1, read on the forward strand.
CAGCGTGGAACACACCGACACTCACACTGTACACGGTGCACGGAGACAGTGTGTAACACACCGACACTCACACTGTACACGGTGCACGGAGACAGTGTGTAACACACCGACACTCACACTGTACACGGTGCACGGAGACACTGTGGAACACAGACACTCACACTGTATACGGAGACAGTATGGAACACACCGACACTCACACCGTACACAGAGACAGTGTCTAACACACCGACACTCACACTGTACACGGAGACAGTGTCTAACACATCGACACTCACACTGTATACGGAGACAGTGTAGAACACACCGACACTCACACTGTACACAGAGACAGTATGGAACACACCGACACTCACACTGTACACGGTGCACGGAGACAGTGTGGAACACACCGACACTCACACTGTACACGGTGCACGGACACAGTGTGGAACACACCGACACTCACCCTGTACACGGTGCACGGAGACAGTGTGGAACACACCGACACTCTCGCTGTACACGGAGACAGTGTGGAACACACCGACACTCACACTGTACACGGAGACAGTGTGGAACACACCGACACTCACACTGTACACGGAGACAGTGTGGAACACACCGACACTCACACTGTACACGGAGACAGCGTGGAACACACCAACACTCACACTGTACAAGGTGCAAGAATACAGTGTGGAACACACCGACACTCGCACTGTACACGGAGACAGTGTGGAACACACCGACACTCACACTGCACAAGGTGCAAGAATACAGTGTGGAACACACCGACACTCGCACTGTACACGGAGACAGCGCGGAACACACCGACACTCACACTGTGCAAGATGCAAGAATACAGTGTGGAACACACCGACACTCGCACTGTACACGGAGACAGTGTGTAACACACCGACACTCACACTGTACACGGTGCACGGAGACAGTGTGGAACGCACCGACACTCACACTGTACACGGAGACAGTGTGGAACACACCGACACTCACACTGTACACGGTGCACGGAGACAGCGTGGAACACACCGACACTCACACTGTACACGGTGCACGGAGACAGTGTGTAACACACCGACACTCACACTGTACACGGTGCACGGAGACACTGTGGAACACACAGACACTCACACTGTATACGGAGACAGTATGGAACACACCGACACTCACACCGTTCACAGAGACAGTGTCTAACACACCGACACTCACACTGTACACAGAGACAGTGTCTAACACATCGACACTCACACTGTATACGGAGACAGTGTGGAACACACCGACACTCACACTGTATACGGAGACAGTGTGGAACACACCGACACTCACACCGTACACAGAGACAGTGTGGAACACACCGACACTCACACCGTACACAGAGACAGTATGGAACACACCGACACTCACACTGTATACGGAGACAGTGTGGAACACACCGACACTCACACTGTACACGGAGACAGTGTGGAACACACCGACACTCACACTGTACAAGGTGCAAGAATACAGTGTGGAACACACCGACACTCGCACTGTACACGGAGACAGTGTGGAACACACCGACACTCACACTGTACAAGGTGCAAGAATACAGTGTGGAACACACCGACACTCGCACTGTACACGGAGACAGCGCGGAACACACCGACACTCACACTGTGCAAGATGCAAGAATACAGTGTGGAACACACCGACACTCGCACTGTACACGGAGACAGTGTGTAACACACCGACACTCACACTGTACACGGTGCACGGAGACAGTGTGGAACGCACCGACACTCACACTGTACACGGAGACAGTGTGGAACACACCGACACTCACACTGTACACTGTACACGGAGACAGTGTGGAACACACCGACACTCACACTGTATACGGTGCATGGAGACAGCGTGGAACACAGCGACACTCACACTGTATACGGAGACAGTATGGAACACACCGACACTCACACTGTACACGGAGACAGTGTGGAACACACCGACACACTCACTGTACACAGAGACAGTGTGGAACACACCGACACTCACACTGTACACAGTGCATGGAGACAGTGTGGAACACACCGACACTCACACCGTACACGGAGACAGTGTGTAACACAGTGACACTCACACTGTACGCGGAGACAGTGTGTAACACACCGACACTCACACTGTACACGGTGCACGGAGACAGTGTGGAACACACAGACACTCACACTGCACACGGTGCACGGAGACAGCGTGGAACACAGCGACACTCACACTGTACACAGAGACAGTGTGGAACACACCGACACTCACACTGTACACAGAGACAGTGTGGAACACACCGACACTCTCACTGTACACGGAGACAGTGTGGAACACACCGACACTCTCACTGTACACGGTGCACCGAGACAGTGTGGAACACACCGACACTGACACTGTACATGGAGACAGTGTGTAACACACCAACACTCACACTGTACACGGTGCATGGAGACAGTGTGTAACACACCGACACACTGACTGTACAGGGAGACAGCGTGCAACACACCGACACTCTCACTGTACACGGTGCACGGAGACAGTGTGGAACACACCGACACACTCACTGTACACGGAGACAGTGTGGAACACACCGACCCTCACACTGTACATGATGCACGGAGACAGTGTGTAACACACCGACACTCTCACTGTGCACGGTGCACGGAGACAGTGTGGAACACACCGACACTCACACTGTACACGGGAGACAGTGCGTAACACCCCGACACTCACACTGTACATTGTACAGGGAGACAGTGTGGAACACAGCGACACTCACACTGTACACGGTGCATGGAGACAGTGTGGAACACACCGACACTCACAATGTACACTGTGCATGGAGACAGTGTGGAACACACCGACACTCTCACTGTACACGGAGACAGTGTGGAACATACCGACACTCTCACTGTGCACGGAGACAGTGTGGAACCCACCGACACTCACACAATACACGGTGCACGGAGACAGTGTGGAACATACCGACACTCACACTGTACACGGAGACAGCGTGGAACACACCGACACTCACACAATACACGGTGCACGGAGACAGTGTGGAACACAGCGACACTCACACTGTACACGGCGCATAGAAACAGTGTGGAACACACCGACACTCACACTGTACACTGTACGCGGAGACAGTGTGGAACACACCGACACTCACACTGTACACGGTGCACGGAGACAGTGTGGAACACACCGACACTCACACTGTACACGGTGCACGGAGACAGCGTGGAACACAGCGACACACTCACTGTATACGGAGACAGTATGGAACACACCGACACTCACACTGTACACGGAGACAGTGTGGAACACACCGACACTCACACTGTACATTGAACAGGGAGACAGTGTGGAACACACCGACACTCACACTGTACATTGAACAGGGAGACAGTGTGGAACACACCGACACTCACACTGTACACAGAGACAGTGTGGAACACACCGACACTCACACTGTACACAGAGACAGTGTGGAAGACACCGACACTCACACTGTACACGGTGCACGGAGATAGTGTGGAACACACCGACACTCTCACTGTACACAGAGACAGTGTGGAACACACCGACACTCACACTGTACACGGAGACAGTGTGGAACACACCGACACTCTCACTGTACACGGAGACAGTGTGTAACACACCGACACTCACACTGTACACGGAGACAGTGTGGAACACACCGACACTCACACTGTACACGATGCACGGAGACAGTGTGGAACACACCGACACTCACACTGTACACGGTGCACGGAGACAGTGTGGAACACACCGACACTCACCCTGTACACGGTGCACGGAGACAGTGTGGAACACACCGACACTCTCGCTGTACACGGAGACAGTGTGGAACACACCGACACTCACACTGCACACGGAGACAGTGTGGAACACACCGACACTCACACTGTACACGGAGACAGTGTGGAACACACCGACACTCACACTGTACACGGAGACAGTGTGGAACACACCGACACTCACATTGTACAAGGTGCAAGAATACAGTGTGGAACACACCGACACTCGCACTGTACACGGAGACAGTGTGGAACACACCGACACTCACACTGTACAAGGTGCAAGAATACAGTGTGGAACACACCGACACTCGCACTGTACACGGAGACAGCGCGGAACACACCGACACTCACACTGTGCAAGGTGCAAGAATACAGTGTGGAACACACCGACACTCGCACTGTACACGGAGACAGTGTGTAACACACCGACACTCACACTGTACACGGTGCACGGAGACAGTGTGGAACGCACCGACACTCACACTGTACACGGAGACAGTGTGGAACACACCGACACTCACACTGTACACGGAGACAGTGTGGAACACACCGACACTCACACAATACACTGTACACGGAGACAGTGTGGAACACACCGACACTCACACTGTATACGGTGCACGGAGACAGCGTGGAACACAGCGACACTCACACTGTATACGGAGACAGTATGGAACACACCGACACTCACACTGTACACGGAGACAGTGTGGAACACACCGACACACTCACTGTACACAGAGACAGTGTGGAACACACCGACACTCACACTGTACACAGAGACAGTGTGGAACACACCGACACTCACACTGTACACAGTGCATGGAGACAGTGTGGAACACACCGACACTCACACCGTACACGGAGACAGTGTGTAACACAGCGACACTCACACTGTACGCGGAGACAGTGTGTAACACACCGACACTCACACTGTACACGGTGCACGGAGACAGGGTGGAACACACAGACACTCACACTGCACACGGTGCACGGAGACAGCGTGGAACACAGCGACACTCACACTGTACACAGAGACAGTGTGGAACACACCGACACTCTCACTGGACACGGAGACAGTGTGGAACACACCGACACTCTCACTGTACACGGTGCACCGAGACAGTGTGGAACACACCGACACTCACACTGTACATGGAGACAGTGTGTAACACACCAACACTCACACTGTACACAGTGCATGGAGACAGTGTGTAACACACCGACACACTGACTGTACAGGGAGACAGCGTGCAACACACCGACACTCTCACTGTACACGGTGCACGGAGACAGTGTGGAACACACCGACACACTCACTGTACACGGAGACAGTGTGGAACACACCGACCCTCACACTGTACATGATGCACGGAGACAGTGTGTAACACACCGACACTCTCACTGTGCACGGTGCACGGAGACAGTGTGGAACACACCGACACTCACACTGTACACGGAGACAGTGCGTAACACCCCGACACTCACACTGTACATTGTACAGGGAGACAGTGTGGAACACAGCGACACTCACACTGTACACGGTACATGGAGACATTGTGGAACACACCGACACTCACAATGTACACTGTGCATGGAGACAGTGTGGAACACACCGACACTCTCACTGTACACGGAGACAGTGTGGAACATACCGACACTCACACTGTACACGGAGACAGTGTGGAACACACCGACACTCACACTGTACATGGTGCACGGAGACAGTGTGTAACACAACGGCACTCTCACTGTGCAATGAGACAGTGTGGAACACACCGACACTCACACAATACACGGTGCACGGAGACAGTGTGTAGCTCACCGACACTCACACTGTACACGGAGACAGCGTGGAACACACCGACACTCACACAATACACGGTGCACGGAGACAGTGTGGAACACAGCGACACTCACACTGTACACGGCGCATAGAAACAGTGTGGAACACACCGACACTCACACTGTACACTGTACGCGGAGACAGTGTGGAACACACCGACACTCACACTGTCCACGGTGCACGGAGACAGTGTGGAACACACCGACACTCACACTGTACACGGTGCACGGAGACAGTGTGGAACACACCGACACTCACACTGTATACGGTGCACGGAGACAGTGTGTAACACACCGACACTCACACTGTACACGGTGCCCAGAGACAGTGTGGAACACACCGACACTCACACTGTACACGGTGCACGGCGACAGCGTGGAACACAGCGACACACTCACTGTATACGGAGACAGTATGGAACACACCGACACTCACACTGTACACGGAGACAGTGTGTTCCACACCGACACTCACACTGTACATTGAACAGGGAGACAGTGTGGAACACACCGACACTCACACTGTACACAGAGACAGTGTGGAACACACCGACACTCACACTGTACACAGAGACAGTGTGGAAGACACCGACACTCACACTGTACACGGTGCACGGAGATAGTGTGGAACACACCGACACTCTCACTGTACACAGAGACAGTGTGGAACACACCGACACTCACACTGTACACGGAGACAGTGTGGAACACACCGACACTCACACTGTACACGGTGCACGGAGACAGTGTGGAACACACCGACACTCACACTGTACACGGTGCACGGAGACAGTGTGGAACACACCGACACTCACCCTGTACACGGTGCACGGAGACAGTGTGGAACACAGCGACAATCACACTGTGCACGGTGCACGGAGACAGCGTGGAACACAGCGACACACTCACTGTATACGGAGACAGTATGGAAGACACCGACACTCACACTGTACACGGAGACAGTGTGGAACACACCGACACTCACACTGTACATTGAACAGGGAGACAGTGTGGAACACACCGACACTCACAATGTACACAGAGACAGTGTGGAAGACACCGACACTCACACTGTCCACGGTGCACGGAGATAGTGTGGAACACACCGACACTCTCACTGTACACAGAGCCAGTGTGGAACACACCGACACTCACACTGTACACGGTGCACGGAGACAGTGTGGAACACACCGACACTCACACTGTACACGGAGACAGTGTGGAACACACCGACACTCTCACTGTACACGGAGACAGTGTGTAACACACCGACACTCACACTGTACACGGAGACAGTGTGGAACACATCGACACTCACACTGTACACGGAGACAGTGTGGAACACACCGAAACTCACACTGTATACGGAGACAGTGTGCAACACACCGACACTCACACTGTACACGGTGCACGGAGACAGTGTGGAACACACAGACACTCACACTGTACACGGTGCACGGAGACAGTGTGGAACACACCGACACTCACACTGTACACGGTGCACGGAGACAGTGTGGAACACACCGACACTCACACTGTACACGGTGCACGGAGACAGTGTGGAACACACCGACACTCACACTGTACACGGTGCACGGAGACAGTGTGTAACACACCGACACTCACCCTGTACACGGTGCACGGAGACAGTGTGGAACACACCGACACTCACACTGTATACGGTACACGGAGACAGTGTGGAACACACCGACACTCACTGTACACGGAGACAGTGTGGAACACACCGACACTCACACTGTACACGGTGCACGGAGACAGCGTGGAACACACCGACACTCACACTGTACACGGTGCACGGAGACAGTGTGTAACACACCGACACTCACACTGAACACGGTGCACGGAGACAGTGTGTAACACACCGACACTCACACTGTACACGGTGCACGGAGACACTGTGGAACACACAGACACTCACACTGTCGACGGAGACAGTATGGAACACACCGACACTCACACCGTACACAGAGACAGTGTCTAACACACCGACACTCACACTGTACACAGAGACAGTGTCTAACACATCGACACTCACACTGTATACGGAGACAGTGTGGAACACACCGACACTCACACTGTACACGGAGACAGTGTGGAACACACCGACACTCACACCGTACACAGAGAAAGTATGGAACACACCGACACTCACACTGTATACGGAGACAGTGTGGAACACACCGACACTCACACTGTACACGGTGCACGGAGACAGTGTGGAACACACCGACACTCACACTGTACACGGTGCACGGACACAGTGTGGAACACACCGACACTCACCCTGTACACGGTGCACGGAGACAGTGTGGAACACACCGACACTCTCGCTGTACACGGAGACAGTGTGGAACACACCGACACTCACACTGTACACGGAGACAGTGTGGAACACACCGACACTCACACTGTACACGGAGACAGTGTGGAACACACCGACACTCACACTGTACACGGAGACAGTGTGGAACACACCGACACTCACACTGTACAAGGTGCAAGAATACAGTGTGGAACACACCGACACTCGCACTGTACACGGAGACAGTGTGGAACACACCGACACTCACACTGTACAAGGTGCAAGAATACAGTGTGGAACACACCGACACTCGCACTGTACACGGAGACAGCGCGGAACACACCGACACTCACACTGTGCAAGATGCAAGAATACAGTGTGGAACACACCGACACTCGCACTGTACACGGAGACAGTGTGTAACACACCGACACTCACACTGTACACGGTGCACGGAGACAGTGTGGAACGCACCGACACTCACACTGTACACGGAGACAGTGTGGAACACACCGACACTCACACTGTACACGGAGACAGTGTGGAACACACCGACACTCACACAATACACTGTACATGGAGACAGTGTGGAACACACCGACACTCACACTGTATACGGTGCACGGAGACAGCGTGGAACACAGCGACACTCACACTGTATACGGAGACAGTATGGAACACAGCGACACTCACACTGTACACGGAGACAGTGTCGAACACACCGACACACTCACTGTACACAGAGACAGTGTGGAACACACCGACACTCACACTGTACACAGAGACAGTGTGGAACACACCGACACTCACACTGTACACAGTGCATGGAGACAGTGTGGAACACACCGACACTCACACCGTACACGTAGACAGTGTGTAACACAGCGACACTCACACTGTACGCGGAGACAGTGTGTAACACACCAACACTCACACTGTACACAGAGACAGTGTGGAACACACCGACACTCACACTGTACACGGTGCACGGAGACAGTGTGGAACACACAGACACTCACACTGCACACGGTGCACGGAGACAGCGTGGAACACAGCGACACTCACACTGTACACAGAGACAGTGTGGAACACACCGACACTCACACTGTACACAGAGACAGTGTGGAACACACCGACACTCTCACTGTACACGGAGACAGTGTGGAACACACCGACACTCTCACTGTACACGGTGCACCGAGACAGTGTGGAACACACCGACACTCACACTGTACATGGAGACAGTGTGTAACACACCAACACTCACACTGTACACGGTGCATGGAGACAGTGTGTAACACACCGACTGTACAGGGAGACAGCGTGCAACACACCGACACTCTCACTGTACACGGTGCACGGAGACAGTGTGGAACACACCGACACTCACACTGTACACGGAGACAGTGCGTAACACCCCGACACTCACACTGTACATTGTACAGGGAGACAGTGTGGAACACAGCGACTCTCACACTGTACACGGTGCATGGAGACAGTGTGTAACACACCGACTGTACAGGGAGACAGCGTGCAACACACCGACACTCTCACTGTACACGGTGCACGGAGACAGTGTGGAACACACCGACACTCACACTGTACACGGAGACAGTGCGTAACACCCCGACACTCACACTGTACATTGTACAGGGAGACAGTGTGGAACACAGCGACTCTCACACTGTACATGATGCACGGAGACAGTGTGTAACACACCGACACTCTCACTGTGCACGGTGCACGGAGAGAGTGTGGAACACACCGACACTCACACTGTACATGATGCACGGAGACAGTGTGTAACACACCGACACTCTCACTGTGCACGGTGCACGGAGACAGTGTGGAACACACCGACACTCACACTGTACACGGAGACAGTGCGTAACACCCCGACACTCACACTGTACATTGTACAGGGAGACAGTGTGGAACACAGCGACTCTCACACTGTACATGATGCACGGAGACAGTGTGTAACACACCGACACTCTCACTGTGCACGGTGCACGGAGACAGTGTGGAACACACCGACACTCACACTGTACACGGAGACAGTGCGTAACACCCCGACACTCACACTGTACATTGTACAGGGAGACAGTGTGGAACACAGCGACACTCACACTGTACACGGTGCATGGAGACAGTGTGGAACACACCGACACTCACAATGTACACTGTGCATGGAGACAGTGTGGAGCACACCAACACTCTCACTGTACACGGAGACAGTGTGGAACATACCGACACTCACACTGTACACGGAGACAGTGTGGAACACACCGACACTCACACTGTACATGGTGCACGGAGACAGTGTGTAACACACCGGCACTCTCACTGTGCACGGAGACAGTGTGGAACACACCGACACTCACACAATACACGGTGCACGGAGACAGTGTGTAGCTCACCGACACTCACACTGTACACGGAGACAGCGTGGAACACACCGACACTCACACAATACACGGTGCACAGAGACAGTGTGGAACACAGCGACACTCACACTGTACACGGCGCATAGAAACAGTGTGGAACACACCGACACTCACACAGTACACTGTACGCGGAGACAGTGTGGAACACACCGACACTCACCCTGTACACGGTGCACGGAGACAGTGTGTAACACACCGACACTCACCCTGTACACGGTGCACGGAGACAGTGTGGAACACACCGACACTCACACTGTACACGGTACACGGAGACAGTGTGGAACACACCGACACTCACTGTACACAGAGACAGTGTGGAACACACCGACACTCACACTGTACACGGTGCACGGAGACAGCGTGGAACACACCGACACTCACACTGTACACGGTGCACGGAGACAGTGTGTAACACCCCGACACTCACACTGTACACGGTGCACGGAGACAGTGTGTAACACACCGACACTCACACTGTACACGGTGCACGGAGACACTGTGGAACACACAGACACTCACACTGTATACGGAGACAGTATGGAACACACCGACACTCACACCGTACACAGAGACAGTGTCTAACACATCGACACTCACACTGTATACGGAGACAGTGTGGAACACACCGACACTCACACTGTATACGGAGACAGTGTGGAACACACCGACACTCACACCGTACACAGAGACAGTATGGAACACACCGACACTCACACTGTATACGGAGACAGTGTGGAACACACCGACACTCACACTGTACACGGTGCACGGAGACAGTGTGGAACACACCGACACTCACACTGTACACGGTGCACGGACACAGTGTGGAACACACCGACACTCACCCTGTACACGGTGCACGGAGACAGTGTGGAACACAGCGACAATCACACTGTGCACGGTGCACGGAGACAGCGTGGAACACAGCGACACACTCACTGTATACGGAGACAGTATGGAACACACCGACACTCACACTGTACACGGAGACAGTGTGGAAGACACCGACACTCACACTGTACACGGTGCACGGAGATAGTGTGGAACACACCGACACTCACACTGTACACAGAGCCAGTGTGGAACACACCGACACTCACACTGTACACGGTGCACGGAGACAGTGTGGAACACACCGACACTCACACTGTACACGGCGACAGTGTGGAACACACCGACACTCTCACTGTACACGGAGACAGTGTGTAACACACCGACACTCACACTGTACACGGAGACAGTGTGGAACACATCGACACTCACACTGTACACGGAGACAGTGTGGAACACACCGAAACTCACACTGTATACGGAGACAGAGTGCAACACACCGACACTCACACTGTACACGGTGCACGGAGACAGTGTGGAACACACAGACACTCACACTGTACACGGTGCACGGAGACAGTGTGGAACACACCGACACTCACACTGTACACGGTGCACGGAGACAGTGTGGAACACACCGACACTCACACTGTACACGGTGCACGGAGACAGTGTGGAACACACCGACACTCACACTGTACACGGTGCACGGAGACAGTGTGTAACACACCGACACTCACCCTGTACACGGTGCACGGAGACAGTGTGGAACACACCGACACTCACACTGTACACGGTACACGGAGACAGTGTGGAACACACCGACACTCACTGTACACGGAGACAGTGTGGAACACACCGACACTCACACTGTACACGGTGCACGGAGACAGTGTGGAACACACCGACACTCACACTGTACACGGTGCACGGAGACAGTGTGTAACACACCGACACTCACACTGTACACGGTGCACGGAGACAGTGTGTAACACACCGACACTCACACTGTACACGGTGCACGGAGACACTGTGAAACACACCGACACTCACACTGTATACGGTGCACGGAGACAGTGTGTAACACACCGACACTCACACTGTACACGGTGCCCAGAGACAGTGTGGAACACACCGACACTCACACTGTACACGGTGCACGGAGACAGCGTGGAACACAGCGACACACTCACTGTATACGGAGACAGTATGGAACACACCGACACTCACACTGTACACGGAGACAGTGTGGAACACACCGACACTCACACTGTACATTGAACAGGGAGACAGTGTGGAACACACCGACACTCACACTGTACACAGACAGTGTGGAACACACCGACACTCACACTGTACACAGAGACAGTGTGGAAGACACCGACACTCACACTGTACACGGTGCACGGAGATAGTGTGGAACACACCGACACTCACACTGTACACAGAGACAGTGTGGAACACACCGACACTCACACTGTACACGGTGCACGGAGACAGTGTGGAACACACCGACACTCTCACTGTACACGGAGACAGTGTGTAACACACCGACACTCACACTGTACACGGAGACAGTGTGTAACACACCGACACTCACACTGTACACGGAGACAGTGTGGAACACATCGACACTCACACTGTACACGGAGACAGTGTGGAACACACCGAAACTCACACTGTATACGGAGACAGTGTGCAACACACCGACACTCACACTGTACACGGTGCACGGAGACAGTGTGGAACACACAGACACTCACACTGTACACGGTGCACGGAGACAGTGTGGAACACACCGACACTCACACTGTACACGGTGCACGGAGACAGTGTGGAACACACCGACACTCACACTGTACACGGTGCACGGAGACAGTGTGGAACACACCGACACTCACACTGTACACGGTGCACGGAGACAGTGTGTAACACACCGACACTCACCCTGTACACGGTGCACGGAGACAGTGTGGAACACACCGACACTCACACTGTATACGGTACACGGAGACAGTGTGGAACACACCGACACTCACTGTACACGGAGACAGTGTGGAACACACCGACACTCACACTGTACACGGTGCACGGAGACAGCGTGGAACACACCGACACTCACACTGTACACGGTGCACGGAGACAGTGTGTAACACACCGACACTCACACTGAACACGGTGCACGGAGACAGTGTGTAACACACCGACACTCACACTGTACACGGTGCACGGAGACACTGTGGAACACACAGACACTCACACTGTCGACGGAGACAGTATGGAACACACCGACACTCACACCGTACACAGAGACAGTGTCTAACACACCGACACTCACACTGTACACAGAGACAGTGTCTAACACATCGACACTCACACTGTATACGGAGACAGTGTGGAACACACCGACACTCACACTGTACACGGAGACAGTGTGGAACACACCGACACTCACACCGTACACAGAGAAAGTATGGAACACACCGACACTCACACTGTATACGGAGACAGTGTGGAACACACCGACACTCACACTGTACACGGTGCACGGAGACAGTGTGGAACACACCGACACTCACACTGTACACGGTGCACGGACACAGTGTGGAACACACCGACACTCACCCTGTACACGGTGCACGGAGACAGTGTGGAACACACCGACACTCTCGCTGTACACGGAGACAGTGTGGAACACACCGACACTCACACTGTACACGGAGACAGTGTGGAACACACCGACACTCACACTGTACACGGAGACAGTGTGGAACACACCGACACTCACACTGTACACGGAGACAGTGTGGAACACACCGACACTCACACTGTACAAGGTGCAAGAATACAGTGTGGAACACACCGACACTCGCACTGTACACGGAGACAGTGTGGAACACACCGACACTCACACTGTACAAGGTGCAAGAATACAGTGTGGAACACACCGACACTCGCACTGTACACGGAGACAGCGCGGAACACACCGACACTCACACTGTGCAAGATGCAAGAATACAGTGTGGAACACACCGACACTCGCACTGTACACGGAGACAGTGTGTAACACACCGACACTCACACTGTACACGGTGCACGGAGACAGTGTGGAACGCACCGACACTCACACTGTACACGGAGACAGTGTGGAACACACCGACACTCACACTGTACACGGAGACAGTGTGGAACACACCGACACTCACACAATACACTGTACATGGAGACAGTGTGGAACACACCGACACTCACACTGTATACGGTGCACGGAGACAGCGTGGAACACAGCGACACTCACACTGTATACGGAGACAGTATGGAACACAGCGACACTCACACTGTACACGGAGACAGTGTCGAACACACCGACACACTCACTGTACACAGAGACAGTGTGGAACACACCGACACTCACACTGTACACAGAGACAGTGTGGAACACACCGACACTCACACTGTACACAGTGCATGGAGACAGTGTGGAACACACCGACACTCACACCGTACACGTAGACAGTGTGTAACACAGCGACACTCACACTGTACGCGGAGACAGTGTGTAACACACCAACACTCACACTGTACACAGAGACAGTGTGGAACACACCGACACTCACACTGTACACGGTGCACGGAGACAGTGTGGAACACACAGACACTCACACTGCACACGGTGCACGGAGACAGCGTGGAACACAGCGACACTCACACTGTACACAGAGACAGTGTGGAACACACCGACACTCACACTGTACACAGAGACAGTGTGGAACACACCGACACTCTCACTGTACACGGAGACAGTGTGGAACACACCGACACTCTCACTGTACACGGTGCACCGAGACAGTGTGGAACACACCGACACTCACACTGTACATGGAGACAGTGTGTAACACACCAACACTCACACTGTACACGGTGCATGGAGACAGTGTGTAACACACCGACTGTACAGGGAGACAGCGTGCAACACACCGACACTCTCACTGTACACGGTGCACGGAGACAGTGTGGAACACACCGACACTCACACTGTACACGGAGACAGTGCGTAACACCCCGACACTCACACTGTACATTGTACAGGGAGACAGTGTGGAACACAGCGACTCTCACACTGTACACGGTGCATGGAGACAGTGTGTAACACACCGACTGTACAGGGAGACAGCGTGCAACACACCGACACTCTCACTGTACACGGTGCACGGAGACAGTGTGGAACACACCGACACTCACACTGTACACGGAGACAGTGCGTAACACCCCGACACTCACACTGTACATTGTACAGGGAGACAGTGTGGAACACAGCGACTCTCACACTGTACATGATGCACGGAGACAGTGTGTAACACACCGACACTCTCACTGTGCACGGTGCACGGAGAGAGTGTGGAACACACCGACACTCACACTGTACATGATGCACGGAGACAGTGTGTAACACACCGACACTCTCACTGTGCACGGTGCACGGAGACAGTGTGGAACACACCGACACTCACACTGTACACGGAGACAGTGCGTAACACCCCGACACTCACACTGTACATTGTACAGGGAGACAGTGTGGAACACAGCGACTCTCACACTGTACATGATGCACGGAGACAGTGTGTAACACACCGACACTCTCACTGTGCACGGTGCACGGAGACAGTGTGGAACACACCGACACTCACACTGTACACGGAGACAGTGCGTAACACCCCGACACTCACACTGTACATTGTACAGGGAGACAGTGTGGAACACAGCGACACTCACACTGTACACGGTGCATGGAGACAGTGTGGAACACACCGACACTCACAATGTACACTGTGCATGGAGACAGTGTGGAGCACACCAACACTCTCACTGTACACGGAGACAGTGTGGAACATACCGACACTCACACTGTACACGGAGACAGCGTGGAACACACCGACACTCACACAATACACGGTGCACAGAGACAGTGTGGAACACAGCGACACTCACACTGTACACGGCGCATAGAAACAGTGTGGAACACACCGACACTCACACAGTACACTGTACGCGGAGACAGTGTGGAACACACCGACACTCACCCTGTACACGGTGCACGGAGACAGTGTGTAACACACCGACACTCACCCTGTACACGGTGCACGGAGACAGTGTGGAACACACCGACACTCACACTGTACACGGTACACGGAGACAGTGTGGAACACACCGACACTCACTGTACACAGAGACAGTGTGGAACACACCGACACTCACACTGTACACGGTGCACGGAGACAGCGTGGAACACACCGACACTCACACTGTACACGGTGCACGGAGACAGTGTGTAACACCCCGACACTCACACTGTACACGGTGCACGGAGACAGTGTGTAACACACCGACACTCACACTGTACACGGTGCACGGAGACACTGTGGAACACACAGACACTCACACTGTATACGGAGACAGTATGGAACACACCGACACTCACACCGTACACAGAGACAGTGTCTAACACATCGACACTCACACTGTATACGGAGACAGTGTGGAACACACCGACACTCACACTGTATACGGAGACAGTGTGGAACACACCGACACTCACACCGTACACAGAGACAGTATGGAACACACCGACACTCACACTGTATACGGAGACAGTGTGGAACACACCGACACTCACACTGTACACGGTGCACGGAGACAGTGTGGAACACACCGACACTCACACTGTACACGGTGCACGGACACAGTGTGGAACACACCGACACTCACCCTGTACACGGTGCACGGAGACAGTGTGGAACACAGCGACAATCACACTGTGCACGGTGCACGGAGACAGCGTGGAACACAGCGACACACTCACTGTATACGGAGACAGTATGGAACACACCGACACTCACACTGTACACGGAGACAGTGTGGAAGACACCGACACTCACACTGTACACGGTGCACGGAGATAGTGTGGAACACACCGACACTCACACTGTACACAGAGACAGTGTGGAAGACACCGACACTCACACTGTACACGGTGCACGGAGATAGTGTGGAACACACCGACACTCTCACTGTACACAGAGCCAGTGTGGAACACACCGACACTCACACTGTACACGGTGCACGGAGACAGTGTGGAACACACCGACACTCACACTGTACACGGCGACAGTGTGGAACACACCGACACTCTCACTGTACACGGAGACAGTGTGTAACACACCGACACTCACACTGTACACGGAGACAGTGTGGAACACATCGACACTCACACTGTACACGGAGACAGTGTGGAACACACCGAAACTCACACTGTATACGGAGACAGTGTGCAACACACCGACACTCACACTGTACACGGTGCACGGAGACAGTGTGGAACACACAGACACTCACACTGTACACGGTGCACGGAGACAGTGTGGAACACACCGACACTCACACTGTACACGGTGCACGGAGACAGTGTGGAACACACCGACACTCACACTGTACACGGTGCACGGAGACAGTGTGGAACACACCGACACTCACACTGTACACGGTGCACGGAGACAGTGTGTAACACACCGACACTCACCCTGTACACGGTGCACGGAGACAGTGTGGAACACACCGACACTCACACTGTACACGGTACACGGAGACAGTGTGGAACACACCGACACTCACTGTACACGGAGACAGTGTGGAACACACCGACACTCACACTGTACACGGTGCACGGAGACAGTGTGGAACACACCGACACTCACACTGTACACGGTGCACGGAGACAGTGTGTAACACACCGACACTCACACTGTACACGGTGCACGGAGACAGTGTGTAACACACCGACACTCACACTGTACACGGTGCACGGAGACACTGTGAAACACACCGACACTCACACTGTATACGGTGCACGGAGACAGTGTGTAACACACCGACACTCACACTGTACACGGTGCCCAGAGACAGTGTGGAACACACCGACACTCACACTGTACACGGTGCACGGAGACAGCGTGGAACACAGCGACACACTCACTGTATACGGAGACAGTATGGAACACACCGACACTCACACTGTACACGGAGACAGTGTGGAACACACCGACACTCACACTGTACATTGAACAGGGAGACAGTGTGGAACACACCGACACTCACACTGTACACAGACAGTGTGGAACACACCGACACTCACACTGTACACAGAGACAGTGTGGAAGACACCGACACTCACACTGTACACGGTGCACGGAGATAGTGTGGAACACACCGACACTCACACTGTACACAGAGACAGTGTGGAACACACCGACACTCACACTGTACACGGTGCACGGAGACAGTGTGGAACACACCGACACTCTCACTGTACACGGAGACAGTGTGTAACACACCGACACTCACACTGTACACGGAGACAGTGTGGAACACACCGACACTCACACTGTACACGGTGCACGGAGACAGTGTGGAACACACCGACACTCACACTGTACACGGTGCACGGAGACAGTGTGGAACACACCGACACTCACCCTGTACACGGTGCACGGAGACAGTGTGGAACACACCGACACTCTCGCTGTACACGGAGACAGTGTGGAACACACCGACACTCACACTGTACACGGAGACAGTGTGGAACACACCGACACTCACATTGTACACGGAGACAGTGTGGAACACACCGACACTCACACTGTACACGGAGACAGTGTGGAACACACCGACACTCACATTGTACAAGGTGCAAGAATACAGTGTGGAACACACCGACACTCGCACTGTACACGGAGACAGTGTGGAACACACCGACACTCACACTGTACAAGGTGCAAGAATACAGTGTGGAACACACCGACACTCGCACTGTACACGGAGACAGCGCGGAACACACCGACACTCACACTGTGCAAGGTGCAAGAATACAGTGTGGAACACACCGACACTCGCACTGTACACGGAGACAGTGTGTAACACACCGACACTCACACAATACACTGTACACGGAGACAGTGTGGAACACACCGACACTCACACTGTATACGGAGACAGTGTGGAACACACCGACACTCACACAATACACTGTACACGGAGACAGTGTGGAACACACCGACACTCACACTGTATACGGTGCACGGAGACAGCGTGGAACACAGCGACACTCACACTGTATACGGAGACAGTATGGAACACACCGACACTCACACTGTACACGGAGACAGTGTGGAACACACCGACACACTCACTGTACACAGAGACAGTGTGGAACACACCGACACTCACACTGTACGCGGAGACAGTGTGTAACACACCGACACTCACACTGTACACGGTGCACGGAGACAGGGTGGAACACACAGACACTCACACTGCACACGGTGCACGGAGACAGCGTGGAACACAGCGACACTCACACTGTACACAGAGGCAGTGTGGAACACACCGACACTCACACTGTACACAGAGACAGTGTGGAACACACCGACACTCTCACTGTACACGGAGACAGTGTGGAACACACCGACACTCTCACTGTACACGGTGCACCGAGACAGTGTGGAACACACCGACACTCACACTGTACATGGAGACAGTGTGTAACACACCAACACTCACACTGTACACGGTGCATGGAGACAGTGTGTAACACACCGACACACTGACTGTACAGGGAGGCAGCGTGCAACACATCGACAATCTCACTGTACACGGTGCACGGAGACAGTGTGGAACACACCGACACACTCACTGTACACGGAGACAGTGTGGAACACACCGACCCTCACACTGTACATGATGCACGGAGACAGTGTGTAACACACCGACACTCTCACTGTGCACGGTGCACGGAGACAGTGTGGAACACACCGACACTCACACTGTACACGGAGACAGTGCGTAACACCCCGACACTCACACTGTACATTGTACAGGGAGACAGTGTGGAACACAGCGACACTCACACTGTACATGGTGCATGGAGACAGTGTGGAACACACCGACACTCACAATGTACACTGTGCATGGAGACAGTGTGGAACACACCGACACTCTCACTGTACACGGAGACAGTGTGGAACATACCGACACTCACACTGTACACGGAGACAGTGTGGAACACACCGACACTCACACTGTACATGGTGCACGGAGACAGTGTGTAACACAACGGCACTCTCACTGTGCACGGAGACAGTGTGGAACACACCGACACTCACACAATACACGGTGCACGGAGACAGTGTGTAGCTCACCGACACTCACACTGTACACGGAGACAGCGTGGAACACACCGACACTCACACAATACACGGTGCACAGAGACAGTGTGGAACACAGCGACACTCACACTGTACATGGAGACAGTGTGTAACACACCAACACTCACACTGTACACGGTGCATGGAGACAGTGTGTAACACACCGACACACTGACTGTACAGGGAGGCAGCGTGCAACACATCGACAATCTCACTGTACACGGTGCACGGAGACAGTGTGGAACACACCGACACACTCACTGTACACGGAGACAGTGTGGAACACACCGACCCTCACACTGTACATGATGCACGGAGACAGTGTGTAACACACCGACACTCTCACTGTGCACGGTGCACGGAGACAGTGTGGAACACACCGACACTCACACTGTACACGGAGACAGTGCGTAACACCCCGACACTCACACTGTACATTGTACAGGGAGACAGTGTGGAACACAGCGACACTCACACTGTACACGGCGCATAGAAACAGTGTGGAACACACCGACACTCACACTGTACACGGTGCACGGAGACAGTGTGGAACACACCGACACTCACAGTGTACACGGTGCACGGAGACAGTGTGTAACACACCGACACTCACACTGTACACGGTGCACGGAGACACTGTGGAACACACAGACACTCACACTGTATACGGAGACAGTATGGAACACACCGACACTCACACCGTACACAGAGACAGTGTCTAACACACCGACACTCACACTGTACACAGAGACAGTGTCTAACACATCGACACTCACACTGTATACGGAGACAGTGTGGAACACACCGACACTCACACTGTATACGGAGACAGTGTGGAACACACCGACACTCACACCGTACACAGAGACAGTGTGGAACACACCAACACTCACACCGTACACAGAGACAGTATGGAACACACCGACACTCACACTGTATACGGAGACAGTGTGGAACACACCGACACTCACACTGTACACGGTGCACGGAGACAGTGTGGAACACACCGACACTCACACTGTACACGGTGCACGGAGACAGTGTGGAACACACCGACACTCACCCTGTACACGGTGCACGGAGACAGTGTGGAACACACCGACACTCTCGCTGTACACGGAGACAGTGTGGAACACACCGACACTCACACTGTACAAGGTGCATGGAGACAGCGCGGAACACACCGACACTCACACTGTGCAAGATGCAAGAATACAGTGTGGAACACACCGACACTCGCACTGTACACGGTGACAGTGTGTAACACACCGACACTCACACTGTACACGGTGCACGGAGACAGTGTGGAACGCACCGACACTCACACTGTACACGGAGACAGTGTGGAACACACCGACACTCACACTGTACACGGAGACAGTGTGGAACACACCGACACTCACACTGCACACAGTGCATGGAGGCAGTGTGGAACACACCGACACTCACACCGTACACGGAGACAGTGTGTAACACAGCGACACTCACACTGTACACGGTGCACGGAGACAGTGTGGAACACACCGACACTCACGCTGTACACGGTGCACGGAGACAGTGTGGAACACACCGACACTCACACTGTACACGGAGACAGTGTGTAACACACCGACACTCACACTGTACACGGTGCACGGAGACAGCGTGGAACACAGCGACACTCACACTGTATACGGAGACAGTATGGAACACACCGACACTCACACTGTATACAGTGCACGGAGACAGCGTGGAACACAGCGACACTCGCACTGTATACGGAGACAGTATGGAACACACCGACACTCACACTGTACACGGAGACAGTGTGGAACACACCGACACACTCACTGTACACAGAGACAGTGTGGAACACACCGACACTCACACTGTACACAGAGACAGTGTGGAACACACCGACACTCGCACCGTACACAGAGACAGTATGGAACACACCGACACTCACACTGTATACGGAGACAGTGTGGAACACACCGACACTCACACTGTACACGGTGCACGGAGACAGTGTGGAACACACCGACACTCACACTGTACACGGTGCACGGAGACAGTGTGGAACACACCGACACTCACCCTGTACACGGTGCACGGAGACAGTGTGGAACACACCGACACTCTCGCTGTACACGGAGACAGTGTGGAACACACCGACACTCACACTGTACAAGGTGCATGGAGACAGCGCGGAACACACCGACACTCACACTGTGCAAGATGCAAGAATACAGTGTGGAACACACCGACACTCGCACTGTACACGGTGCACGGAGACAGTGTGGAACGCACCGACACTCACACTGTACACGGAGACAGTGTGGAACACACCGACACTCACACTGTACACGGAGACAGTGTGGAACACACCGACACTCACACTGTACACAGTGCATGGAGGCAGTGTGGAACACACCGACACTCACACCGTACACGGAGACAGTGTGTAACACAGCGACACTCACACTGTACACGGTGCACGGAGACAGTGTGGAACACACCGACACTCACGCTGTACACGGTGCACGGAGACAGTGTGGAACACACCGACACTCACACTGTACACGGAGACAGTGTGTAACACACCGACACTCACACTGTACACGGTGCACGGAGACAGGGTGGAACACAGCGACACTCACACTGTATACGGAGACAGTATGGAACACACCGACACTCACACTGTACACGGTGCACGGAGACAGCGTGGAACACAGCGACACTCACACTGTATACGGAGACAGTATGGAACACACCGACACTCACACTGTATACGGTGCACGGAGACAGCGTGGAACACAGCGACACTCGCACTGTATACGGAGACAGTATGGAACACACCGACACTCACACTGTACACGGAGACAGTGTGGAACACACCGACACACTCACTGTACACAGAGACAGTGTGGAACACACCGACACTCACACTGTACACAGAGACAGTGTGGAACACACCGACACTCACACTGTACACAGTGCATGGAGACAGTGTGGAACACACCGACACTCACACCATACACGGAGACAATGTGTAACACAGCGACACTCACACTGTACACGGAGACAGTGTGTAACACACCGACACTCACACTGTACACGGTGCACGGAGACAGCGTGGAACACAGCGACACTCACACTGTACACAGAGACAGTGTGGAACACACCGACACTCACACTGTACACAGAGACAGTGTGGAACACACCGACACTCACACTGTACACGGAGACAGTGTGGAACACACCGACACTCACACTGTACACGGAGACAGTGTGGAACACACAGACGCTCACACTGCACACGGAGACAGTGTGGAACACACCGACACTCACACTGTACACAGTGCATGGAGGCAGTGTGGAACACACCGACACTCACACCGTACACGGAGACAGTGTGTAACACAGCGACACTCACACTGTACACGGTGCACGGAGACAGTGTGGAACGCACCGACACTCACACTGTACACGGTGCACGGAGACAGTGTGGAACACACCGACACTCACACTGTACACGGAGACAGTGTGGAACACACCGACACTCACACTGTACACGGTGCACGGAGACAGTGTGGAACACACCGACACTCACGCTGTACACGGTGCACGGAGACAGTGTGGAACACACCGACACTCACACTGTACACGGAGACAGTGTGTAACACACCGACACTCACACTGTACACGGTGCACGGAGACAGTGTGGAACACACAGACACTCACACTGCACACGGTGCACGGAGACAGCGTGGAACACAGTGACACTCACACTGTATAAGAAGACAGTATGGAACACACCGACACTCACACCGTACACAGAGACAGTGTGGAACACACCGACACTCACACTGTATACGGAGACAGTGTGGAACATACCGACATTCACACTGTATACGGAGACAGTGTGGAACACACCGACACTCACACTGTACACGGAGACAGTATGGAACACACCGACACTCACACTGTATACGGAGACAGTGTGGAACACACCGACACTCACACTGTACACGGTGCACGGAGGCAGTGTGGAACACACCGACACTCACACTGTACACGGTGCACAGAGACAGTATGGAACATACCGACACTCACACTGTACACAGAGACAGTGTGGAACACACCGACACTCTCACTGTACACGGTGCACGTAGAGAGTGTGGAAGACACCGACACTCACACTGTACACGGAGACAGTGTGGAACACACCGACACTCACACTGTACACGGAGACAGTGTGGAACACACCGACACTCACACTGCACACGGTGCACGGAGACAGTGTGGAACACACCGACAGTCACACTGTACACGGAGACAGTGTGGAACACACCGACACTCACACTGTACACGGTCCACGGAGACAGTGTGGAACACACCGACACTCACAATGTACACGGTGCACGGAGACAGCGTGGGACACACCGACACTCACACTGTACACGGAGACAGTGTGTAACACACCGACACTCACACTGTACACGGAGACAGTGTGGAACACACCGACACTCACACTGTACACGGAGACAGTGTGTAACACAGCGACACTCACACTGTACACGGTGCACGGAGACAGCGTGGAACACAGCGACACTCTCACTGTACACGGAGACAGTGTGGAACACACCGACACTCACACTGTACACGGAGACAGTGTGGAACATACCGACACTCACACTGTACACGGAGACAGTGTGGAACACACCGACACTCACACTGTACACGGAGACAGTGTGGAACACACCGACACTCACACTGTACACGGTGCATGGAGACAGTGTGGAACACACCGACACTCACACTGTACACGGAGACAGTGTGGAACACACCGACACTCACACTGTACACGGAGACAGCGCGGAACACACCGACACTCACACTGTACACGGAGACAGTGTGGAACACACTGACACTCACACTGTACACGGAGTCAGTGTGGAACACACCGACACTCGCACTGTACACGGAGTCAGTGTGGAACACACCGACACTCACACTTTACACGGAGACAGTGTGTTACACACCGACACTCACACTGTACACGGTGCATGGAGACAGCGTGGAACACAGCGACACACTCACTGTACACGGAGACAGTGTGGAACACACCGACACTCACACTGTACACGGAGACAGTGTGGAACACACCGACACTCACACTGTGCACGGAGACAGTGTGGAACATACCGACACTCACACTGTAGACGGAGACAGTGTGGAACACACCGACACTCACACTTTACACGGTGCACAGAGACAGTGTGGAACACACCGACACTCACACTGTACACGGTGCACGGAGACAGTGTGGAACACACCGAAACTCACACTGTACACGGTGCACGGAGACAGTGTGGAACACAGCGACACTCTCACTGTACACGGAGACAGTGTGTAACACACCGACACTCACACTGTACACGGAGACAGTGTGGAACACACCGACACTCACACTGTACACGGAGACAGTGTGTAACACAGCGACACTCACACTGTACACGGTGCACGGAGACAGCGTGGAACACAGCGACACTCTCACTGTACACGGAGACAGTGTGGAACACACCGACACTCACACTGTACACGGAGACAGTGTGGAACATACCGACACTCACACTGTACACGGAGACAGTGTGGAACACACCGACACTCACACTGTACACGGAGACAGTGTGGAACACACCGACACTCACACTGTACACGGTGCATGGAGACAGTGTGGAACACACCGACACTCACACTGTACACGGAGACAGTGTGGAACACACCGACACTCACACTGTACACGGAGACAGCGCGGAACACACCGACACTCACACTGTACACGGAGACAGTGTGGAACACACTGACACTCACACTGTACACGGAGTCAGTGTGGAACACACCGACACTCGCACTGTACACGGAGTCAGTGTGGAACACACCGACACTCACACTTTACACGGAGACAGTGTGTTACACACCGACACTCACACTGTACACGGTGCATGGAGACAGCGTGGAACACAGCGACACACTCACTGTACACGGAGACAGTGTGGAACACACCGACACTCACACTGTACACGGAGACAGTGTGGAACACACCGACACTCACACTGTGCACGGAGACAGTGTGGAACATACCGACACTCACACTGTAGACGGAGACAGTGTGGAACACACCGACACTCACACTTTACACGGTGCACAGAGACAGTGTGGAACACACCGACACTCACACTGTACACGGTGCACGGAGACAGTGTGGAACACACCGAAACTCACACTGTACACGGTGCACGGAGACAGTGTGGAACACAGCGACACTCTCACTGTACACGGAGACAGTGTGTAACACACCGACACTCACACTGTACACGGTGCACGGAGACAGTGTGGAACACACCGACACTCACACTGTACACGGTGCATGGAGACAGTGTGGAACACACCGACACTCACACTGTACACGGAGTCAGTGTGGAACACACCGACACTCACACTGTACACGGTACACGGAGACAGCGCGGAACACACCGACACTCACACTGTACACGGAGACAGTGTGGAACACACCGACACTCACACTGTACACGGAGTCAGTGTGGAACACACCGACACGCTCACTGTACACAGAGACAGTGTGGAACACACCGACACTCACACTGTGCAAGGTGCACAGAGACAGCGTGGAACACACCGACACTCACACTTTACACGGTGCACGGAGACAGTGTGTAACACACCGACACTCTCACTGTACACGGAGACAGTATGGAACACACCGACACTCACACTGTACACGGAGACAGTGTGTAACACACCGACACTCTCACTGTACACGGAGACAGTGTGGAACACACCGACACTCACACTGTACACGGAGACAGTGTGTAACACACCGACACTCACACAATACACGGTGCACGGAGACAGTGTGGAACACACCGACACTGACACTGTACATGGAGACAGTGTGTAACACACCGACACTCACCCTGTACACGGTGCACGGAGACAGTGTGGAACACACCGACACTCACACTGTACACGGAGACAGTGTGGAACACACCGACACTCACACTGTACACGGAGACAGTGTGTAACACACCGACACTCACCCTGTACACGGTGCACGGAGACAGTGTGGAACACACCGACACTCACACTGTACACGGAGACAGTGTGGAACACACCGACACTCACACTGTACACTGAGACAGTGTGGAACACACCGACACTCACACTGTACATAGTCCTCACATGTGATCTTGTTACTCACCGTTCCAGTAATTACAGATGGAGACACACTGTCCAAACTGCGTGTAACAGAAGTGGTACAGATTGGACTTCACATAATGCGGAAAAAGCCATTTCAGGTAACTGGTATCTGTCAGAGAAAAAGTGACTCAGTTACTACACTCAGGGACTGCACACACGCACGCACAGAGACACACGTACACAGACACACGCAGAGACACACACACAGGTACAGACACACGCGCAGAGGTACAGAGACACACACACAGGTACAGACACACGCGCAGAGGTCCAGAGACACACACACAGGTACAGACACACGCGCAGAGGTACAGAGACACACACACAGGTACAGACACACGCGCAGAGGTACAGAGACACACACACAGGTACAGACACACGCGCAGAGGTACAGAGACACACACACAGGTACAGACACACGCGCAGAGGTACAGAGACACACACACAGGTACAGACACACGCGCAGAGGTACAGAGACACACACACAGGTACAGACACACGCGCAGAGGTACAGAGACACACACACAGGTACAGACACACGCGCAGAGGTACAGAGACACACACACACACAGGGAGAGTCAGTCACTACTCCCGGACACACGCACACACACAGTGGCACAGAGACACACACACACAGGTATAGTCAGTCACAGTTCTCGGAGTCAAACACACACAGGTGTTAGCAGGAGAGAGTTTGGTAACTGGATAAGTCTTGTACTGTTATACTCTCCGGTCCAAGATGGAGGCCACTGAAATTCTGAACTAAAACGGACCCTTGCTACGACCGCAGATATCAGCAGTTTTAATTAGACCATTCTTGCGTAGCTAACTCCAGAGTTAGGATCTGCTTTCATTGTGCAAACAATGCTGCTAATTGGGTTGTGCCTGTTTAAACTAATTGCTAATTGTGTAGAGATAGGATGTGAAACAGATGTTCGTTGTGGGGTAATGTGTCGCTCTTTGGAGCAACAAGGAACTGAACGTAAACAGATGTCCTTAACCGCCTTGAGATAACAGAGTAACTAAGGCAGGACTGGATGTACAGTATCCTCACACAGATAACCATGAATGAATTAGCAAGCGTTAGCGACACGATAGCGGAGCCAGTCGCATTGCTTTCGAACCGATTGAGGGAGGAGGAAGTTCAGCAACAACACCTCGGTTCCCCGCTAGTGATTCATTCTTGATCTGTGCGGCGCGGTGAATAAATTCTGTGGAGTCACTGGTCACATCAGCCAGAATCAGGTGTTGTCAACAGTCCGTCACTCCAGGTTGGGACACCAGTAACGGGCCTCAGAGCCACAGGAAGAGGCAAAGGGCCACAACCTAACTCTCCTGCGCTTAGTCAGCAAAGGCAAAGGATTGATGAAAACAGGAGGAAGTAATCACTCAGAATATTAACTGTCTTGTGTCGTCCTCAGTTTCAGTTCTCTTCGCATCTTTCGTGAATTTGCGCACAAGCTGCCACTAACGGCGGTGTGATAATGACCAGATAATCATTTTTTCCAGTGATGTTGGTTCAGGGATAAATATTGGTCAGGACACTGGGGAGAACTCCCCTGCTCTTCTTCCAATAGCGCCATGCGATCTTTTACGTCCACTCGAGAGGGCAGTTGTGGTCTCGGATTAACATCTCATCAAAAGATGGCACCTCCCTCAGTCCTGCACTGGGAGCGTCAGCCTGGAAATTGTGCTCAAGTCTCTGGATTGGATCTTGAACCCACGACCTTCTGACTCAGAGGCGAGAGTGCTATCACTTGGGGTAGTTTGTGCTGTAGGCCCGTGTCCACTAGGCACTGGATTGAGACTGTGCAATTACTATTCACATAGAACAGCACGCACAGCGCACCTGGGCTCAATTTGAACGCTGCTCCGAGGAGATATCTAACCCACTGCCTCATCCAGCTCCATCATTCATTCCCACACTTCCGACTCTCAGCTCCTCATCGCACAGTGAGGGAGGAGCAGTCTGGAACTCACCTCCGTACTGTCCGAGCTGAGGGGAGGACAGGGATATCAAGGTGTCCACGTTGTGGTCTGGCATCGTGGAGAGGATACCTCGACAGACCAGGCCGCCTGAAAAAAAGAGCAGGAAACACACACTCGATTTCTTAAAGAACACTCAGCAGAAAGAGGTGTAAATGTCACTGGTTTCTGGTCTTGCAAACTCTGCAAGATCAAACTCTCACCCCAATCCTGCCAGAGCGCTGGGCTCGAGCGACAACTGTGGTGGAGGTGCTCAATATCCTTCCTAAAAACATCAAAACCTCTGCTTAAAGCTCCCACGATCTAGACCCAGCGCGGCCACCTAAAGGTTGAGTACAACTCACAACTGGCCTTTTGAGTGGGAGGTGGTGGGATGGGGGTGGAGGGAAGGCTGGAACCATCAGCTTCAGTTGGCCATTTTCAAATCAACTCCTGTTTTTTAATTAATTCACGGGATGTGGGCGTCGCTGGCCAGGCCAGCATTTATTGCCCATCCCTAATTGCCCTTGAGAAGGTGGTGGTGAGCCACCACCTTGAGCTGCTGCAGTCCGTGTGGTGAAGGTGCTCCCACAGTGCTGTTAGGGAGGGAGTTCCAGGATTTTGACCCAGCGACAATGAAGGACCGGCGATATACTTCTAAGTCAGGATGGTGTGTGACTTGGAGGGGAACTTGGAGGTGGTGGTGTTCCCGTCCTGTGAAGGAGTCAGTGCGACGGAACCCAATGCAATGCACCGTGGGATATCACTTCCTGTCCGAAAACCTTCACCAACCTCAGAACGAGTTCCCAACATAGCCCTAAGTTGTGAAATCACGGAGTGTCGCCGAGCAGATTGGGATGGAGGGAGGGGGAAGAATGAAAAACCAATGTCCGCATTGAGATGAGGCAACAGAGCGCCCGCCATTGTCAAAGGCTATGAACATCACATCCATTGACAGCAAGAGCGCGAAACGGACTCGGGGGGAAAATATCTTGCAATGGCTCGAGTGGAGTTGTGGCATCAGCAGAGGTTAAAGTCCCAAATCACGACATATTATCGCTGGGTCCAAATCCTGCAACTCCCCGCCCAACACCATCACCACACAAACTGCAGCTGTTCAAAGAGAAGGTTCAGCACCACCTTCTCAAGGGGCGACTAGGGATGGCCAATAAATGCCGGCATTGCCAGCGATGCCCACATCCCAAGAATGAATAAGCAAAAATAATTGGTGGCAAAATTGTGCGCAGGTTGGTGAAGTGACGTGGCCTGTGCAGTGGAACTGCTTTGGAGGCAGAGGTTCTCAGGTTTTTCAACACATGGTTAAATGTGGCCAGTTTCCATCACAGTTCAGGGGTCTGTGAGCTGCTCAATTTCTGCGCGGAAATAATGCGAGAAATGCGAGAAACAGCACAAGTGTGTGGGCGGTTGAACAAGGGCAGGAGAGACACATCAGTAGAACACCTTCGCCACATTGTGGAAATATATTGGCTGTTCCTTCATCGTCGCTGGGTCAAAATCCTGTGCAGTTGAGGGAAGACGCTGTGGGGACATAGTTGCAGGCATCGTAGAAACAGGAAGAGCACGACTGAAACAAATTACAAAATGTTCCTGTCCCAGCTCAATCAGTGAATTAATTTTTACATATGGCTTAAGTGTCAGTGGTGACCATGGAACTTTCCTCTATTTCTGTCACCCAGCATCGCCATCCAGCACTCCCAGAGAACGTACAGAGTAACACTCCCTCTACACTGTCCCATCCAGCACTCCCAGAGAACGTACAGAGTAAAGCTCCCTCTACACTGTCCCATCAAACACTCCCAGGGCAGGTACAGCACGGGTTAGATACTGAGTAAAGCTCCCTCTACACTGTCCCATCAAACACTCCCAAGGCAGGTACAGCATGGGTTAGATACAGAGTAAAGCTCCCTCTACACTGTCCCATCAAACACTCCCAGGGCAGGTACAGCACGGGTTAGATACAGAGTAAAGCTCCCTCTACACTGTCCCATCAAACACTCTCAGGGCAGGTACAGCACGGGTTAGATACAGAGTAAAGCTCCCTCTACACTGTCCCATCAAACACTCCCAGGGCAGGTACAGCACGGGTTAGATACAGAGTAAAGCTCCCTCTACACTGCCCCATCAAACACTCCCAGGGCAAGTACAGCATGGGTTAGATACAGAGTAAAGCTCCCTCTACACTGTCCCATCAACACTCACAGGGCAGGTACAGCACGGGTTAGATACAGAGTAAATCTCCCTCTACACTGTCCCATCAAACACTCCCAGGGCAGGTACAGCACGGGTTAGATACAGAGTAAAGCTCCCTCTTCACTGTCCCATCAAACACTCCCAGGGCAGGTACAGAGTAAAGCTCCCTCTACACTGTCCCATCCAGCACTCCCAGAGAACGTACAGAGTAAAGCTCCCTCTACACTGTCCCATCAAACACTCCCAGGGCAGATACAGCACACGTTAGATACAGAGTAACACTCCCTCTACACTGTCCCATCAAACACTCCCTGGGCAGGTACGGCATGGGTTAGATACAGAGTAAAGCTCCCTCTACACTGTCCCATCAAACATTCCCAGGGCAGGTACAGCACGGGTTAGATACAGAGTAAAGCTCCCTCTACACTGTCCCATCAAACACTCTCAGGGCAGGTACAGCACGGGTTAGATACAGAGTAAAGCTCCCTCTACACTGTCCCATCAAACACTCCCAGGGCAGGTACAGCACGGGTTAGATACAGAGTAAAGCTCCCTCTACACTGTCCCATCAAACGCTCCCAGGGCAGGTACAGCATGGGTTAGATACAGAGTAAAGCTCCCTCTACACTGTCCCATCAAACACTCCCAGGGCAGGTACAGCACGGGTTAGATACAGAGTAAAGTTCCCTCTACACTGTCCCATCAAACACTCTCAGGGCAGGTACAGCATGGGTTAGATACAGAGTAAAGCTCCCTCTACACTGTCCCATCAAACACTCCCAGGGCAGGTACAGCACGGGTTAGATACAGAGTAAAGCTCCCTCGTCACTGTCCCATCAAACACTCCCAGGGCAGGTACAGAGTAAAGCTCCCTCTACACTGTCCCATCCAGCACTCCCAGAGAACGTACAGAGTAAAGCTCCCTCTACACTGTCCCATCAAACACTCCCAGGGCAGGTACAGCACACGTTAGATACAGAGTAACACTCCCTCTACACTGTCCCATCAAACACTCCCTGGGCAGGTACAGCATGGGTTAGATACAGAGTAAAGCTCCCTCTACACTGTCCCATCAAACACTCCCAGGGCAGGTACAGCACGCATTAGATACAGAGTAAAGCTCCCTCTACACTGTCCCATCAAACACTCCCGGGGCAGGTACACCACGGGTTGGATACAGAGTAAAGCTCCCTCTACACTGTCGCATCAAGCACTCCCAGGGCAGGTACAGCACGGGTTAGATACAGAGTAAAGCTCCCTCTACAAATGTCCCATCAAACACTCCCAGGGCAGGTACAGCACGCATTAGATACAGAGTAAAGCTCCCTCTACACTGTCCCATCAAACATTCCCAGGGCAGGTACAGCACAGGTTAGATACAGAGTAAAGCTCCCTCTACACTGTCCCATCAAACACTCTCAGGGCAGGTACAGCACGGGTTAGATACAGAGTAAAGCTCCCTCTACGCTGTCCCATCAAACACTCCCAGGGCAGGTACATTATGGGTTAGATACAGAGTAAAGCTCCCTCTACACTGTCCCATCAAACACTTCCAGGGCAGGTACAGCACGGGTTAAATACCGAGTAAAGCTCTCACTACACTGTCCCATCAAACACTCCCAGGGCAGGTACAGCATGGGTTAGATGCTTATTCTGTTGTGTACCAAATGATTTTCCCTATGCACTGCCCCAGGAGAGTTCCTCCGATACTAAATTGAGACTTTCCCAATTTCCTAAACCTCAGCCTCTCGGAGAGAGAGTTGTGCTGAATTATGCACAGGCCCAGTCACAGTTTCAAAACAAATGCCTCTATTAATAAATACGGGTGAGAGAGTTGGATCTCAAACCAGCGTACTGAGCTTAAATAAAGGAGACTATGAAGGTATGAGAGTAGAATTGACTAAAGTGGTCTGGGAAAACAGATTAAAGTGTAAGACGGTACAAGAGCAGAGGTCTACATTCAAGGAGATATTTCACATCTTTCAAGATAAATATATTCCACTGAGGAAAAAGGGCAATAAAAGAAGACAGCCATCCGTGGCTTAGTAAAGTAATAAAGGATAGTATCCGACTGAAAACAAGGGCATATAAAGTAGCCAAATCTAGTGGGAGGATAGAAGATTGAGAAGCATTTAAAAGCCAGCAAACAATAACTAAAAGATTAATTAAGAAAGGGAATATAGATTATGAAAGTAAACTAGCAAAAAATATAAAAACAGATAGCAAGAGTTTCTACAGCTATATAAAAAGAAAAAGGGTGGCTAAAGTGAACGTTGGTCCCTTAGGAGGATGGGACCTGGAAACTAGTGGTGGGGAACATGGAGATGGCAAAGACGCTGAACAAATATTTTGTATCAGTCTTTACAGTAGAGGACACTAAAAATATCCCAACACTGGACAAACAGGGGGCAATGGTGGGGGGAGGAGCTAAACACGATTAAAATCACTAAGGAGATGGTACTTGGTAAAATAATGGGACTTAAGGCGGATAAATCCCCCGGACCTGATGGCCTACATCCTAGGGTCTTGAGAGAAGTGGCAGTAGGGATTGTGGATGCATTGGTGATTATTTTCCAAAACTCCCTGGACTCAGGAAAGGTCCCGGCAGATTGGAAAACTGCTAATGTAACACCCTTATTTAAGAAGGGAAGTCGACAAAAAGCTGGAAACTATAGACCAGTTAGCCTAACATCTGTGGTTGGCAAAATGTTGGAGTCCATTATTAAGGAAACAGTAACAGAGCATTTGGATAAACATAATTTAATAGGACAGAGTCAGCATGGTTTTATGAAGGGGAAGTCATGTTTGACAAATTTGCTCGAATTCTTTGAGGACATAACATACAGGGTGGATAAAGGGGAACCAGTGGATGTAGTGTATTTGGACTTCCAAAAGGCATTTGACAAGGTTCCACACAAAAGATTACCGATCAAGATAAAAAAATCACGGGATTGGGGGTCATATACTGGCATGGGTGGAAGATTGGCTATCTGACAGAAAACAAAGAGTTGGGATAAATGGTTCGTTCTCAGGATGGCAATCAGTAACTAGTGGTGTTCCGCAGGGACCCCAACTCTTTACAATCTATATTAACGATTTGGAGGAAGGGACCGAGTGCAACGTATCCAAGTTTGCTGACGATACAAAGATGGGAGGGAAAGCAGTGAGTGAGAAGGACATAAAAAACCTGCAAAAGGACATAGACAGGCTAAGTGAGTGGGCAGAGATTTGGCAGATGGAATATAATAATGGAAAGTGTGAGGTTATACACTTTGGCAGAAAAAATCAAAGAGCAAATTATTATCTAAATGGAGAGAAACTGCAAAGTGCTACATTACAAAGGGATCTGGGGGTCCTGGTGCATGAAACACAAAAAGTTAGTATGCAGGTGTAGCAGGTGATCAGGAAGGCCAATGGAATCTTGGCTTTTATTGCAAGGGGGATGGAGTATAAAAACAGGGAGGTCTTGCTGCAGTTATACAGGGTATTGGTGAGGCCACACCTGGAATACTGCGTGCAGTTTTGGTTTCCATATTTAAGAAAAGATATACTTGCTCTCCAGGCGGTTCAGAGAAGGTTCACTTGGTTGATTCCAGAGATGAGGGGGTTGACGTATGAGGAAAGGTTGAGTAGGTTGGGCCTCTACCATTGGAGTTCAGAAGAATGAGAGGTGATCTTATCGAAACATATAAGATTGTGAGGGGTCTTGATCGGGTGGATGCAGTGAGGATGTTTCCACTGATGGGTGAGACTAGAACTAGGGGGCATAATCTTAGAATAAGGGGCTGCCCTTTCAAAACTGAGATGAGGAGAAACTTCTTCACTCAGAGGGTAGTAAATCTATGGAATTTGCTACCCCAGAGAGCTGTGGAAGCTGCAAAATTAAATAAATTTAAAACAGAGATAGACAGTTTCTTCGCAGACAAGGGAATTAGGGGTTACGGGGAGAGGGCAGGGAAGTGGCTAGATTCGGATCAGCCATGATCCTATTGAATGGCGGAGCAGGCCCGAGGGGCCGTATGACC
Source organism: Somniosus microcephalus (assembly GCF_052327205.1). Classification (NCBI taxonomy): domain Eukaryota; kingdom Metazoa; phylum Chordata; class Chondrichthyes; order Squaliformes; family Somniosidae; genus Somniosus; species Somniosus microcephalus. Next base: position 152,098,608 of record NW_028225179.1, read on the forward strand.
TACTCCTGCTCCTACTTCTTATGTTCTTATTGACACCACTGTGTCAGCCAATGACTTGGAGGTGGGGCGGGACTTGTGATTTTAATTTACCGAGCTCATGACCAAAACTACAGCAAAGAGAGTCTCCCGGCTACAGCAGGGCGATTTCCCCAGTGAAATGCAATGAGTGGAGGATAGTTACATCATACAAATGATGTGCGTAAAATCAATCCCAGTCACTTACAGCAGTGCGGTCTCCAGGCGTGATTGACGGGAGAAATACCCAATCATCCCCATTCTGGCCGGGACTTAGAAACAGAGAAAATAGGAGCAGGAGTAGACCATTCGGCTCCTCGAGCCTGTTCCGCCATTTAATGAGATCATGGCTGATCATCCAAATTCAGTACTCTGTGACATGAATCAGTCATTCATGAAAGAAAGACTTATGAAATAATACTGAGCAGCCTGCGGGTGGCGATGGCCAGGGAGAGTATAAATACTCGGGTACGGGCCCAGCTTGCGCAGGACATTCTGAACAGAAACTAGTGAAGGACACAACTAGACCGCCATGTTGTAAAACAGTTGATTAAAGCTTTGTTTAACGCTTAGACCAAGTGCCTAGTAGTTTTCTTACGTCACTCTGTCCCTGCTTTCTCCCCATATCCCTTGATCCCTTTAGCCTAAGAAATATATATACCACTGCCTTCTGTGGTAGAGAATTCCACAGGTTCACCACTCTCTGGGTGAAGAAATTCCTCCTCAACTCTGTCCTAAATGGCTTACCCCTTATCCTTAGACTGTGACCCCTGGTTCTGGACTCCCCCGCCATCGGGAACATCCTTCCGGCATCTAGTCTGTCTAGTCCTGTCAGAATTTTATAAGTTTCAATGAGATCCCCTCTCATTCTTCTAAACTCTAGCGAATATAAGCCTAATCGACCCAATCTCTCCTCATACGTCATTCCTGCCATCCCAGGTATCAGTCTGGTGAATCTGACTTGAGAGGTCAGTATGTGCAGCCTAATAAGTAACAGCCACACCTGCCTTAAATCTTCACGGTTAAAACGTTTTTGAAATGTATTTTTCAATCACTCTGTAAGCGCTCCCACGACAACCCCCACCACCCATTTGGGCCATACCTTGCGAGTAACATATCATATGCACCCCGTCCGCTGCATTTTGCATGATGGGGTAGATGGCCTCTTTGAATCCATCCACCTGACTCCACAGGGACTTCAGGCTGTGTGTGCGATCGAACAGGTCGATGATTGTCACGTTGGTGCCTGGATGTGTCTGCAGAGACAGAAAAGTGGACACCTCCATTGATAAGTTCTCGGTTTCCTCATGCGGCAATTTCTTTCAAAACAATTTCAAATCAGAAGTTTTATTGCTCACTGGAAAAAAAATACAACTTTGCGTTTATGCAACACTGTTCAAGTCCTCAGGACGTCACAAAGCACTTGACGGCCAATGAATAACTTCTGAAGTGCAGCGATCGTTATGCAGGCAAGTGCAGCGGCCAATCTGGTGGACAAGACTCCCTGATTCTACAATTCAACTGAACTACACAGATGCCAAGAACAAAGTTTCTCTCAACAGTAGCAGCTGCAAACTGTACGCTGTGGTGACCTGGACTATATGCTTTTATAAAATATTGGTTAGGCCCTCAGCTGGAGGATTGTGTTCAATTGTGGGCACCACACTTTAGGAAGGATGTCAAGGCCTTGGAGATGGTGCAGAAGGGATTTACTAAAATAGAAGATAGGAGCAGGAGGCGGCCATTCGGCCCCTCGAGCCTGTTACACCATTTAATGAGATCATGGCTGATCATCCAAATTAAGTACCCTGTCCCTGCTTTCTCCCCATATCCCTTGATCCCTTTAGCCTTAAGAAATATATCGAACTCCTTCTTGAAAATATTTAATGAATTGGCCTCAATTGCCTTGTGTGGTAGAGAATTCCACAGGTTCACCGCTCTCTGGGTGAAGAAATTCCTCCTCATCTCAGTCCTAAATGGCTTACCCCTTATCCTTAGACTGTGACCCCTGGTTCTGGACTCCCCCGCCATCAGGAACATCCTTCCTGCATCTAGTCTGTCTAGTCCTGTTAGAATTTTATAAGTTTCAATGAGATCCCCTCTCATTCATCTAAATTCTAGCGAATATAAGCCTAATCAACTGATGCGCTATCAATTACTCAAAAGACTGAGGTTAAGCGAGTAACTAACAGGCTTTTAATAACAAGAGAATGAAGGTGTGCCTCGAGTGGTCGACCAGTCCAGAATACAGAGGGACTGTGGAGCAGTCACCTTTATACCTGGACTCGTGGGAGGAGTCAGCCGAGGCATGTACAGACATGTACACAGTGGAATACAAACAGTGGTTTACCACATTCACCCCTTGTTTAAAAATGAGTCCGGTGGGGTGAAGTGTATTAAAAGTTAGTGTATTGGAGTCTCTCCGGAGGTCTTGTCTGCCGCTGTGATCGGCGTGGTGACGGCAGGGGTAGTGAAGCTTCCAGCGTCGAGTCCCGCGTAGGCTGGGGCACTGGTGTGTAGTCCTCGTGGGTGTCGAGCGGGTCGCGGGGCCCAGGCGTGCCATCTGCTGGGGTTGGATATTGGATCGTGGGGGGGGGGGGTGGTAGTGGGTAGTGGGTTACTGGGGCCCCCGAGGGTGCGAGGTCTCGTATGGAGACTGTGTCCTCCCGCCCGTCCGGGTACGCAATGTAAGCATACTGGGGGTTGGCGTGGAGGAGGTCGACCCTCTCGACCAGGGGGTCCGTTTTATGGGTCCTCACGTGTCTTCTCAGTAGGACCGGCCCTGGGGACGTCAGCCATGGCGGTAGCGATGTCCCCGATGTGGACTTCCTTGGGAAGACAAACATTTTCTCATGAGGGGTGGCATTAGTGGCAGTGCAGAGCAGTGACCGAATAGAGTGGAGCGCATCGGGGAGCACATCCTGCCAGCGGGAGGTCGGAAGGCCCCTAGACTTTAAGGCTAGCAGGGCGGCCTTCCAAACTGTCGCATTCTCTCTTTCCACCTGTCCGTTCCCCCGGGGGTTGTAACTGGTGGTCCTGCTTGTGGCAATACCCCTAGCGAGCAGGTACTGGCGGAGTTCGTCGCTCGTCGCTCATAAACGATGAGCCCCGGTCGCTATGGATATAGCTGGGGAAACCGAACAGGGTGAAGAGGTCGTTCAGACATTTAATGACCGTGGCACTGGTCATGTCCGGGCAGGGGATGGCGAACGGGAAACGGGAGTACTCATCAATAATGTTGAGGAAGTACACATTGCGGTCGGAGGAGGGGAGAGGCCCTTTAAAATCAACGCTCAGGCGCTCGAAGGGGCGAGTGGCTTTTATCAGGTGAGCCCTTTCTGGTCTATAAAAGTGCGGTTTGCACTCAGCGCAGACTTGGCAGTTCCTGGTCATGGTCCTGACCTCCTCAATGGAGTAAGGCAGGTTGCGGGCCTTGATGAAGTGGAAGAACCTGGTGACCCCCGGGTGGCAGAGGTCATTGTGGAGGGCCCGCAGTCTATCGATCTGCGCGCTGGCGCAGGTGCCACGCGATAGAGCATCCGGGGGTTCATTGAGCTTCCCGGGCCGGTACAAGATCTCGTAATTGTAGGTGGAAAGTTCGATTCTCCACCTCAAGATCTTGTCGTTTTTGATTTTGCCCCTCTGCTTGTTGTTAAACATAAAAGCAACTGAACGCTGGTCAGTGAGCAGGGTAAATCGTTTTCCGGCCAGGTAGTGCCTCCAATGATGCACAGCCTCCACAATAGCCTGGGCCTCCTTCTCAACAGTGGAGTGTCTGGTCTCCGGGCCCTGGAGGGTTCGTGAAAAGAAGGCCACGGGTCTCCCCGCCTGATTAAGGGTAGCGGCCAGGGCAAAGTCGGACGCGTCGCTTTCCACCTGGAAGGGGATGGATTCGTCCACTGCGTGCATGGTGGCTTTGGCAATGTCTTCCTTGATACGGTGGAAGGCTAAGCGGGCCTCTGCCGTCAGGGGAAAAGAGGTGGACTTGATCAGCGGACGGGCCTTGTCCGCATAGTAGGGGACCCACTGGGCGTAATAGGAGAAAAACCCTAGGCACCTCTTCAGGGCCTTGAGGCAGTGGGGCAGTGGGAGTTCCATAAGGGGACGCATCCGGTCGGGGTCGGGACCGATGACTCCGTGTTCCACAACACAGCCAAGGATGGCGAGGCGGGTTGTGCGGAATATGCACTTCTCCTTGTTATACATCAGGTTCAGGAGTTGGGCGGTGCAGAGGAATTTTTCGAGGTTTGCGTCATGGTCCTGCAAGTCATGGCCGCAGATGGTCACATTGTCCAGATATGGGAAAGTGGCCTGCAACGCATTTTGATCGACCATCCGGTCCATCTCCCTTTGGAAGACGGAGACCCCGTTGGTGACGCCAAAGGGAACCCTAAGGAAGTGATAGAGGCGGCCGTTTGCCTCAAAGGCAGTATACTGGCGGTCCTCAGGGCGGATAGGGAGCTGGTGGTACGCTGATTTCAGGTCAATGGTCGAGAAGACGCGGTACTGCGCGATCTGGTTGACCATATCAGCTATGCGGGGGAGTGGGTAAGCGTCCAGCAGGGTGTAGCGATTTATTGTCTGGCTGTAGTCGATGACCAGGCGCTGCTTCTCGCCGGTCTTAACGACCACAACCTGGGCTTGCCAGGGGCTGGTGCTGCCCTCAATAATCCCCTCCTTCAGGAGCCGCTCCACTTCGGTTTTAATGAAAACCCTGTCCCCGGCACTGTATCGCCTGCTCTTTGTGGCGATGGGCTTACAGTCGGGGGTGAGGTTAGCAAACAGTGGGGGGGGGGGGGGGTGACTCTGAGTGTGGAGAGGTTGCACCTGGTGCGCGGCGGGCAATTTGGAAGCTGCTGGCTGCGGACTGTGAGTGGGGGGAAGGGTCCACCATACGCCATCGTAACACTTTTAAGGTGGCACTGAAAATCTAACCCCAGTAGAACGGCAGCGCAGAGGTGGGGCAGGACCAGAAGTTTAAAATTATCGTACACAGTCCCGTCTACTAAGAGTGTCACCACGCAGTAGCCGCCAATGTCCGCCGACTGGGACTCGGAGGCCATAGAAATCCGCTGGTGCGCAGGCAGGACTGGGAGAGAGCAACGCCGCACCGTGTCGGGGTGGATGAAGCTCTCCGTGCTCCCAGAGTCAAAAAGGCAGGTTGTTTCGTGACCATTTATCTTAATGTCCATTGTGGACCGGGCCAGTTGGTGCGGTCTCGCTTGGTCCAGCGTAACGGAGGCCAACGTAGGGGTCGGTGTGTCACTGCGGGTATCAGATGAGGCGGTGTTGGGGGCCTGCTGCGTCCCGGCTGGCGTCCAAGATGGCGGCGTCCATGATCCCCATGTGGCTGGAGGCGTCCAAAATGGCTGCTGTTCCGGTGGTTCGCACATGGCTGGGGAGGCCCAAGATGGCGGCCCGCACGGCCCACACGCGGCGCTGCTGGGGTCCGGGGTGGCTTTGGCCCTGCAGACGCTGGCGTAGTGTCCCTTCTTCCCGCAGCCCGAGCAGATCGCATTTTTCGCCGGGCGTTTTTCTGGGGTGTTTGGCCTGGCCACAGAAGTAGCATTTCTGGCCTTGGGACACTGCTGCGGTAGTTGGGCCGTCGCTGGGATGTGGCTGGGGTGGCACGGCGCTATGAGACGGTCCTACCGTGTCCCAGGCTGTCATTCCCCGCGGCGTCCACGGTGCAGAGGAGTAGGAATACATGCCCCGGTAGGCTGCGTCCAATGATAGTGCGAGTTTAGAGGCCTTGTTGAGGTCAAGGTCACTCTGCTCCAACAGTCGCTGTCGGGTGTAATTGGACCTGTAGCCCGCTACAAAAGCGTCCCGAATAAGTTCCTCTGTGTACACGGCGGCCTTTACATCCTTACAACCACAGGCCCGGCGAAGCACAGACAGTGCCTGAAGGTATTCCTCGGTCGATTCCCCAGGTTGTTGTTTACGACTCCCCAGGAGGTGCCTGGCGTACACCTTGTTCACTGGGCGCATGTACTGGTCCTTGAGGAGCTTGAGAGCAGCCGTGTACGAGGTCGCGTCCTGCATGACCGAGTACGCTCGGTGCTTCACTTTGGAGGTCAGGACATCCAGTTTGTCCTCATCCGATTTGACCGTTGCAGCGGAGGCGATCAGGAATTTTTCAAAGCACCTAAGCCAGTGAGCAAACTTGGTGGATGCGTCCGCCTCCCGATGATCTAAGTCCAGGCATGCTGGTGTGAGGATCTTCTCCATTATAAAAAAACTTGTTAATAAAATTGATGCGCTATCAATTACTCAAAAGACTGAGGTTAAGCGAGTAACTAACAGGCTTTTATTAACAAGAGAATGAAGGTGTGCCTCGAGTGGTCGACCAGTCCAGAATACAGAGGGACTGTGGAGCAGTCACCTTTATACCTGGACTCGTGGGAGGAGTCAGCCGAGGCATGTACAGACGTGTACATAGTGGAATACAAACAGTGGTTTACCACATCAACCCAATCTCTCTTCATACGTCATTCCTGCCATCCCACATATCAGTCTGGTGAATCTTCACTGCACTCTCTCCATGGCAAGAACATCCTTCCTCAGATAAGGTGACCAAAACTGCACAGAATACTCAAGGTGTGGTCTCACCAAAGCCCTGTACAACTGCAGCAAGACATCCTTGCTCCTGTACTTGAATCCTCTCGCTATGAAGGCCAACATACCATTTGCCTTCTTAACCGCCTGCTGCACCTGCATGCTTACCTTCAGCGATTGGTGCACAAGGACACCCAGGTCTCGTTGCACTTCCCCTTTTCCCAATTTATTGCCGTTCAGATAATAATCTGTCTTCCTGTTTTTGCCACTGAAGTGGATAACCTTGCATTTATCCACATTATACTGCATTTGCCATGCATCTGCCCAATCAGCCAACCTGTCCAAATCATACTGGAGTTTCTCTGCATCCTCCTCACAGCACACACGCCCACCCAGCTTTGTGTCAACTGCAAACTAGGGAGATATTTCATCTAGTTCCCTCGTCTAGATCATTTATATATACTGTGAATAGCTGGGGTCCAAGCACCGATCCCTGCGGTACCCCACTAGTCACTGCCTGCCACTCAAAAAAAGACCCGTTTATTCCAACTCTTTGCTTCCTGTCTGCCAACCAGTTCTCTATCCAAGACAGTACCTTACCCCCAATCCCATGTGCTTTAACTTTGCACGCTAATCTCTTATGCGGGACCTTATCGAAAGCCTTCTGAAAGTCCAAATACACCACATCCACTGGTTCTCCCTTATCTATTCGACCAGTTACATCCTCAAAAAATTCCAGTAGATTAGTCAAGCATGATTTACCTTTTGTAAATCCATGTTGACTTTGTCCGATCCTGTCACTGTTTTCCAAGTGCTCCGCTATTACATCTTTTATAATGGACTCTAGCATTTTCCCCAGTACCGATGTCAGACTTACCGTTCCCCGTTTTCTCTCTACCACCTTTTTTAAATAGTGGGGTTATATTAGCTATCCTTCAATCCATGGGAACTGTTCCAGAGTCTATAGAATTTTGGAAGATGACCAGCAATGCATCTACTATTTCTAGGGCCACTTCCTTAATACCCTAGGATGTAGATTATCAGGCCCTGGGGAATTATCGGCCTTCAATCCCGTCAATTTCCCTACAAATACTGATTTTATTCAATTCCTCCCTCTCATTAAACCCTATGTTCCCCGACATCTCTGGGAGGTTATTTGTGTCCTCCTTTGTGAAGACAGAACCAAAGTATGTATTTAATTGGTCTGCCATTTCTTTGTTCCCCATTATAAATTCCCCTGATTCTGACTGCAAGGGACCTATGCTTGACTTCACTAACCTTTTTCTCTTCACATATCTTTCAAAGCTTTTACAGTCAGTTTTTATGTTCCAAGGTATGGTACCAGGGATGAAAGACTTCCATTACATGGAGATACTGGGGTTGTTCTCCTTAGAGCAGAGAAGGTTAAGAGGAGATTTGATAGAGGTATTCAGAATCATGAACTGTTTTGATAGAGTAAATAAGGTGAAACTGTTTCCGATGGCACAAGGGCTGGTAACCAGAGGATAGAGATTGAAGGTGATTGGCAAAAGAATCAGAGGTGACATGAGGAAACTTTTTTTATACAGCGAGTTGTTATGATCTGGAAGGCACTGCCTGAAAGGACGGTGGAAGCAGATTCAATAATAACTTTCAAAAGGAAATTGGATAAATATTTGTAAAGGGAAAATTTTCAGGGCTATGGAGAGAGGACAGGAGGAATGGGACTAATTGGACAGCTCTTTCAAAGAACCGGCACAGGCACTATGGGCCGAATGGCCTCCTCCTGTGCTGCATCATTCTATGATTCTATATCCACAGATATCAGCCAGTCAGTGGCCTTCAGTGCTAACAAGGAGGACGGTGCACCTTTAAAAGAAGCTCAATAGCGCTGAGCAACAAGCATGCAAGGCTGATTCGAATAAAAATCCCACAACTACAAGTCTGGCACGTCACGTGTGTGAATATAAAAAGATTTAAAGAGAAAAAGAGACTTTCAATAAGCTCTTTCAAAGGGGCCATGTTATCCAGGGATGTTAAATTATCGACCGCTTGTAAATGAAATGCACAGTAATGGCAGTCACTGATATTACTTTGGGCAGATCCTATTGTCCAGAAAAGTCTGTTAATGGGCCTGGACAGATTAGATGCAGGAAGGATGTTTCCAATGGCAGGGGAGTCCAGAACCAGGGGTCACAGTCTAAGGATAAGGGGTAGGCCATTTAGGACTGAAATGAGGAGGAATTTCTTCACCCAGAGAGTGGTGAATGTTGTGTATGTAATATGTGTGCTACTTTGAACCTATGGACAGGACTGCACTACTTGTTGGGCGTAGTGATACGCAGTACCACTCCTGGCCATAGGGGTATAAATAGTACTGTGGGTACTGATCTCCCCTCAGTTCCTGCCTGTGGGCATGAAGTAAAGACCTACGTATAGTCCCTACCTCTAACCAGTAAAGACCTGTTTGAGTTATACGTTTAAGTCTTTGTGTTAATTGTTCAATACAATACACATACTTAACACTGGCGACGAGTCAGGTTCTTACCCTGCGGCAGTTGAAGAGAGGTTTCAAACATCACCACCCCACTAGAAGCGACAGGCTTTAGGACTCTGAAGCCTCCATCAGCGACTGAGCACTGGAGTGCAGCAAACATCCTGACAGCTTCCAGCGACTGACAGAAGTCTTTCTGCAGTTTCCTTGTTCAACCTAGGTGGTGGGGTAAGCCGTGCAGTGTTGGCTGCAAAGACAGGGCTGGGGAAGTTGGAGAAGATAAGGGCGATCGCAATCCCTGATAAGAGCCGCGGTGAAACGCGCGAGCGGGTAAGCCAGAGCCCGGGAGGGAGCGAGCAAGAGCCGCGCGAGCGGGTGAGCCAGAGGCCGGGAGCCGCTTCAAGTGCGAGGCGCAGCGCGGGCCAGCGATCGGGACCAAAGATAAGGGCCGCACTCGGGGGCTGAAGGGAGACGGCGTCGGGAGACGGGTGAAGACCGCCAAGCGCGGGAAAACCGCCATTTTGTGGGCGGAGGACGACGGCAAGAGCGGGAAGCCGCCATCTTTGATAACAAGTAAAGAAAATAAAATCTGAGAAATTGCAAATCTACAATGCCTAAACACGGGAATATTAGCACCTTTGATAGTGACCTCGAAGATTGGGCCATATATGTTGAAAGAGTAAAAAATTATTGTAAGGCCAATAAAATTCGTGACCAAGATAAAGCTCTAACATTATTAAATTTAATGGGTGCGAAGACATACGGGCAATTGAAACACCTGTTATCACCAGATGAACCGGCGGATAAGACGTTCGATGAGATTGTTACTGTCCTGAAAGATCATCTAAACCCCACGCCGCTGATGCTAGCGGAACGATTTAAATTTTACGACAGAAGGCAGCTACAGCATGAAAGCAATGCTGAATATTTGCTGGAATTGCGTAAATTAGCGAAATATTGCCAGTTTGGAACAGGACTGACAGATGCACTACGAGACAAATTTGTGTGTGGTTTATTTAAACAGGATACACAAAAGCGACTGCTCGAGGAGAATGAGCTGACGCTTGAGAAGGCGGTCACTATGGCAGCAGCACACGAAGCCGCAGCGAGAGGCACGGCAGTAATGCAGCTACGGTCACCGGAGCTCAGTGCACACAAATTGGGTGTGAGTTCTGGCAAATGTTATCGTTGTGGAAAGACAACGCATGATCAGAACCAGTGTTGGTTTAAAAACCAAGAATGTAGAACTTGTGGTAGGCTTGGACATATAGCGAGAGTATGCAGGACAGGGAAGAAGACCAGCAACAAGAAGTCACCGCAAGGAAAATACGCAAAGGTACACAAGGTGACCGAACAGGAGTCCGATTCAGACGCTAGCAGTAATGAACTGGCTAGCTTAAGCTGTAATGAACTGGCTAGCTTAAGAGTACTCAACGCTGGTAAGGGTGCAGACCTCCAGACAATTTGGGTCACTCTTCAGATAGAAGGAGTCCAAGTAAAACTGGAATTGGACACTGGATCGGCATTGACGGTCATAAATAAGAAAGATTACGGAAAGTTATTCCAACATATTCCCCTACAGGATACGGGGATTATATTGAAAACATACACGGGGCAAAGAGTGTACCCCATCGGGAAAATAGAGGTTGCAGTGGTCCACAAGGGCGAAGACAGTCAAATAATGGACTTATATGTGATATCTGAAGGAGGTTCTCCACTACTAGGACGGGAGTGGATTAGGAAAATGAATATGGACTGGCATTTCCTACAAACAATAACGAGTGAGAACTCGGTGAAGATAGTCGGCCCAGACTCTGGATGGTAAGCCCAACTCAGGTGCAAAAGACAAAGTTTCAGCACAGAATTCCACTGAGCAACAACAACATAGTTTAACTGTGGATTCTGAGTCTGGCAAGTCTACTGATGTGCCCATTTCTGAGGGACACCGGGCTCGAACTCAACTCCATTTCAAACTACAACAGCAATTAGAACAAATGCTTCGCCGTTGTGAGCAAGAGTTGAATGCAACGAAAGAGTTCTTTGATATAGAGTTGGAGAATCTGGAAAGACAACAGAAGCAGCTGATGGAGAAAATGGAGCAGGAGCACACAAAACGTCTGATGTCAGAGGAGTTAACGGTCAGCCAACTCCTGCATATGCTGAAGGACAGGACTCTGAAATGGGAAAAACTTGAACACGAACTTCAATATTCAAACGAAAGGGGTTCGGAGCTCTCAAAGGTTATTGGAAGAGCTGAGGTGGCAACACAGACTGAGATGACTGCAACAGAGCAGCCCTTGGATGCCAAAAGTACGCTGACTCACGTCAACGTAGAACAACAGACCGCTGAAACAGCTGCTCCGGTAGAGGGATTGAATAGTCCGATCAATCAATCTCCAAAAGAAGTTGAAGTAGTAAAATCTCAAATGAGGTCATTAGTAAACGACTTGCTGAAAGCCCAGAAAAAGCTGGATGAAGAGGTACGCATGAAGAAGTCTCTTCAGGAAAGATGTCTGGACTTGGAACAAAAGCTGGCTAACGCCCAGCTGGGTATGGAGGAAATAGAAGACCCTCTCGCTGGCCTAGATCAGGACGACACCGAATATTACTATGTCCTGTCCTGCCCAACTTGTAAATTCGACTCCCACCATACAGAAATCATGGAGGAGCACCGAAAGTCTACGGAACATCGGGAGAAGCTGGCTCTACTACGGAAAAAGGAGGGAGAGAAGGAGGAACTGCGCATGCAGCTGGCAGCTGACAGTGGAGCCCAGAGAGTCTCCAAGAAGCAGAAAAGGAAAAGTCGAAACAGAAGATGACCCATCTGAACCATTATTACCTCCACCAGATCACACACGTGGTCCCTCCGAACGGAGCCAATACAGTTCGGAAGTTCAAACTGTTAAATCCATGGAAGGACTATTGAATGAGTCACTCCAGCAACGTGAACCGACTCCACCACAGAGATTGAATCTGTGAACTGTTTTCCGCAGAGACTGAATCTGTGATCTGTTTTGACATGAAGTTATCTATGTATCTATGTTATTCTGTTATGTAAACCTGAAGTTATATATGTATATATGTTATTACGTTATGTTAAATGGGGAGATGACTGTAAAGCTAGGAAGGGAGGAATGTTGTGTATGTAATATGTGTGCTACTTTGAACCTATGGACAGGACTGCACTACTTGTTGGGCGTAGTGATACGCAGTACCACTCCTGGCCATAGGGGTATAAATAGTACTGTGGGTACTGATCTCCCCTCAGTTCCCGCCTGTGGGCATGAAGTAAAGACCTACGTATAGTCCCTACCTCTAACCAGTAAAGACCTGTTTGAGTTATACGTTTAAGTCTTTGTGTTAATTGTTCAATACAATACACATACTTAACAGTGAACCTGTGGAATTCTCTGCCACAGAGGGCGGTGGAGGCCAGTTCATTAAATATATTCAAGAAAGAGTTGGATATATTTCTTGAGGCTAAAGGGATCAAGGGGTATGGGGAGAAGGCAGGTACAGGGTACTGAATTTGGATGATCAGCCATGATCTCATTGAATGGCGGAGGAGGCTCGAAGGGCCGAATGGCCTACTCCTGCTCCTATCTTCTATGTTTCTATGTTTAAAGTATAAACAGCCCAACCTCCCCTACCCTAAACAGCTCAAGTGGTTTGAACACAGTAGAGGTCACAACACTATCGCTGCTGGTGGCTTGTGTGGAAGTTACAACACTTGAGCATGTCCAAAGACTGTATGGAAGTCAAAGATCCTCCTCTTTAAAATGATTTCAAAATCTGACAGGTCTCCCTGATGATCCAGTGGCTGAACGCACTACCCGAAGCAAGACTGAGACCACAGTGACCACGAAGGCACCAGGTTCAATTCGTCTCTGTACTTACGTTAATGGATCTCAGCCAGGGTAGGAGCATTGCAAATGATCTCAGGCCATGGACCTGGGGTAACCCAGAGTTCCGTACTGTTGCCCAGTGACCCCTACTGGAAGGTCCATATGTGTATAAAGCAAGACTTGCATTTCTATAGCACTTTTCACGACCACCGGACGTCCCAAAGCGCTTTACAGCCAATTAACTACTTTTTGACGTGTACTCATCGTTGTAATGTAGGAAAGGGGGGGGGCAGCCAATTTGTGCACAGCAAGATCCCACAAACAGCAACGTGATAATGACCAGATAATCTATTTTTTAGTGATGTTGATTGAGGGATAAATATTGGCTGGGCCACCAGGGATAACTTCCCTGTTCTTCTTCGAAATAGTGGCCATGGGATCTTTTACGTCCACCTGAGAGAGCAGACGGGGCCTCGGTTTAACGTCTCATCCAAAAGACGGCACTTCCAACAGTGCAGCGCTCCCTCAGCACTGCACTGGAGCGTCAGCCTAGATTTTTGTGCTCCAGTCTCTGGAGTGGGACTTGAACCCACAACCTTCTGACTCAGAGGCGAAAGTGCTGCCCACTGAGCCACGGCTGACACCAATTAGATTGAAAGTGAGCAAAGGATTGGCCTTGGTTGAGTAGCATTGACACACAGATGGCAATTTTAACCGAACTTGCCTGTGGTGAAACTAACGGGACCAGGTGCAACGCTGGTTTTACACCCCGCCCGATCTTACTCTCCATTAAAGTTAATGCGGAATATTAGGCAGGAGTGTAAACCCGATCCCGTGGGATTCCCACCCGGAGAGTTAGGCTAAAACTACCCCCACACAGTGTCACAACACAGTATCTCTGATCATCTCTTTCACCCACCTCTAGCCCATCCATCAACTTCACTGCCTCTGGAAACTTCACCCCAACTCCCTCAACCCCCCCCCGCACCCCCTCCCCCACCCGCCCCCCCTGCCCCGCCCCCCCCCTGCCCTGCCCCCCCTCCCCCCTGCCCCCCGCAAAACTTCTCTCCTTGCTCAACTACAGCACCAACATTGAGATCTTGGTTGATTTGCCTTGCAATTTCCACTTCCAATACTTCCACCTTAACAGGTCTCCCAGCCCTGGTACAACAGTCACCTCTGTGGATTTAGTTCCATGGGACTAAAGCACACAAGATGTACAACCAGATCTGGCTTTGCCCTCTCAAGCAGCACCATCTCGCCCTCTCCACAGCCAAGTCCCATTAATCCAGGCCATCGCCTCTCTCCACCTGGGCAAGATACGACGAGTAGCCATGAGCACAATTCACAGTCTTCAAAAGTAGGAGAAAAGGTGTGATCTGAAAGGATACAGAATGAAGCAGAGAGGATATGGGAGAGGCCCGAAGTTCTACCAACTTAGCATTGGAATGAGGCACTGATCCTGCGTGATTCCTGTAGTGCATGTACCTTTAAGAGAGAACGACTTTTACAGCTCCTGTATACTGTAGTACCGGCAGTGACCACACCGGTATATAAGCCTTGAGCATGCCTCTGTACTGTCAGTCTTGAGACTACCCTACTCCAGTAAACACCTGCTGTTTGTTAAGTTACAGCCTCCGTGTAGTTATTGGAAAACATCATACGTTAAGAATCACGGATTCAACAGTGGCGACGAGGTCGATTCGAATCTGCCTGCAACTCTGCATTTCCCTTCAAGGATTCGCTCCGGGAGGGCGGTGGAAGAAAGTCGAAGCCAGAAGCACGGGCGTCGACCACGAGCAACCGCCCAGTCATCCGGCAGAGAGTGAACATCGCAGGGGAGGCTGTTGAGAGCCGGGCTTGGTTCCTCAACCACGACGATCCAACAACAGACTGGCAACAGGTACAGCGCAGACCCTTCCCGGACAGCGGCGGCTGGAGCCGACCGGCGGCATAACAAAAAAAGCTGAGCAGCGTCGACGGGGTAAGAGAGAGGGTGAAGCGCACAGGGCGCGGCCGGGGGTTGAAAACCGAGCGGCGTCGAGGAAAAACAAACAGAGAGAGAAAGAGGGTAAAGCAGCAGCCGGGTTCAGGACCGAGCGACGGCAACGGGAAAGGCACAGCAGAACGCGCAGAGCACAGCCAGGGCTCAAGGGCTGAACCGCGTCCGCGGGGAGAAGAAGGGAGAGCGCGGGAGACGCCATTGAGCTGCGGAGAAGAAGGGAGAGCGCGGGAGACGCCATTTTTAGAAGTCGCAGCAGAGAAGAAGGGCGAGCGCGGGAAGAAAGGAAAGCCCGGGAGATGCCATTTTGTGCCAGCGGAGAAGAAGGGAGAGCGCGGGAGACGCCATTTTAGACAGTTAAATCACACCCAGGGATGCCGAAGAGTGGCAGTATCACTGCATTCGACAATCAAGTCGAAGATTGGGCGACATATGTGGAACGCATTGAGGTGTACTGCAGGGCGAATGAAGTGCCAGATGCTAGGAAAGCACTGGTTTTGTTAAATTCCATGGGTGTAAAAACTTATGGCTCACTGCGAAACCTAATAACCCCAGAGAAGCCCGTGGATAAGAATTTCGAAAGCATAGTAGAAATCCTACGGGACCACTTAAACCCCACACCGCTGCTGATAGCAGAAAGATTTAAGTTCCACAAAAGGAACCAGCATAAAGACAAAAGTAATGCTGAGTACTTAACGGAACTGCGCAAGCTATCGAAACACTGCCAGTTTGGAGTGGGACTAGCAGATACGTTAAGGGACAAGTTTGTGTGTGGGCTTCAAAGTGAAGGAACCCAGAAACGGCTTCTATCAGAAAAGGATCTTACGCTGGACAAGGCTTTCAGCATGGCAGTATCACACGAAGCAGCCGCACGGGGCGCGGCAGAGATACAACGGAGACCGCAAGAATATAGCACCAATGAAATGTCATATGGAGCAGGGAAGTGTTATCGCTGCGGCAGAACAACACACGACCAGAAGGATTGTTGGTTCAAGGACCAAGTGTGCAGACAGTGTGGGAAAGCAGGACACATAGCAAGAGTCTGCAGGTCAGGGAAGAAAACCAGCAGCAAGAAATCTCCACAGGAGAAGTACAAAAAGGTACATAAGGTGGTGGACAGTAGTTCAGACGAACAGAAAAGGGATACAGACTCCGGAAGCAAGGAGCTGGGTTGTCTGAAACTACATAAGGTAATCAAAATGGAGGATCACCAGACTATCTGGGTCACACTCAAGATAGACGGAGTCCAAGTGAAAATGGAATTGGACACAGGATCAGCCCTAACAGTCATAAACCAAAGGGACTACAAGCGGCTATTTTCACATATACCCTTGAAAGCTACAGAGATTGTCTTGAAGACGTACACGGGGCAAAAAGTCTACCCCAAAGGAAAAATAAGGGTGAAAGTGATATACAAAGGCCAGGAAATAGCTAAAATGGACCTATATGTATTGCCAGATGGAGGACCACCACCACTACTAGGACGTGAATGGACCCGGAAGATACAATTAGATTGGCATTCCATACAGGCACTGAAGGTTGAGGCCAAAAAGGATGACGACGTCACACCTGGACGACTGTCAAAAATGCTAACTGACGCACAAGAAGTGTTCCAGGAGGGACTCGGAACACTAAAAGGCATAACAGCAACGATTAAAATAGAGGAAAATGCAAGCCCAAAGTTTTTTAAGGCCAGACTGGTGCCTTATGCGATCCGACCAGCCGTCGAAGCAGAGCTGGAAGGGTTGGAACGTTCAGGAGTACTGTCCAAAGTAGACTGGAGCGAGTGGGCTACACCCATCGTTCCTGTAATGAAGAGGTCGTTGAGTAATACGCCTGGGGAACCAAAGAAGGTCTGCATCTGTGGGGATTTTGAGGTGACAGTGAACCCAGTCCTTCACACGGTACAATATCCGCTTCCACGGATTGAGGATATTTTCGCCTCGCTATCTGGAGGTAAACGCTTCACCAAAATTGATCTGGCCCAGGCGTACTTGCAAATGGAGGTAGAAGAAGCCTCGAAACAATACCTCACGATCAACACCCATAAAGGTCTCTACCAATACAACCGGCTGGTGTTTGGGGTAGCATCGGCTCCGGCTATTTGGCAAAGGGCGATGGATCAAGTCCTGCAAGGGATTCCAGGGACCCAGTGTTATTTGGACAACATCCTGGTCACGGGCGAAAATGACAGTGATCACCTCGCCAACCTGGAGAAGGTGCTCACTAGATTAAAGGAATATGGGCTACGAGCTAATCGCCACAAGTACGAGTTTTTCCAGAAGCAGATCTCGTATTGTGGCCACGTTATTGATGAAGAGGGGTTACATAAGTCCCCTGAAAAGATTGAGGCAGTAGTCAAGGCTCCAGCACCGGAAAATGTGTCACAACTGAGGTCGTTCCTCGGGCTGGTGAACTACTACCATAAGTTCTTACCAAATTTGTCTACAGTATTACACCCACTGAACACCCTACTGCAAACGGGGGTACCATGGAAGTGGAATGACGAATGTAAACAAGCTTTCCAGAAGTGCAAAGAATTGATCACATCAAAAGAGGTGTTGGCCCATTTCAACCCAGCACTACCAATTCGGTTGGCATGTGATGCATCACCCTATGGTATTGGAGCGGTGCTGTCGCACAAATTCCCAGACGGGTTGGAGAGGCCAGTAGCCTTTGCGTCTCGGTCACTAACCTCAGCCGAGCGCAACTACGCCCAGATCGACAGGGAGGCCCTCAGCCTAGTATGGGGAGTAAAAAAAATTCAACCACTATCTGCATGGGCAGAAGTTCACCTTGCTGACTGACCACCAACCACTTGTCTCCATCTTTAATCCAAAGAAGGGCGTTCCGGTGATGACTGCACAACGGTTACAAAGATGGTCCCTTTTTCTAGGGGCGAACCAATATGAAATAGAATATAAAGGCACGAAACAGCATGGAAACACTGATGGGCTATCACGCTTGCCACTACCTACTGTGGAGGAAGCACCAGCATTGGATCCTATCGAGATATTTTATTCGTCAATAATTGAACGATTGCCAGTAACTAACGCGGATATAGAGAAGGAGACCCGCAATGATCCGACACTGTCTCGGGTATATGATTTGACGGTGAGGGGATGGCCAACACATGGCGACTCACTGTTGCCAGCATTCTCATCCAGAAGAGAACAGCCAGGGGACAGTGATGTGTGGATCCCGAGTGGTAATTCCATCCAAGTTAAGGGAGAGAGTGCTCAATGAGCTTCACGAAGGTCATCTGGGAGGGGTGAAAATGAAAAGCCTTGCTAGGGCTTATGTGTGGTGGCCGGGGATTGATCAACAAATCGAGGACCTAACCAAGAGCTGCTCAGGATGCCAGAAGGTCCAAAATGCACCACCACATGCCCCTCTACACCCATGGGAGTGGCCCTCCTCTCCATGGCAACGGGTGCATATTGATTTTGCTGGTCCATTCATGGACTCAATGTTCTTAATAGCAGTGGATGCGCACTCGAAATGGCCTGAGGTGATAAAAAATGTCCTCAACCACTACAGAGAAAACGATTGCAGTCCTACAGACCATATTTGCCAGGAACGGCTTGCCAGAGCAGATTTGCACTGATAATGGACCACAGTTTGTGTCCGAAGAGTTTCGGAAATTTATGAGAAGGAATGGGGTAAGGCATTACACATCCGCCCCGTATCATCCAGCTACAAATGGATTGGCTGAGAGGTTCGTACAAACCTTTAAAAAGGCGATAAAGGCCATGTGCGATGATGAAATTCCACTACAGCATAAGATGGACAATTTCCTGTTAGCCTACAGAAATGCGACACATGCAGTTACCAACCAGACCCCGGCCATGATGTTCTTTAACCGAAGGTTGGGATCTCGTCTGGATTTGCTCAGACCAAATGTGCGAAGAAATGTTGAGGATAAACAATTCCAGCACATCAATGAGAAGCCGACAAGGAGCTTCAATGTAGGACAACCAGTCTTGGCCCGTGACTACCGAACAGAGAAATGGCAACCCGGAAAGATATGCACACGGCAGGGGCCATTAATGTACACAGTGGATGTCGGGGAGAACATTGTGAGACGCCACGTCGACCAGATCTTAGCGTCACAGGAACGAGTCAACCCCATGTCTCGCGTACCTGGGGATGAACCCGACATACCGGTAGCATCTACCTCAGAAACAGTAGCAGTGGAAACTGATGAACTAACTGAAGAAAGGGGGCCAGAATCGCCTCCGCACCAAGAACAAGAACCTCAGGAAAGGCGCTATCCAGAAAGGATCAGGAAGCCGCCCCAAAGACTGAATCTATAAATGGACTATTTCTTTTTAATGTGCATGTTAATTGTTATTTGAATATTATGGGTACTGCTAATCTAAAAGGGGAGTGTAATGAAATCTGTTTGTCTTGATCCTGTATTCGTTTTGCACTCATGTATATTACCCTCCCCCACTGTGTATAGTTTCACTTCCTCTTTCCCGACTAACCTGGGAGGTTCCAGGTCTTGGCTCTTGGCTCCGCCCCTGACTTCTCTTACATAAAGATCCCAGGATCTGTATGACTCATTCCTGTGAACCAGTCGGTGTGTTGAGATGTTAGCTCTGATCTTAGTGATTAAAAGCCAACTTGCTTAAGTCTATAACTTCTAGTTTTGTGGTTATTGAAGGCCCATCAGGGAGGAATTGTAGTGTATGTACCTTTAAGAGAGAACTACTTTTACAGCTCCTGTATACTGTAGTACCGGCAGTGACCACACCTGTATATAAGCCTTGAGCATGCCTCTGTACTGTCAGTCTTGAGACTATCCTACTCCAGTAAACACCTGTTGTTTGTTAAGTTACAGCCTCCGTGCAGTTATTGGAAAACATCATACGTTAAGAATTACGGATTCAACAATTCCCAGTCTGACTAGTGCTACACAGAGGCTACCTAGACTCCCCTGCAGAAGGAGGAAAATAGTTGGGGGAAATCGTTCCTGGCAGCACCCAGAGTTGGGGAGAATTATGTTCATCAGTCTGTGGCCACCAGCTATTTGGGAGACCCACTGTCCACCCAGTTGGCTGCAGAGGTCAGGGGAACCTGAAGAGGAGAAATATTGGGACACCGAGAGGGGATCTAAACTCTTCATACACATGGGGCTTTTCAATGTGAGATAAACCCCAAAATAGGGGAAATGCACTCAGCCACACAGTCAGTGAGTGGAAACCTTTGATTTACAAGGCTGTACTGGCGGCTGCTACACTGATCCATTAGGCAGCGTGGCTGCTATGACTAGAGATTTTATGGTGTTAGTCAAACAGGAACTGTTCTGCCGAGTTCTGGACTTGTATCGACAGTACCCTTGATGCATCAATGTCCAGCGGCACTTGGGAATGAAAGTGACAGATCCTGCCCTGACAAAGACCATTCGCAAATACATAAATGGCTAGAAAGAATTCTAAACAACCACCCAACCAAGTGACTTCACCTTTAAACTGTATGCATCACACAGAAGCCAGTGCTCGTGGCTTTTTAAACTCGGAGACAGCGATGGGGAATTCATTGGCATCCGATGTCAATAAGGACTTCCAGGTCAGATAAATCACAGATTCACTCTCTCTCTATACTGGGAGAATGACCCCTGCTCTTCCTCGAAATAGTGGCCGTGGGATCTTTTACGCCCACCCAAGAGGGCAGACGGGGCCTCGGTTTGAACGTCTCATCTGAAAGACGGCTCCTCCGACAGTGCAGCGCTCCCTCAGTACTGCACTGGAGTGTCAGCCTGGATTTTGTGTTCAAATCTCTGGAGTGGGGCTTCTGACTCAGAGGCGAGAGTGCTACAGCTATGGAAGAAAATAACTTATCAAATGTAAAAACAAAAAAAAATGCGCCAGTTGAGCTCAATGTCCATTCCTTTCTCCTCTCTTTGCTACATTCTTACATCTTAAAGGCTAGATAGTTGCCACTGCCAACCTTTGCTTCAAAATACAGTTATGGATTGAAGACCAGCATCCTATTTAAAATTTATACCAACACTTAATATTTATCCCTCAACCAACATCACTGAAACAGATGATCTGGTCATTATCCCAATGCTGTTTGTGGGAGCTTACTGTGTGCAAATTGGCTGCCGCGTTTCCTACATTGCAACAGTGACTCCACTTAATACTTAGTTAGCAGTAAAGTGCTTTGGGATGTCATGAGGTTGTGAAAGGCGCTATACAAATGCAAGTTCTTTCTTTCATTACTAACAATATATCTCAGTCCCCAACCTCAGAAGTGGACCTACTGGACCCCAAACCTTTCTTCTCGCTCACCTTAGGCACCAACATCAATATCTTGCCCGAGCGACCCTGCCTCCACTTCCAATACCCCCAACCTTAACATGTCTCTCACTCCAAAACCAGCCCCCCCTCCTGTCCTCTTTTTTTAAACCCAAAAAAAAAACCCTTAAACAAATAAACCCTTTAAATAAACCCGATAAATCAAATTAAAATTTGACCCCTTAAATCGATTATGCACTCCAGTCCCCGTGGCGCCCACCGGTCACGAAAGAGCTCGAGCTCGCCGGCGGACACCGCGTGCTCCATCTCCAGGGCCACCCGGCCGCGAACATGGCCGCGGAAGAGAGGGAGGCAATCCGGCCGGACGACCCCCTCTCTTTTCATTGGACCCAAATAAAAAAGAAACAATTTCACAAATAAGGTGACAACAACCCAATTACCCTTTTAAATAACCCTCCACCAATCAAATTAAAATTTGGTTGCCCCGATTAACAATGCACTCCAGTCCCCGCGGCGCCCACCGGTCACGAAAGAGCTCGAGCGTGCCGGCGGACACCGCGTGCTCCATCTCCAGGGCCACCCGGCCGCGAACATGGCCGCGGAAGAGAGGGAGGCAATCCGGCCGGGCGACCCCCTCCCCTCCTGTGGTGATTATTCCTTGATTAGTAAAAGTATTGTGATTCGTTGTTTGTTAACTGCCTTGGGATATGTGTTGTAATCTCATTGGTAGTTGATGATCACATGATGTGTTGTGGCTACCTTAAATTCAGTCCTTTTCTAGCTTTAGTTGGGACTGGATGTAGAAAGATATGCTGCTGATTTTAAAGTTAATAAAGCCTAACTTTGGAAGGCAAATCTATTCTTTATTTCAATTTATTAACTTTAAGTTAGAATGGAGCGATATCTTCAACCAGAACGATTCAAGGCTGACCCCAATTCTGCTGGAGTGGATGATAAATGGAAACATTGGTATTGTACATTTAAAAACTTTTTGGGCGTGTTGGATCAAGAGGCTCTAAATAAGCTGAATATGCTGATCAACTACATTGACCCGGATGTATATAAATATATTTTGCACTGTAAAACTTATGAAGAGGCTACTTCTACATTGGAAAAGATTTTTGTTAAACCAAAGAATGAGGTATTTGCACGTCATCTTCTATCTGCCCGTAGGCAGCAGGTGGGAGAATCTTTGGATACTTATTTACAAGCACTTCGGTGCCTTAGTGTTGACTGTAATTATAAGGCTGTGACGGCTGAAGAATATAAGGACGAATCGGTACGGGTTGCTTTTATTAATGGATTACTGTCTAGATCAATTCGTCAGCGGTTGTTAGAAAATAAGACTCTGGATCTTAAAAGTGCTTTTGAGCAAGCTTCTACATTGGATATGGCTCAGAGAAGTTCGGATTCTTATGCTGTTTTTAATCGGCCTGCGACTATGGTTTCGGCAGTTTCGGATGAAAAGGAATTATGTGGACTTAATGGGAGTGGTTTACTAGATTTTGAAACAGTTTCTACTTCGGCGGCCGTTGCCTCTAGGATTCAGAAGTGTTATTTTTGTGGGAATATCCGGCACCCTCGTCTGAAGTGTCCTGCTCGGGAGGCTGTGTAGTAAATGCGGCAAGAGAGGTCATTATGCACGTGTGCAAATCATCAGGTTCAATTACCTTCCCTTCTCCTGGTGTGGGAGGGTCTTCCTCCACTACCTCTTCTGTGACTATTCAGCCTTTAGATAGGGCGTTTATTGCATCAATTTCTGCTGCATTTGCTCATGGCCTAAACAAAGCTATAGTTACGGCTCAAGTTAATGGGTTGGAAGTGAAGGCCCTTATAGATACGGGCAGTACTGAGAGTTTTATAAGTCTTCAGTTTGCGAAGGAGAAGCATTTGAAAATTTCGCCTGTTATGTATCAGGTGTGTATGGCTCAGACGACCCTTACTTCACAAATAGCTGGTTGTTGCTTTGTGAAAATGGTTCTTCTAGGTAATACGTGTACTGATATACGCCTATCTGTTTTGCCTAATCTCTGTGTGGATATTTTGATTGGACACGATGTGCTTCAGTTACACGAGTCTTAGTCTTTCATTTGGAGGGACTAAGCCACCTTTATCTATTTGTGGATTAACCTCTTTATCTATTTCTCCATTATCACTTTTTTCCAATTTGATGTCGGATTGTAAGCCAATTGCTACCAAGTCAAGAAGATATAGTAGTCAGGATAGAGAATTTATTAATTCTGAAGTTCAACGTCTCTTATTGGAAGGAATCATTGAACCTAGTTGTTCGCCTTGGCGAGCACAGGTAGTTGTCACGACTAACGAGAGACACAAGAAATGAATGGTGATAGACTATTCCCAAACTATTAATAGGTATACTCAATTAGATGCGTACCCTTTGCCTAAGATTGATGAGCTTATCAATAAAGTATCTCAGTATAAAGTTTTTAGCACTATTGACTTAAAGAGTGCTTATCATCAGATTCCTATTGTTAAGAAGGATCAACCATATACGGCCTTTGAGGCTGGTGGAAAGCTGTATCAGTTTTGCCGAATACCATTTGGTGTTACTAATGGTGTTGCTTGTTTTCAACGGGCAATGGATGCTTTTATAAGTGATAACTCCCTCTCTGACACCTTTTCATATTTAGATGACATCACAGCGTGTGGCAAATCAAGGGTGGAGCATGATTCTAATTTAAAAAGATTCCTTCAAGCTGCGGAAAAAGTTGGTTTAACTTTTAACAAAGAGAAATGTGTCTTTTCGACGACTGAGGTAAATCTATTGGGGTATATTATTTCGGGAAATAAGATTAAACCAGAACCAGAACGTCTGCGACCATTGATCGATTTACCTTGTCCTACTAATTCTAAGGCTTTGCAACGAGTTGTTGGACTGTTTTCTTATTATTCTAATTGGATTGCAAATTTTTCACGGAAGATCTGGCCTCTTATTCGGGTTACGACATATCCTCTATCATGGGAGGCCAGGACATGTTTTGAGAATTTTAAAAAGGATATTTTAGGAGCAGTTGTGCATTCCATTGATGAGCAGGTTCCCTTTGTGATTGAGACGGATGCTTCGGATTTTGCAATTGGGGCTACTTTGAACCAAAATGGAAGACCTGTGGCCTTTTTCTCACGTACTTTGAATAATAGTGAAAAAAGACATTCCTCAATAGAAAAAGAGGCATACGCAATAGTAGAAGCATTGCGTAAATGGAGACATTATTTATCGGGGCGACATTTCACGTTGGTAACTGACCAAAAATCTGTGTCCTTTATGTTTGATGTTAAACATTTTGGAAAGATTAAAAATGATAAAATGAGATGGAGGATTGAGTTGGCATGTTACCATTTTGACATAGTTTATCGTCCGGGGAAGGATAATGTTGCTGCTGATGCACTGTCGAGGGCTTATTGTTCGGTGATTCACGGAGATACGCTTATTAATCTTCACAATGCCTTATGTCATCCTGGGGTTACGAGGATGATACACTTTGTACGCAGTAAGAACTTGCCCTTTTCAGTTGAAGACGTCAAGCGGATGACTTCATCATGTTCTCTCTGTGCTCGGTGTAAACCGAATTTCTTTAAGCCTCAACGAGCTCATCTTATAAAGGCTACTTCTCCTTTTGAACGTTTGAGTGTTGATTTTAAGGGACCTCTTCCTTCAACTACTCAAAACCGATATATATTTACTGTTGTGGATGAGTTTTCAAGGTTCCCTTTTGCTTTTCCTTGTGCAGATGTATCAGCTGCTACAGTTATTAAATGTTTGACTCAACTTTTTGTCATCTTTGGGATGCCTGCGTATATCCATTCGGATCAGGGAAGTTCTTTTATGTCTTCCCAGTTGAAGGAATACCTTCAGAGTCGGGGAATTTCTACTAGTCGAACTACCCCGTATAATCCCCAGGGTAATGGACAGTGCGAACGATACAATGGGGTGATCTGGAAGGCAGTTATGTTGGCGTTGACATCCCGGAACCTTAAGAATACACAGTGGGAAATGGTACTGCCTGATACCCTGCATTCCATTAGATCATTGCTTTCAACGGCTACTAATGTGACCCCCCATGAAAGGCTCTTTAACTATCCGCGGAGATCTACTACGGGATATTCGGTACCTTCATGGCTTACTATGCAGGGACCTGTGTTGCTTCGACGCCATGTTAGATTGTCAAAATATGACCCCTTGGTGGAGGAGGTGGAGCTGTTGGAGGCAAATTCCCAATATGCTCATATTCGATTCCAAGATGGGAAAGAAAGTACTGTTTCAATTAAAGACTTGGCTCCTTGTGGGGGCCAGCCCTCTTCTGAGGATAATAATAATGGTCATGATTCGGATAATGTGGATGCTGTTACAGATATTACGAATATTTCCAATCCGATTGCAGATAATCATACTTCTATTAGTCAGCCTTTGATAGATGTTTATGACCGTCCCAGTGCATCTTCTGATGGGATTTCTAATCCGGAAACCGTTGAGAATCGGGATATGGATAGCCTTCCTGTTGAAGATACTTCTGTGCCTTCTGGCGTGGGAGGGCAAGGAATTTCACCAAGGTTAAGAAGGTCGACACGAACAAGATATCCGGTCGACCGATTGAAAATGGACTTTTAAATTGATAGTAATGTTTTAAAAACTGTTGAAATATTATAGTATATTGTTTTAGTTGAGAGATACTTAATACTTATGCGTAATGTTATTATTTGTTGTTGTTCATTTAGTATTGTGTTATGTAAATAGTTTTATTCTCGTGCATAGTTTAGTTGTAAATAATTAATTGTAAATTGTAAAAGTTATTCGGTTAGAGTATATTTTAAAGGAGGGGTGAATGGGGTGATTATTCCTTGATTAGTAAAAGTATTGTGATTCGTTGTTTGTTAACTGCCTTGGGATATGTGTTGTAATCTCATTGGTAGTTGATGATTACATGATGTGTTGTGGCTACCTTAAATTCAGTCCTTTTCTAGCTTTAGTTGGGACTGGATGTAGAAAGATATGCTGCCGATTTTAAAGTTAATAAAGCCTAACTTTGGAAGGCAAATCTATTCTTTATTTCACCTCCCCCCTTATAAGCTCTCCGAGTTAGGACGATGCGCTAATCCCGTTCCTCTTCCTGTATTTGACTGTAAAAAGTAAAAATCACAGGGGCTGCGGGTCAGGCCGGCCTGACACTGGCTTTACTTGGTAGAAATGGGTTTATTCGGCCACCAACGTTCTCCCATACATAGCCGTGGGGCCCCATGGGCGATGTGAATATAAATCGCCCAATGTCAGGAGGGTACAATACCTAGAGCCATTCCCCTCACAATGCTTGGGAGTTACATCATTATTTTTGTATCGTACTGTCTTCAATTATAAACTTCTTGCAACTTTGCCAAGGGCAATCGGTACCTTCTGTACTAGATTGATTCCTGGGATGAGCGGGTTGTCCTATGAGGATAGGCTCAGTAAAATTGACCTATATTCTCTGGAGTTTAAAAGAATGAGAGGTGATCTCATTGAAACATATAAAATTCTGAGAAGGCTTGACAGGGTAGATGCCGAGAGGCTGTTACCCCTGGCTGGGGAGTCTAGAACTAGGGGTCATAGTCTCACGATAAGGGGTCGGCCATTTAGGACTGAGATGAGGAGGAATTTCTTCACACAGCGGGTGGTGAATCTTTGGAATTCTCTACCCCAGAGGGCTGTGGAGGCTCAGTCGTTGAGTATATTCAAGACAGATATCGATAGATTTTTGGACTTTAGGAGAATCAAGAGATATGGGGATCGAGCGGGAAAGTGGAGTTCAGGTCAAAGATCAGCCATGATCTCATTGAATGGCAGAGCAGGCTCGAGGGGCCAAATGGCCTACTCCTGCTCCTATCTTCTATGTAAAAGCTTAAAACAAAACACATGAGTGATTGTACATAAACAGCTGCTGCTTTCTGGGTGCAGATACACACTTTGGCCAAGTGTAGTAAAGGTTGGAGCTATCTACATAACCTCACGAGGTAGGTCAATGACAAACACTGCCTCATGCTGACTGTACATTCAGCCAGTTGTGTGCAGTCTTTGGACTTTGCACAGAGACCATGAGATACGCAAGGACTGTGTCGCCAGGACCATGATACAGCTTCAAATACCCACCTGGCTTGTCTTAATTCCCCCCCTGCCTCCACCCCCAACAATAAAATACAACAGTAATAGAGTATGGCTGACATGCCACAAATACAAAAAGGCACCTGTTTTTCTCAATCTATGAAAAATTCCAAGTGACTTCTTTAAATCTTTTGGAGGCAATTTTAACCTAACCCACCCATCGTGAAACTGACGGGATCGCGTATAACACTGGTTTTACACTCAGCCCAATGTTACTCTCCATTGGAGTCAATGGAGTGTAATATCGGACGGGGTGTAAAACCACCGATCCACCTGATCCCATGGGACTCCCTTCCAGCGAGCTAGGTTTAAATTACCCCCGCCAATTCGGGTCTCTTGCGTATCCCCGATTTCCATTGCTCCACCATTGGCAGTCGTGCCTTCAGTTACCTAGGTCCTAATCTCTGGAATTCCCTCCCTAAACTTCTCTGCCTCTCCACCACTCTCTCCTCCTTTGAGACTCTCTTTAAAACCGACCTCTTAGGCCAAGCTTTTGGTCACCTGTCCTAATATCTCATGTGGTTCGGTGTCAAATTTTATTTGATAATTGCTCCTGTGAAGTGCCTTGGGACATTTTACTATGTTAAAGGTGCTATATAAATGCAAGTTGTTTAAAAAAAATATCGTAATTTCACCACATCCAAAAAAATTAGCTTGGAATTAAAAGGGCAATGTACACCCTGGTGTCTGGAGTGTATTTCAGTTAACACGTCTTCCTGGATCCATGCTTTTGGCCCTGGGGTGTGTACAGTGAAGCAGCACATTATATCATCGCTACACTGGAATGGTGTGAAGCCATTGCAGGCCAGCGACTCACCATACGCCAAACTCAAACATCCTGTGGGGGATGGGGGGGGGTGCGTAAAGCACAGGAAATAATAACCATAGGGCAAGGTAGCCAGGGCATCTCATACCTGGCTCCTCCTGGCAGGCAGGGGCAGGGCAGAATTCAGCATCATATGGGAAAGAGAACATAGCTTATAATAAAAAGGAAGCTCACTCTACAAGAGTTTCCAGCAATCCTGCCTATTAGGAATATAAACAGAAAAATGCTGGAGAAACTCAGCAGATCAGGCAGCATCTGTGGAAAGAGAAACAGAGTTAACTTTTCAGGTCAATGACCTTTCATCAGAACTGGACAAAGTTAGAGAGGGAACAGGTTTTAAACAAGCGCAGAGGCTGGGAAAAGGGGGAGGGGAGGAAAGGACAAAGGGAAGGTCTGTGATCGGGTGGAGGGCAAGAGAGATTAAATGACAAAAGGAATGATTGTACAAAGGAAAAGGAGGTGGTAATGGGACAAGCAAAGAAACAAAAGATGGGTCAAGAATAGCAGAATCATCAATAGCTGCCATCTGAAAAAATGGGGGCAATGTTATGATCTGAAATTGTTGAGCTCGATGTTGAGTCCAGGAGGCTGTAAAGTACCCCTTCGAAAGACGAGATGCTGTTCCTTGAGCTTACGTTGAGCTTCATTGGAACAATGTCGGAGGCTGAGGTCAGAGCGGGAGTGAGGTGGAGAATTGAAGTGGCAGGCGACCAGAAACTCGGGGTCACGCTTACGGACTGAACGCTCCTGCCTATTAGGACCTAGTCCCACAGCACAGATCAGGGAGCAGAGTCCAGCTGGTAAAGTCGAACCACTGATCTCTCTGCTTCAAGTTCTGTTGACAGCAACAACATTGCTCAACAAGAGTGATTGATGTCAACTCAAGAGTGAACGAAATTCATTCGTTCTTCCGAACCCGCGCATGCGTAAACCACATAGACCATGGAAAGTCCCACCAGTTCCAATCCTCATCTATGCTGAGTTAGTCACCAACTAAGGAGGGTCTGCAGCAGAACCTGGATCTGCTGGAGTCATTCTGTCAGGCCTGGGCCCTGACAATAAACCCCAAAAAAACCAAAGTCCTTGTGTTCCAGCAAAGATCCAGACATCAGGGACCCAGAATAAATTTCACACTAGGAACAACTAAAATTGAACAAACCACTAACTACACATACTTGGGCTTAAAAATCAGCTCTACGGGAAATTTTCATCTGGCTGTGAATGAACTGAAAGAGAAAGCTAGAAGGGCTTTCTATGCCATTAAAAGATCAATCCAAATAGAAATCCCAATTAGTATTTGGCTCAAAATTTTTAAAGCAGTAATTGAACCAATTGCACTCTATGGCAGTGAGGTGTGGGGACCGCTAACACAACAAGAATTTGCAAAATGTGACAAACACCCAATTGAAATCCTACATGCAGAATTCTGTAAAAGTATCCTCCGGACTCAAAGGAAAACCGTAAACAATGCATGCAGGGCAGAACTAGGCCAATATCCATTAATAATTACTATCCAAAAAAGAGCCACCAAATTTTGGAAACACCTAAAAATGAGCAACCCCCACTGCTATCATTACGAAGCCCTGAAATGCCAAGAGAGGACCATAAAGAAGAATACCCTCAGTCAACTAGTCCTAGGACTCAGTGAAGCAACCACTAACACTACTAACAATAACCAGCCCCAGGACAGTGACATCGTAGCACAGAGGATTCGACCCAACACAACTGTCACTAAGCAAAAGGAAAAATACCTGTCATATTGGGCAGAAACAACAAAAACCCAAAACAAACTCAATTGCTACTTGGCCCTAAACAGACAATACAACATGGCTGAATACCTGACCATGGTAAAGGATAGCAAACTGAGAAAAACCTTGACAAGGTACAGACATAGTGAACATAGCCTGGCCATCAAAAAAGGCAGACACAGACAGACCCAGCTGCCAAGAGAGGACAGGATATGCTCTCACTGCAGTCAGGGAGTGGTGGAGACAGAGATGCACTTCCTCACAGCTTGTGGAAAATATCAGGGCATCAGGGAGAATTTCTACCAAAAATTCACACAAATATGCCATGAATTCAGAAATTTGAATGACAACCAAAAACTCCCATACCTACTAGGGGAACAGAGAAACTGTGTAACCTTAGCGGCACACTATGTTACAGCTTGCCATAAACAGAGGGACAACCAGTAAACCTAAGAAAAGAGTATATACAAATTATACGAATGTATATTTATACACTCAGGGATATATCTGTTTATACACTGTATGAATAGATCTGCGTTTATGTGTTCAACCATAAATGCTTTTCGATGCTTTGGCAACATAAGATGTACCTTGTCATGCCAATAAAGCGATTTGAATTGAATTGAATAGTTGATCTGGGCAGGGTTGATAGGCAGGGAGTAGTCGAACCAGCCCGTGCTCCAGATTGGGAGAGGGAGAGCGAGAAATCAGTCAGGGCTCTCGCTGCTGATTCCAATGCAACGACCCCTACTGGAAGGCATGCGTGACAGGGGAGGGCGATCCTGTGAGAATACAAGAAAGTTCAACTTTAATACTGTCCCTCCTCGCTCGATTAGAGCTTTCCAACAGTCGACATTGAGGATCAGACAGGAAAAATGAGGATAAAGAACTACTGAAGGGGTGACCGGTGCCTGCGGGAGGGACATTTAAAATGCAGCCAGATGGTTAACGTGACAGTGGTAGAGCACTAGAGGGGCGAGGTTTCGTGAGCCAATGGCCTTTTCGCATCTTTTTTTTTGTACTGTATATAGCTTCACAAATTGTTAGAGGAAAATATTTTAGCTAATAAACTTCCTCGGCTGTTCCTCGTACGCCAGGAAACCGCTTCACTGCCAGAGGCTGGAGCTTTCGGAGTATTTCATTTTAACACACGCGCGACCATCTTCTAAATCGACCTGAAACGTTAACTCTGTTTCTCTCGTCACAGATGCCGCCCGACCTGCTGAGGATCTCCAGCATGTTGTGTTTTTATTCTAAATCCCACCAACTGACTGATTGTTGATCAGCTGCACACTTGGTAAACTTGCTGAGACTAGGATTCTAATTTAGCAACTTATTACAAAGCGGGTCTCCGTGCCTTCTGCGGGGCGGCTCTGTAACACGACCCCCCTCTTCCACCAGCCAACAGTTCGTGTTTCCAGATTCTCTAAGTACAGTGGTGTTGCCCACTTGCAGAGGGGAGGGAAGGGGGGTTGGGCAGGGATCCAGGATGGATCTGTCGGGAATCAGGCCTGGGCACAACAAAAAGAACACAAAGGAGCATCGCCTTACCTCGTTGATGAAACCTTGGAGCATTTTGAAATCTCCTGGGCTGTCAAACAAACCGTGCACCACAATAACCGGCTTGTAGGACTGCGCCGCTTGCAGCACCAGAGCGGCTAAGACCGCCAGCACAGCCCAGGGAAACATGTCGGTGCCTTTGCAAACTGTGGAGGGGTAGGGACAACAATAAAAATAAACAACTGTGGGGAATGCACAGCTAACCCACTGTTGTGTTCATTCCCCGTCCCCCTGTCTATCGATCCTCAGTCGCTTTGCGGTCCCAGCCTCCTGCCCATCAGCGGCATCGTTTCCCCCAGACCGCTGCAGCCAAAACTGACCGGAGCGGCTGCGCGCGACACCCTGTAACTGCAATGTCACATCCTGCTTTCCCCAGCAACCGTGCAGGCGTCCCTGGCAACGGTGCATTTCACTTCCCCTGCCTCCAGTTTGCTTCATCCACTCCTGTATTCGTTTTGAATTAAAGACCCATTTTTGGGGCGGGGAGAGAGTTCACAGGGTGCGTTGCTCATTTTTTCACAGCCAGAATATAAAACTGTATCTGGCAAAGAACCATCAGTGTTCCGACCTCTTTCCGTCCTGGGAGAACAACTGCAAAGTGGATCAGGGCCCCGGACCGACTTCGGGCCTTACAGGCGTACAGCCAGCAGTACCAGGACCATGTATTTATAGTCCATCACACTCTACTTTTTAAAAGTTTCTTACATTAGAATATTACCAGGTGTGTATATTATTGATATTTTCAGTATAACCAACTTCTTTTGTTGAATAGTGTGACACCATGCCAATTCTTTTAATTGAAAGTTATTACTTTCCAAAAGTTGCAATGATCCCAGCAACAGTGAGGATTAATTTGAAACAAAGTCTTATAAAAAGAAAGACTTGCATTTCTGCAGCGCCTTTCACGACCTCAGGACGTCCCAAAGCGCTTTACAGCCAATGAAGTACTTTTCAAGTGCAGTCACTGTTGTAATGTAGAAAAGAGGGCAGCCAATTTGTGCACAGCAAGCTCCCACAACCAGCAATGTGTTAATGACCAGATCATCTGTTTTAGCAATGTTGGTTGAGGACACCGGGGAGAACTTCCCCCCCCCCACCCCCTGCTCTTCTTTGAAAAAATGCCATGGGATCTTTTACATCCACCTGAGGGAGCAGACGGGGCCTCGGTTTAATGACACCTTCGACAGTGCTGCACTCCCTCAGTCCTGTCCTGGACTGTCAGCCTAGGTATTTGTGCTCAAGTCTCTGGAGTGAGTCTCAGAACCCACAACCTTTTGATTCCAAGGTGAGAGTGCTAACAGCTGAGCCACAGCTGTCATTTGCTAATTTACGTTCAATGAATAATGAAACGTCACAACTGCCAGCCCTTATATTAATAGCTTAGTGATAATCTCACTGTAAGTCAAAAGAAAAATACACTTGCATTGTAGAACTTCATATCAATATGACTTCCAACATTCTTTGTACCTTTTAAAGTTTTTACAATAAAAATTACAGCTTTTTTTTGGAATAGAAAGCACCAAGCACCACTTTTGGACGTGTGGCCTGGCTCCTGACGATCCAAAGTCTGACCTTCAACACGCAAGATCTGGTAAAGTCGCTCTTTAACAGGTTGAACAAAACCCCCTCGCCTCTCTAATTTGTTCACGGTGATGGTCCGTACAGTGCATGTTTGGCACGGGAGTCCCTGAAAGATGCACAGGAACATTTTAGGTGGGATTCCCTAATAGTTAGGCACATAGGAGCATAGGAACAGAAGTAGGTGATTCAGCCCCTTGAGCCTCTTCCACCATTCAATTAGATCCTGGCTGATCTATACTTAACTCCATTTTCCTGCCTTTGCTCCATATCCCTTAATATGCTTACCTAACAAAAATCTGTCAACCTCAGTTTTGAAATTTTCAATTGACCCCCAGCCTCAACAGATTTTTGTGAGAGAGAGTTCCAGATTTCCACTACCCTTGCAGTGTCAGCTGTGGCTGAGTGGGGAGCACTGTCACCTCTGAGTCAGGAGGTTGTGAGTGGCGCATTATCGCCGGCATGGACTGGTTGGGCCGAATGGCCTGTTTCTGTGCTGTATATCCTATGTAGTCCTATGGAAGATCTGTCAGATTTTCATCTTCACTGTCTGGGTGTTAAGCATCACCTGGGCAGAGTGGAGACAGAAAATCTAGTGAGGAGCTTCACAGGCTGGTAAGAGATCCCACCGGACTTTCCTTCCATTCATTTAAATGCAAGGAAAATGGGGCAATTCTCCCAGCAAGATTTTCCTTTCTGCACTGTGCCCAGGCGACACTTAACGGCCAGGCTGTGTAGGCGCAAATCTATTCAATTCAATTCAATTCCATTTTTATTTGTCATATATGCAGCAGACGTGTGTACTGCACAATGAAATGTTGATTTTTACGAGTCCTCCCAACATTGGAATAAATATGGCATAGCAATGATAAAAATACTAATAGAAATACAGTAATAATAAATAAAACAGTAATAAATAATAATAAATTATTTGTTCATGAGTCTTATGGCCTGGGGGTAGAAGCTGTTTCAAAACCTGCTGGTACGAGACCGTATTGTGTTGACAATCATATTAGCTAGCACAGATATGTAATTAAATTTTAAGTAAAAATCTAAGAAGTGCGTTGAAAATGTTTGCACTGTAGCAAGCATGACCTCTGGCACCACCTGCAATTACCCAGCAGCATCGTGGACAGTGTTTGAATTGGGATTCTTGGGGGGTGCCACTTTCTAACAAAAGGAATCTGCCTCAAAGTCCCCAGTTCAGAGATAGTTTTTTGGTGAGGGTGTGATGAAAGCACAGTTTTCTTCCTGCTGCAAATAGGAACCTGTCTACCTTTATATCAGATTGTGTTTTGAAAGAGCTAGAATTAAAATGGAAGATATCTTGTGACATTTTAGAATGGGGTTCTGCAGTTGAATTGTGTGAAACCCTGGCATGGGATTTTTTGTATTGTACTGCAATGGAGTGTAATGTATCCAAGTTTGCTGATGATACAAAGCTAGGTGGGACAGTAAGCTGTGAGGAGAATGTGTGGATTTTAATTCAGGGGCGGGTTGGGGGTTGTGTAATCCACATTTCGTGTTAGCCACACGAATCTAAATCGATGTGGGAGATTGATGCGATTTTAACTTAATTGGCCAATTGAGTTCCAACGTGTGGGAACCCATGGCAAATGAGTTTTTCCAGTCTGAAAGTTGCCTCCGATGACGTCATCATTGCTGCTGCATTTAAGGTCTGCAACAAGCCTTGCTTCTTCTGCAGACTGCCAAGCTTTTGGCCTTTCATGCTAGAGGGACCTGGAGGAAGAATGACCATCAAGCGACCAAGGTCTGCTCCAAGGTTTGACGGCGTTGCCCTGCAGGCTTCAGTTGAGGGAGCAAGAGCTCACAAGGAGGTGCTCTTCCCTTCTTCAGGGAGGAAGAAACCTCCCCAGCAGACCAAGGCTGGGTGGATCCAGGTGGCCCAGGAGGTCAACTCATTATCAGTTTCCCACAAAACGTGGATTCAGTGCAGGAAGAGATTTCATGACCTTCTGCGCACTGGAAAAGTGAGTATGACTTTCCCATCACCCTCAATCTGATCCCCATTGCCTTTCCTCACCAGCACTCAACTTTAGCAATCTCTTCCTCCACATCCCACTTGACACTGACATCCATGTACCCTTACCCATTCCCTCTCTCTCTATGGTCACATTCACCTAACTATTCGACTATGCAGCCCTCACACTCCCTATCACTGTGATGTTATGAAAACAACTGACAACACACAGGGAGGGCGCTTGGTCTTACCACCTCACTCCATCTTTGTCTCCTTCTAAGTATCTATGCTATGGATTCTCTATACTCACTCCTTCATTCTCACTCAACCTCCACTTGTCTCCCTCATTGCAGGAAAAGAGAGCTCACAATAAGCGAGAATGAGCGAGGACAGGAGGAGGGCCACCATCAGTAGCCCACCTCACCCTCTGGGAGGAGGCGGTCCTGGAGATCGTTGGAGTGGAGGAAGATGCGCAAGTGGGGGACGGACAGAGGGGTGCATCACAGCAAGCTGGTGACAGAATAGTTTTACATCTCTCTCATTGACATTGCATGAGTCGCTGATAATGATTCTGAAGCTCTAACAGATGGACTTATGATCATCTGCAATATGCAATGTGCATGTAACCTTGGCACCACATCTCTGACTCTTTCCTTTACTCCCCCACAGGACCATTGACAGCACCCATCCCCACTAGCCAGGAGGAAGAGCCTGAACATCAAGATTCCTCAGAGGAAGCTGCAACCTCTGAGGGCGCAGCGTCAGCAGAATTAAGTGCACCCAGCACCAGCGCAGACACTCACACCTCGGTGGGACCATCGTGAGATAGAGAAGTGTTGTCACCTGGTGTATCACAGCTCACAAGTGAGCATCAGCAGATTGTGGAGACAGGGACAGCAGTAGAAAGTCCTAGTCGGAGGGCGCAAGACTCTGCCAGCTCGGCTCAGCTGCATGTCGACCCTCTGCCTCTGGGTCCATCCATAAGATCAGCGGTGCTGGAACTCCAGGCACAGATGCAGGAGTCTCTGGCAGGTTTTGTCTCCAAGGTCGCTGCGAGTGTGGAGCGAATGGAGGAGTCCATAGTGACCATGAGCAGAGCTTTTGTGGAGTCATTGGCGCATGAACGCATCACCATGGAAAGGTTGGCAACCTCCATGGAGGTGATAAGTCACCAGAGTGCAGAAAACATGGTGAGTGTTCAAAATAGAATGATATCTCTGGAGGAGCGATGGTCATCTATTGAACAGAGAAACCAGACCTTCATGGAAGTCCTTCTGAGTAGGACTGCCAGTGCAGATGCGGGTCCCCATGGCCCCCCTGATGTGCAGCAAGGTGCTCTCAAGCCACTTGCATGCGCTGACGGGGACCTGACCCATGAGAGGGAAGTTGGTGGCAGACATCAAGGAAGTGGGAGCTCCTCTCCAAGCGCTCACACTTCCGTGCCATTGCAGAGCCCTCAGTCAGAGCCCCACCAGAGTCCACACCCAACTGAGATCGGCGTCTCAACCCCTGCACAGCCGCAGGAGCAGCAGACTGTTGACAAGCCCTCACAGGTTTGCAACCCCTGAGGACCCCCGCCAAAGGTGTCGAGACAGGAGCAGCAGGCAAGTGAGCAAGGGGCCTCCACATCTGCTGAAGCCATAGGGGAAGCACCACGTAGGAGCATGCGTAAGAGAAAGATACTGCACAAATAGTCACAAGGGTAGTCACTTGGGTGAAATTTGATGTTTTATGTGGAAAAGCCATCAGATGAATAATGTAAATAAAAAATCTGATGGCTACTGCTGTAGTTGTGGCGTGTGTCATTTTGCCAATGGGACTTTCACATTGAGGGCTTAGGGTTACTTGCAATTGTCAGTATGGTGGTCAAATTGCTAGGAGTCAGCTGGTTCTTGGCCATTGTCGATGCTCAGGTAAGAAGCTGCGAGGCAAAAGTGCTTGAGTGGCTAGGCTAAGCAAATCTGGCCAAGATGAGTGCGTTCCTTGCATCCCGGGCAGCAATGTTCTTGCTTACTGCTGGCACTGGTTGATGGGCCTCTGCAAGATGTTCATTTTCACTCTCCTCCTCCTCCTCCTCCTCCTCCTCATCTGAGGCGGATATGTGAGGAGCCACTTGGTCCTCAGGAATCTGCAAGCCACGACGCTGTGCCATGTTGTGAAGTACACAGCAAACCACGGCGATTCTGGAGACCCTGGCTGCTGAGTACTGCAGGGCTCCACCTGATCTATCCAGGCGTCTGAAGCGCATCTTCAGCAGACCGATGGTTTGCTCGATTATGGATCTGGTGGAAATGTGGCTAAAGTTGTAGCGCTCCTCAGCTTCGTTGGATGACCTCCTCAATGACGTCATTAGCCACGTCCTCGGGATAGCCCTTGTCTCCAAGTAGCCATCCGTTAAGTTGGTCTGGCGGACTGAATAGTGGAGGCACACTAGACTGCCGCAGGATGAACGAGTCATGGCAACTGCCAGGGTACTTGGCGCAAACATGCAAAATTTCCTTCTTGTGGTTACACACAGCTGCACGTTGAGGGAGTGGAAGCCCTTGCGGTTGACAAAAATACCTGGATTGCGATGGGGTGCCTTAAGGGCCACATGTGTGCAGTCAACGATGCCCTGCACCCTTGGAAAGCCTGCCAGATTAGCTAATCCAACCACACGCGCTGTGACACTTGCTTGATCCTTGGTGAAATGGGTGTGATTGTGTGCGATGGCAAAGAGGGCCTCGGTTACCTGCGTAATGCATTTGTGTGCAGCCGCCTGGGAGATGCCGCTGATGTCTGCTGCTGATCCCTGGAAGGAGCTTGAGGCAAAAAAGTTGAGTGCGGTGGTGACTTTGATGGCCACTGGTAGGGGTTGTCCACCTGGTCCTCTGGGCTGCAGGTATTGTTGCAGCATTGCACAGATGTCACCCACTACCTCTCGCGAAAGTCAGAGCCGCCTTTGGCACTGCTGCTCAGACATGTTGAGGTAGCTGACCCTGTCTGTGTCTGTAGACCCTGTTTGAGGGGGTATCTCCTGCGCCAACGGGCTTCCATGCACTGGCCCCTTCTGGCCTGTGCAGCTTCAGGTGGGTGAGCAGCAGCTTGGCGCTCCTGCTGGTGCTGTTGCTGTTGGTGCTGCTGTTGTTCCTGGTTCTGCTGGTGTCGCAGCTGGTCTTCGTCCTCATCTAATGCCCAGAAGGGAAGGAAATAAATGGCTCCCATGCTTCTGGTATATGCCTCAGTTGAGGAAGCGCTGAGTGAGTGTGGCGAGAGGAGTTTCCCAGGAGGTCACACTGGAGATGGGTGTCAGGCTCCAAACTTCCACAGCTGTGGTTATACCTTCTAAAAGTTCCCCCAGACCTGAGACAACAAAGTCCTGCCACCTGCAAATGATGGCTGATCAAATCTCCTCTTCAATGTTTGAGCTGCAGCTGATAGTCAGCAATCCAATTGTGCTCCTGCCAGGTTTCACCGTCGTGTTTCAGAACAGGCGTGTTTCACGTGGGAAAAGGGTTAAAATCACAAAGGCCTTTCAAAATGGCATTATAGAGGCAATTTAGTGCTTGTTAAGGGCCTTAACGGCCTATCCCGCCTCATGGAGACGGGATCACTAGACACGAATTTTTGAAAATTGCTTGAAGGCGGGGTCGGGCCCACCCGCCAGTTTTTGCAATTTTAACCCCCCCGCACACCTCCAATCCCACCTCCACGGCCCAATGAAAATCCAGCCCAAAGAGTCTGCAACGTGATATAGACAGACTAAGTGAGTGGGCAGTAAGGTGGCAGATGGAGTATAATGTAGGGAAATGTGAGGTTATTCACTTTGGTAGGAAGAGTAGAAAAACAGAATATTTTTAAATGGTGAGAAACTTTCAAATGTTGGTGTTTAGAGAGATTTGGGTGTCCTCGTGCACGAAACACAGAAAGCTAGCATGCAGGTACAGCAAGCAATTAGGAAGGCAAATGGCATGTCGGCCTTTATTGCAAGGGGGTTGGAGTATAAGAGTAAGGAAGTTTTGCTACAATTGTACAGGGCCTTGGTGAGACCACACCTGGAGTACTGTGCACAGTTCTGGTCTCCTTATCTAAGGAAGGATATACGTGCCTTGGAGGCGGTGCAACGAAGGTTCACTAGATTGATTCCTGGGATGAGAGGGCTGTCCTATGATGAGAGATTGTGTAGATTGGGCCGATACTCTCTGGAGTTTAGAAGAATGAGAGGTGATCTCATTGAAACATACAAGATTCTGAAGGGGATTGACAGGGTAGATGCTGAGAGGTTGTTTCCCCTGGCTGGAGAGTCTAGAACCAGGGGGCATAGTCTCAGGATAAGGGGTCGGCCATTTAAGACTGAGATGAGGAGAAATTTCTTCACTCAGAGGGTTGTGAATCTTTGGAATTCTCTGCCCCAGAGGGCTGTGAATGCTGAGTCTTTGAGTATATTCAAGGCTGAGATCGATAAATTTTTGGACTCCAGGGGAAATCAAGGGATATGGGGATCGGGCGGGAAAGTGGAGTTGAGGTCGATGATCAGCCATGATCTTATTGAATGGCGGAACAGGCTCAAGAGGCCGTATGACCTACTCCTGCTCCTAATTCTTATATTCTTATCTACTCATTAACATATACACAAAATGTGGTGCCTGATTGTGGCTGCAGCAGATTAACAACAACAACAACAACTTGTATTTATATAGCGCCTTTGACGTAGTAAAACGTCCCAAGGTGCTTCACAGGAGTATTTTAAGACAATAAATTTGACACCGATCCACATAAGGAGAAATTAGGGCAGGTGACCAAAAGCTTGGTCAAAGAGGTAGGTTTTAAGGAGTGTCTCAAAGGAGGGTGCCTTGGCGCGTTGGATCCTAAACTGGCTGAGTGGCAGGAGGCAGAGGGTGATGGTCGAAGGTTGCTTTTGTGACTGGAAGCCTGTGTCCAGTGGGGTACCTCAGGGATCGGTGCTGGGTCCCTTGTTGTTTGTGATCTACATAAATGATTTGGATGAGAATGTGAAAGGCATGATCAGTAAGTTCGCAGATGACACGAAAATTGGTGGGGTGGTAAATTGCGAGGAGAAAAGCCTCAGGCTACAGGACGATATAAACGGGTTGGTCAGATGGGCGGAAAAGTGGCAAATGGAATTTAACCCTGAAAAGTGTGAGGTGATGCATTTTGGACGGACAAATAAGGCAAGGGAATACACAATGAGTGGTAGGACCCTAGGAAGTACAGAGGGTCAGAGGGACCTTGGTGTACATGTACATAGATCCCTGAAGGCAGCGGAACAGGTAGATAAGGTGGTTAAAAAGGCATATGGGATACTTGCCTTCATTAGCCGAGGCATAGAATATAAGAGCAGGGAGGTTATGATGGAGCTGTACAAAACGCTGGTGAGGCCACAGCTGGAGTACTGTGTGCAGTTCTGGTCACCTCACTATAGGAAGGATGTGATTGCTTTGGAGAGGGTGCAGAGAAGATCCACCAGGATGTTACCTGGGATGGAGCGCCTCAGCTATGAAGAGAGGCTGGACAGGCTGGGGTTGTTTTCCTTGGAGCAAAGAAGGCTGAGGGGAGACCTGATTGAGGTGTACAAAATGATGAGGGGCATAGATAGGGTAGATAAAGAGGAACTTTTCCCCTTAGTAGGGGGGTCAATAACAAGGGGGCATAGATTCAGGGTAAGGGGCAGGAGATTTAGAGGGGATTTGAGGAGGAACTTCTTCACCCAGAGGGTGGTTGGAATGTGGAACTCAATGCCTGAAAGGGTGGTGGAGGCAGGAACCCTCACAACATTCAAGAAGCATTTGGATGAGCACTTGAAATGCCATTGCATACAAGGCTATGGACCAAATGCTGGAAAATGGGATTAGACTGGACAGGGATTGATGGACGGCGCAGACACGATGGGCCGAAGGGCCTCTTTCTGTGCTGTAAAACTCTATGACTCTAAACTCTATGAAAGAGAGGTAGAGAGGCGGAGAGGTTTAGGCAGGGCGTTTCAGAGCTTAGGGCCTCGGCAACAGAAGGCACGGCCACCAAAGGTGGAGCGATTATAATCAGGGATGCTCAAGAGGGCAGAATTAGAGGAGCGCAGATATCTCAGGGAGGGGGGGTTGTGGGCTGAAGGAAATTACAGAGATAGGAAGGGGCGAGGCCATGGAGGGATTTGAAAACAAGGATGAGAATTTTGAAATCAAGGCGCTGTGGATGAGCTGAGGCAAGGGCGGAGACGGACGATGTTACGGAGGTGGAAGTAGGCGGTCTTTGTTATGCTGCGGATATGTGGTCGGAAGCTCATTTCAGGGTCAAATATGACACCAAGGTTGCGAACAGTGTGGTTCAGCCTCAGACAGATGTTAGGGAGAGGGATGGAGTCAGTGGCTGGGGAACAGAGTTGGTGGCGGGGACCGAAAACAATGGCTTCGGTTTTCCCAATATATAATTGGAGAAAATCTTTGCTCATCCAGAACTGTATGTCGGACAAGCAGTCTGAAAATTTAGACACCGTGGAGGAGTCGAGAGAAGAGGTAGTGAGGTAGAGCTGGGTGTCGTCAGCGTACATCTGGAAACTGACGCTGTGTTTTCAGATGATGTCACCAAGGGGTAACATGTAGATGAGAAATAGGAGGTGGCCAATGATAGATCCTTGTGGGACACCAGAGGTAACGATGCAGGAGCGGGAAGAAAAGCCGTTGCAGGTGATTCTCTGGTTACAATTAGATAGATAAGAATGGAACCATGCGAGTGCAGTCCCACCCAGCTGGACAACAGTGGAGAGGCGTTGGAGAAGGATGGAGTGGTCAACCATGTCAAAGGTTGCAGACAAGTCAAGAAGGACAAGGAGAGATAGTTTACCTTTGTCACAGTCACAAAGGATGTCACTTGTGACTTTGATGAGAGCCGTTTCGGTACGGTGGCAAGGGCAGAAACCTGATTGGAGGGATTCAAACATGGAATTGCGGGAAAGATGGGCACGGATTTGGAAGGCGACAACACGTTCAAGGATGTTGGAGAGGAAAGGGAGGTTGGAGATGGGGCGGTCGTTTGCAAGGACGGAGGGATCAAGTTTTGTTTTTAT
Source organism: Somniosus microcephalus (assembly GCF_052327205.1). Classification (NCBI taxonomy): domain Eukaryota; kingdom Metazoa; phylum Chordata; class Chondrichthyes; order Squaliformes; family Somniosidae; genus Somniosus; species Somniosus microcephalus. The sequence continues at coordinate 152,140,671 of NW_028225179.1, forward strand.
GAGGAGAGGGGTGATGACGGTAGATTTGAGGGAGAGGGGGACAGTACCTGAGGAGAGAGAACCATTAACAATATCAGCTAACATGGGAGCCAGAAAAGGAAGTTGGGTGGTCAGCAGTTTGGTGGCAATAGGGTCGAGGGAGCAGGGGGTGGGTCTCATAGACAAGATGAGCGCAGAGAGATCACGAGGGGAGATCGGAGAGAAACTGGAGAAAGATGCGAGTTCAGGGCTAGGGCAGGGGGGAACCTTAGAGGAAGTTTGGCCCAGTGGGCTAGGGGAAAGAAGGAAAGTGGCAGAAGCAGCTGAACGGATGGTCTCAATCTTAGAGACAAAGAAGTCCATGAGCTCCTCACACTTGTTATCAGAGGTGAGGGGAGAGGAGACAGGGGAGAGAGGTTTAAGAAGATGGTTAGCAGTAAAGAATTGGAGCCGGTGTTTATCTCTGCATTCCAGAATGATTCTGGAATAGTGAGCAATTTTGGAAGAGAAGAGCAGGGCCCGATAGTGCTTTATGTGGTCCAGCCAGATCTGGCAGTGAACGGCTAAACCAGTTGTCCGCCATATCCGTTCAACTCTGCGTCCTTTGGACTCAAGGGAGCGAAGATGAGGGCTGTACCGGGGGAACGGCCAGGGTGAGAGAGGGTAATTGTTTTAATAGGGACTAGGGCATCAAAGTTAGTGGTGAGGGTGTGGTTGAGCAGATCGGTAGCTGCAGAAATGTCACGGTGAATGGAGGGCCAGAGGCTGGACAGTTGGGATTTCATAAGTGCAGTTGTCAGAGAGTTGGGAGAGGGTTTTTTCCAGGGGCGGACACAGAAGGAAGTAAGGTTGGGGGGGGATGTGGGTCGAGAGTGATACGAGGAAATGGTCAGAGATGGCCTTATCTGCAATTGACACGATGGGAGTAGCGAGGCCATGAGAGATGGCAAGGTCGAGGGGGTGGCCGTGAATATGGGTTGGGGAGTTTATCTGGAGAGAGATTAAGGGAGGATAGGAGGCTAGTGAACTCAGAGGAGAGAGAGCATGATGAATTGAGATGGAGGTTGAAATCACCGAGGATGAGAAGTCATTCGGTGCAGAGGCTGAGGGAGAAGAGCAGTGAAGATATCTCAGTAATAACATTTTTATGGCACTTGGGTAGGTGGTAGAGAATGAGAATTTTAATTGGTGAGAGGGGTGGAATAAGGTGAGATGCTCAAAGGAGAAGAAACTGCCGGAGGAATAGGGGGACAGACCAAGGTGTGATTTGGTGATGAGAGCCACACTGCCACCACGGCGGTCTGAGCGGGGCATGTGGTGGAAGGTATAGCCAGGTGAGGAGGCTTCATTTAAGTGTATGGTGTCATCACCCCTCAACCAAGTTTCCATCAGGGCCATGATATTGATGCAGTCATCCACGATAAGCTCATGGATGGCAAGGACCCTGTTCGCAAGCGAACAGACATTCTGGAGGGAGATGCGGAGAGGTTCGGTGATGGCTGCCCCACTGCCAACGTCCACAGGGTCAGCGCTGGGGGGATGGGGAGGAGATTGGTAAGATTTGCCCCCAGTGAGCGTGCTGGGCAGGAAGGTCGGTGAGAGAGTAGGATGGGACAGTTGGGGTTGTTGCTCGTAAAGTGGCAGTGACGAGTGCCTCGATGGGCCCTTCGTAGGATGCCAAGAGAGGCACAGAGGGAAGCTGTGGGCTTATCTAAGAGGGAGTCAAGCCTGGGACAGCGGCAGGAGAGTAGGAAGGTCGAAGAGTAATGAAGGATTAGGGTAGTGATTTGGGAGGGCAGTGTATCCGAGAGAGGAGAGATTAAAGGAGGCATGACAACAGGAGAGCGCGGTCAGGGAGGGATAGAGAGAAAAGGGAAATAGGGGGAAAAAGTGGAGTGGCTCGGGTCCGGAGCGGCAGCCAAAGTGAATGTACACGGGAAAAGCTCAGGTTACATAGGCCTGTTTAAATGTAATAATTAATGGAATACATATTTCCTGGTAGCAGGGAATAGTTTGGGGACAATAGTAGGAAGACCAGGGTCAAAGTCAGAGATCCCATGGAAGGACAAGCCACCGTAAGCAGGATGGGGCCAGACCAGGGATTGAACCTGGGACCCTCCTAGTCTGTTATACGCTAGTTATGGCCTACTTCTGCTCGAATGGCCTACTCCTGCTCCTATCTTCTATGCGTTTGCCAACTGAGGCCTATGCTACCCAATGCGACATCAACCAATGATATGGGGTTTGCTTCCACATGTACGCTGCCGACGCCCCTCTCCACCTCTCCCGCGATGTCTCCACCAGCTCAATCTTGTCAGACTGCTTGTCCGACGTCCAGTCTTGGCTGAGCTGCACTTTCCTCCAGTTAAACATTGGGAAGACCAAAGCCACTGTCTTTGGTCCCTGCCACAAACACAATGCCCTTGCCACCAATTACATCCCCTCCTTGGCCACTGTCTGAGGCTGACCCAAACCATTTGCAACCTTGGTTTTGGTGTCCTATTCGACCTCAAGTGGAGCTTCTCCATCGCAAATATTGCCTACTTTCACTTTTGTAACTTCGCCACCTCCACCTCTACCTCAGCCTATCTGCTGCTGAAATCCTCACCCACGCCTCTGTCTTACCAGGCTATGTGGAAAAAGCAGGGGAGTGGGATTAATTAATAGCTCCACCAAAGAGCCGGCACAGGTATAATGGGCCGAATGGCCTTCTTGAATCTGATTTATCACTCCTGTCCTCGCTGATCTACAGTAGCTCCCCCCACCACCTCCAATTTAAAATTCTCATTCTCACGTTTAAATCCCTTCATGGCCTCGCCCCTCCCTATCTCGGTAACCTCCTCCAGCCCTACAAGCTCTCCCTGATCAATACGTTCCTCTGACCCCAGCCTCTTGTCCACGTTGATCTGTCAGGCAGTCACCACACACAGCTTCAGAGGGCGTGCACATCTCAATTTCGTAAATAAAAGGGCGGGTTTGAGTGCAGACAAGATGAGTTTCAATAGGAGGATTAAGCCCGGACACGTGTCAATATTCTGGCCTGAGCCGAGAGCGTCCCTTTCCCCTCCTCCCGCCAGCCCACGGCCTGTTCAATGTGTTGTGGAGAACACTCTGTTCTCGCATAATTAGACCCATCACCATCTCACTCGCTTCCTGTGAAGGTCTCTGTGTTTTTTGGGGGGGATGTTTTATAGGTCTTATATACTCTGAACAAATAGCCGCCTCTCCATTTGTGTCGAATTTCTTTGTGACCCGGGTTTTGCCAAGTAAAATTCCCTTCCCCTGACCTTGGTCATGTTGGGCTTTGTTGACATTTGCTATTAGAGCGCCTCGCATGCCAGACTGTACCATTGCAAGAGTGAGGGGAAAACCCCTCCTTTATGAGGTACAATGATCGGGTGTTACCGAACTAAATAAACCCTTTCCAACCATGACCTAGACTATTGCAAATAAAATCACAACGATCATCGGATGTAAAACTCCGGTCCGCAACCTCCTCCCCCCACTCTATTTCGCGTTTCTTTAAAAGAATTCCTCCCCCAAAATAATGTAAATATGTAAGTGACATTCGGTGCTCCTTTCACTAATAATTATCAGTGCGCGTTGATGTTGAAACGCCTCCATAACTTGCAGACACCCCTGCACGTTTCGACCGTATCCCGCTGCATTTTGAACACAGAAACACACGGGAAGCAGACGGAAGTAAGCGAGTTCTGGTGAACTCTAAACTCTTGGCATTTTCTTACATCCGACCCTGGCAGCTGGTGAAACTGCTCTAACTTTAGTATTTCCCGCCCCCCCCCTAAGGTTGGCCTCAACATTGGAGTAAATGATTCCCAGAAAAGGATCGACATGATGCTCACGGCGTCCAAGGGGCTGTGGGTGAGTTTCCGATCGTCAGTTTCATTCGGGTCATTGTTGGTTACATTGTAGCAAAATATTAGTATTTATTAATGGAGAGAAGGCACAGTTACAAGTTGCACATTGTAGCCTCTGCTCGCTAGCCTATTTGCTGTGCTCTTTTCCCCACAACCGCTGGTAAGATATTTGTGCATTATTAAAGTTAAAATAAACAGCGCGCATTGCACACGTGCTGAATGTCACTTGCTCCCCCACCATATCCCGAGTGTTTGCTGGGATACTCTCGTCCGGCAGGGCCGGAAGAGCAGCAGTAATCTGCATGGTTGGACTTTGTTAGGGAATCCTGTGTTTGTGAGGCATTCTCACCCACCCATACCAGTAGAAACCGCTTTTAAAATGCAAATAAATGAGGAAATAAAGAACTTGCATTGCTATAGCGCCTTTCACCACCTCAGGACGTCCCAAAGCGCTTCACAATGAAGTTTTTTTGAAGTCTGGTCACTGTTGTACTGCAGCAGGAGGGTGTGTTACTGAATTCCTTTGTATCCCAAACATTCTTCTTCTTCTTCTTCTTAGGCACTCCCTCGGAACCGAGGATGACTTGCTTCCACATTAAAAATGAGTTCGCAGGTGACTGATGAGTCCAATGCGGGACCTGCAGCCTCTGTCACAGGTGGGGCAGACGGCGGGTGGGTGGGGTGCTTGGGTTGACATGCGCTCCTTGCGCTGCCTGTGCTTGGCTTCCGCTTGCTCCCGGCAAAGAGACTCGAGGTGTTCGGCGCCTTCCCGGATGCTTCTCCTCCACTTTGTGCAGTCTTGGGCCAGGGATTCCCAGGTGTCGGTGGGGATGTTACACTTTTTCAAGGAAGCTTTGAGGGTGTCCTTGAAGCATTTCCTCTGGCCATCTGGGGCTCTCTTGCCGTGTCGGAGCTCCGAGTAGAGCGCTTGTTTTGGGAGTCTCGTATTGGGCATGCGGACAATGACGGCCAAACATTAACATTGTATTAAGGGTGAGATCTGCACACTTGCGGTTTTTTTTGCTATCCAGCTGCTGGCAGCGGATATTTTGGGCAGCAGTTCCTCGCCAGTGTGATCACAAATCAAATAAAATCTGCGTGTCGTTGCAGAAAATGTTCACTCCCTTCGACCGGCAGTTTAAAGGCATAAAACACAAGGGTGCCCATATTCTTTCCATTGTTCTTAACCTAACCTGACATTTGTGTTTGTTCTACAGACAGTTTTGTGTCTCATTTGAGAGCCATTGTAAATGTAACATCTGGAGACTAGAGTAGGTTAACTTGTGAGAAAGAAAACGACTTGCATTTATTTATACAGCATCATTCACGGCCACCGGACGTCCCAAAGTGCTTTACAGCCAATGAAGTACTTTTGAAATAACAACAGAAAATGCTGGAAAAACTCAGCAGGCCAGGCAACATCCGTGGAGAGAGAAATAGAGTCAACGTTTCGGATCGAAACCCTTCGTCAGGACTGAGAGAAAAGGCAGGAAATGAAACAAAAGGCAGTTTGGGGGCTGGGAAATGGGGGAGGGGATGAAAGAAGAGACATTAAGAGATATTCAAGGTGAGGCGAGATGGTAATAGGACAGGTAAAGAAACAAACAATGGCTCTAGATGAAGTGTGAAATGGGCTGGCAGAGTGAGACAGCTGCCATGTGGGAGAGAGAAAAAAAAGGAAAAGTCACAAACCAACAGTGTGGATAAAAAATATAAAAATATAATAGGGGCCGAGGTTATGATCTGAAGTTGTTGAACTCGATATTGAGTCCAGAAGTACTTTTGAAGTGGAATCACTGTTGTAATGTAGGAAATGTGGCAGCCAATTTGCGCACAGCAAGCTCCCACAAACAGCAATGTGATAATGGCCAGCTCATCTGTTTTCCTAGTGATGTTGATGGAGGGATAAATATTGGCCAGAACACTCGGGATAACTCCCCCCTGCTCTTCGAAATAGTGCCATGAGATCTTCTACATCCACCTGAGAGAACGGGTGAGGCCTCGGTTTTAACGCCCCATCCGACAGTGCGGCGCTCCCTCAACACTGCACTGGGAGTGTCAGCCTAGATTTTGTGCTCCAGTATCTGGAGTGGGACTTGAATCCACAACCTTCTGACTCGGAGGTGAGACTGCTGCCCACTGAGCCACAGCTGACAGAGAAATATGAGCTAAGAGTCTTCCATCATGATCAAAAGTGAGTGGGAACATAGTTACTGGATTATCCTATGTAGTGATCGAGTCTTTTTTTTCGTTGCTGGGATGTGGGCGTCGCTGTCAAGGCCAGCATTTATTGCCCATCCCTAATTGCCCTTGAGAAGGTGGTGGTGAGCCGCCTCCTTGAACCGCTGCAGTCCATGTGGTGAAGGTGCTCCCACAGTGCTGTTAGGGAGGGAGTTCCAGGATTTTGACCCAGCGACGATGAAGGATCGGCGATATACTTCTAAGTCAGGATGGTGTGTGACTTGGAGGGGAACTTGGGAGGTGATGGTGTTCCCATGCACCTGCTGCACTTGTCCTTCTAGGTAGAGGTTGTGGGTTTGGGAGGTGCTGCCGAAGAAGCCTTGGCGAGTTGCTGCAGTGCATCTTGTCGATGGTGCGCACTGCAACCACGGTGGAGGGAGTGACAATCAAGCGGGAGCCAATGTAGGTCAGCGAGCACAGGGGTGATGGGTGAATGGGCATTGGGTTCAGGAGCTCAGCTCAGGGTATAATAGGACGCCAATTCAAGATCAGACTGGTGTGATGGAAGCTCCTGTCTGTGAGGGTATGGCCTGATTGAGCACCGTGAGGTACCATTCCAGTAGCCCAAGACAGCAGTGCTAGTTTCTCTCTGCCTGTCTTCTCCTGAAGTGGAATGCCACATGTGTCTCTCGCTTTTTCCTCCTGGTTAGAAACCAGGCCAGATGCGCCATGCCTTGTACTTGTGACCTGATGATTCGGAGTCGCTGCCTCATCAGAGCAGAACTATAAGCCTGTTCTCTAAATGGTGCCCGCCATTATTAGTTTGTAAACCCCCCCAGCAATTTGTGGCAAAGAAGAGAGACCCCGTGATGTTTATGAGGTCCCAGATGTGACGTTGACATCGCTGCACCGTTATCAATTTACATTTCCAGCAATGCACGGCGCAAATATAGCGTGATCGGAAGGGTGAGGAAAAAAAATCAATTTACGTCGCTCATCGCGAGTTAAAAGGACTTGCATTTATATAGCACCTTTCACAACCCCAGGACGTCCCGAAGCACTTTACAGCCAGTGAAGTATTGTCACTGTTATAATGTAGGAAACATGGCAGCCAATTTGCGCACAGCAAGCTCCCACAAACAGCAATGTGATAATGACCAGATAACCTGTTTTTTTGGGGGGGATAGATAGGCCAGGACATTGGGGATAACTCCCCTGCGCTTCTTTGAAATAGTGCCATGGGATCTTTTAAATTTACCTGAGAGAGCAGGTGGATGTAAAAGATCGATTTAACAGCTCAACCAAAAGACAGCACCTCTGTCAGTGCAGCACTCCCTCAGTACTGCCCCTCTGTCAGTGCAGCGCTCCCTCAGTACTGCCCCTCTGTCAGTGCAGCGCTCCCTCAGTACTGCCCCTGTCAGTACAACGCTCCCTTAGTACTGCCCCTCTGTCAATACAATGCTCCCTTAGTACTGCCCCTCTGTCAGTGCAGCACTCCCTCAGTACTGCCCCTGTCAGTGCAGCACTCCCTCAGTACTGCCCCTGTCAGTACAACGCTCCCTCAGTACTGCCCCTCTGTCAGTGCAGCGCTCCTTCAGTACTGCCCCTCTGTCAGTGCAGCACTCCCTCAGTACTGCCCCTCTGTCAGTGCAGCACTCCCTCAGTACTGCCCCTCTGTCAGTGCAGCGCTCCCTCAGTACTGCCCCTCTGTCAGTGCAGCGCTCCCTCAGTACTGCCCCTGTCAGTACAACGCTCCCTTAGTACTGCCCCTCTGTCAATACAATGCTCCCTTAGTACTGCCCCTCTGTCAGTGCAGCACTCCCTCAGTACTGCCCCTGTCAGTGCAGCACTCCCTCAGTACTGCCCCTGTCAGTACAACGCTCCCTCAGTACTGCCCCTCTGTCAGTGCAGCGCTCCTTCAGTACTGCCCCTCTGTCAGTGCAGCACTCCCTCAGTACTGCCCCTCTGTCAGTGCAGCACTCCCTCAGTACTGCCCCTCTGTCAGTGCAGCACTCCCTCAGTACTGCCCCTCTGTCAGTGCAGCACTCCCTCAGTACTGCCCCTCTGTCAGTGCAGCACTCCTTCAGTACTGCCCCTCTGTCAGTGCAGCGCTCCCTCAGTACTGCCCCTCTGTCAGTGCAGCGCTCCCTCAGTACTGCCCCTCTGTCAGTGCAGCGCTCCCTCAGTACTGCCCCTCTGTCAGTGCAGCGCTACCTCTGTCAGTGCAGCACTCCCGCAGTACTGCCCCTGTCAGTACAACGCTCCCTTAGTACTGCCCCTCTGTCAATACAATGCTCCCTTAGTACTGCCCCTCTGTCAGTGCAGCACTCCCTCAGTACTGCCCCTGTCAGTGCAGCGCTCCCTCAGTACTGCCCCTCTGTCAGTGCAGCGCTCCTTCAGTACTGCCCCTCTGTCAGTGCAGCACTCCCTCAGTACTGCCCCTCTGTCAGTGCAGCACTCCCTCAGTACTGCCCCTCTGTCAGTGCAGCGCTCCCTCAGTACTGCCCCTCTGTCAGTGCAGCGCTCCCTCAGTACTGCCCCTCTGTCAGTGCAGCGCTCCCTCAGTACTGCCCCTCTGTCAGTGCAGCACTCCCTCAGTACTGCCCCTCTGTCAGTGCAGCATTCCTTCAGTACTGCCCCTCTGTCAGTGCAGCACTCCCTCAGTACTGCGCTGGAATGCCAGCCTAGATTTTTGTGCTCAAGTCCCTGGAGTGGGACTTGAACCCACAACATTCTGACTCAGAGATGCGCCATTCCAGCAATTGCTGGTCCAAAGATTTTTCGTGAGAGCATAAGCAGCCTGGAAGCCAAATCCATTAGTGACACAGAAATGTAGGAAGAGAGGAACCAAATGTATCATCTAGGAAAATGAGGAATAAACCCAGTGCCTTTGTCATGCAACTACAAATAAATGGGTACTTAAAAGAGAATCCTTCTGTGATTGATGTGTTGTGTTTGAATATTGCCATGTCATTTCATTCTGTCATTGGCGGCTGTGCCTTCAGCTGCCTGGGCCCGAAGCTCTGGAATTCCCTCCCAAAACCTCTCCGCCTCTCTACCTCTCGCCTCCTTTAAGACGCTTCTTCTTTGACCAATCTACCCTAATACCTCCGTGTGTGGCTCGGTGTCAAGTTTTGTTTGATAGCGCTCCTGTGAAGCACCTTGGGACATTTTACTACATTAAAGGCGCTATGTAAATGAAAGTTGTTGTCTGGGCAGTAACAAGCATATGCCTCCATTCCCCATCCTGTGTAGTACCTTGCCCCTACTTCCTTGGCGTGGTGTCCATTTTTTCCCCTTATCCTTCTGTGAAACACCTTGGGAAAATAAATTGCTTTATTGCAGCCTGCTGACTTCCTGATACTGCGCGGGGAGGCACTGAGCAGAGGCCAGGTGTCTTCCCGAGAGTGTGAGGAGCCAGAGGGGGAAGGTTATTGCTGGACTATTCATGTGAACGTCCTCATGACCAGCTAAAGGCAGCAATGGTCGAGTCAGCTTTTTGTGGCCAGGGAGGCCTGAGCAAGTGAGAGAGAATCAGCTTTAAAAGTAAAGTACATGCCACTTGCTTACCTGTGTTAAGAGGTGCACGAGGGGATAGTGCCTTTATCCTGCTGTGCTACTTTGCACTGTGTAATACATATCCAGATTATAATACAATGCAGTGTTATCGTTGGGTGTAAAGGTCAGTGTGTAATTAGTTTCTTGGAAAGGCTGCTAGACGATAATCACAGTTACCGACGAATAAAGATTGGTCGCACACAATCAGCCTTCCATCGCTCTATTTACTTTCTGCAGGTCATTTAGAACAAGGTTGACTTATTATTAACATATACACTCAATAAGCCAGTAGACAAACAACCTACAGGCTGAGCCACAGTGAGAAGGCAGCCTTCATCCACACTCGATCATTGTTTCATACCTAATAGGAACTGTTTTCCTCCCCTGAAACTGTGCTTGTGGCATTCTGTTAAAGGGGACTGCATTCGAAAATTTGCTTGGCACAATCTTTATTCTTAAACAAACACACACAAGATAAATAAATAGTATTAAAGTTCTCTTCTCCTTGCCAAATTTAAGAAGTTTGCCAGACAGATGTTCATGAAGAAATAGATCTGGGGCGGCGGTGTGAAACATAGATACATGGAAGATAGGAGCAGGAGTAGGCCATTCGGCCCTTCGAGCCTGCTCCGCCATTCAATGAGATCATGGCTGATCATCCAAATGCAGTACCCGGTCCCTGCCTTCTCCCCATATCCCTTGATCCCTTTAGCCTTAAGAAATATATCCAACTCTTTCTTGAATATACTTAATGAACTGGCCTCCACCGCCCTCTGTGGCAGAGAATTCCACAGGTTCACCACTCTCTGGGTGAAGAAATTCCTCCTCATTTCAGTCCTAAATGGCTTACCTCTTATCCTTAGACTATGACCCCTGGTTCTGGACTCCCCGGCCATCAGAAACATCCTTCCTGCATCTAGTCTGTCCAGGCCTGACAGAATTTTATAGGTTTCGAGTAGGATCCTGGGGGCGGTGCGAAGCGAGCGGGATCGTGCGGGCGGTGTGAAACGAGCGGCATCGTGCGGGCGGCGTGAAGCGAGAAGTGCGCGGGCGGCGTGAAGCGAGGGGGATCGCGCGGGCGGCGTGAAGCGAGGGGGATCGCGCGGGCGGCGTGAAACGAGGGGGATCGCGCAGGTGTCGTGAAGCGAGCGGGATCGCGCGGGCGGCGTGAAACGAGGGGGATCGCGCGGGTGGCGTGAAACGAGCGGGGTCGTGTGAGCCGCGGTGTGAAACGAGCGGGATCGTGCGGGCGGTGTGAAACGAGCGGGGTCGTGTGAGCCGCGGTGTGAAACGAGCGGGATCGTGTTAGCCGCGGTGTGAAACGAGCGGGATCGTGCGGGCGGTGTGAAACGAGCGGGGTCGTGTGAGCCGCGGTGTGAAACGAGCGGGGTCGTGTGAGCCGCGGTGTGAAACGAGCGGGATCATGTTAGCCGCGGTGTGAAACGAGCGGGATCGTGCGGGCGGTGTGAAACGAGCGGGATCGTGCGGGCGGTGTGAAACGAGCGGGATCGTGCGGGCGGTGTGAAACGAGCGGGATCGTGCGGGCGGTGTGAAACGAGCGGGATCGTGTGGGCTGTTCGGTATCGGCTCCGTCAAATAATCAGTTTGATTGATGTCAATGGAAAAGCAAATTCAGATTCAGATTCAGATGAGATTTATTTGCCATATGTAACAAGTACAATGGAATGCTTGTTCCCCGTAGGGACGCGTCAGCTATACATACAGCGCCGCGTTCAGAGTCAATACAATGGCTTCCCGTGGCAGTGGGAGCACGATGTTCCTCAGCCGCTCCGTCCTCCTCTTCACCGCGGCCTCCTCCTCACTGTTGCCGGCTCCACGTGTGGGGGCCTGCTTCTCCCGCTCTGGCCACCATGCTCGGCTCCCCTCCTCCCATCCGGACTGCGAGTTACCCGAAATGGAGCTGCCGGCCGACGTGCTGCAGCGTGTCGTGAGTCTGCTGCTGCTGCTCATTGCGCTGCGCTCCTCTGCCCGACTCGCCGAACACATCGTCGGGATGTGAATGCTCCAATTCACTGTCGCCGGCTCCACGCTACACGGCCCGGGCCTGCTTCTCCCTCTTCGCGGGTCGGCCTCTGGCCGCCGTGCTCGGCTCCCCTCCTCCCAGTCTGAATTCCTTCCTGCCGAGGAGCTGCGGCCGATGTGCTCCAGCGGGTCGGCTTGGCTGCTGCTCCGGTTGTGGGAGCGAGCGGCGAGAGCTGGCCGCCCGAAGCAGGGAGAGCGATCTCAGCACCGGACCGTCACGGCCGCCATCCGAGTGTCCTGCCATCGAGCCAAGCTGTCGCCATATTGCACTCCCCCCAACGCAGACTGCACCCTCTCGCCCAGTATAGGTGCTGAGTGTCTTTATGCTCCAATCTCTATTGCAGATGGTCAGAGTATGGCGGCCAACTCTCCTCATCAAGCCGCCAGGCCTCCGCTGCCCTCCAGCAAGGCCTTTCTCGGCCCACGCTCCGTTGCCTCAGCTGCCGGTTCCTCCGCTGAAACATACATTGGAACGCTATCTCCTGGCACTGCAGCCCCTCGTGACCCCGGAGGAGCTGGAACAGACGAGGCAAATGGCGAGAGAGTTTAGCAGGCCACATAGCATCGGACTGAAACTACAGGACAGGCTGGAAAGGCGATCTCGAAGGACTGAAAACTGGGTAAGTGTTGGGAGTTTTGTCACAATAAACAATATGGGGGCACTACAATTCCTCTCCGTATTCCCGCAGATTAGAATGAAAGTGGTGTGGCGGGGGACGGGTGGGAGGGAGGGGCACTGAAATCAGAAAAATGCACTTAAACATCATCCAGTGGACATTGGGCTCGGCTGTGATGCCTTCCAGTGTAAAATAGCAGCCCGTTTGACGGGCATCCCATCCACCACCTCAAACCTGCTCTCCCTCCACCACCGGCTTCATTTATAATTGCAAAATACTGCGGGTGCTGGAAATCTGAAATAACAACAGAAAATGCTGGAAATGCTCAGCAGGCCAGGCAGCATCCATGGAGAGAGAAACAGAGTTAACGTTTCAGGTCTGGGGCCCTTCATCAGAACTGGAAAAAGCTGGAGATGTAACAGATATTAAGCAGGTGCAGAGACTGGGGGGGGGGTGGTGGGGGGGTTAGGAGGGGAGGAAGAAATAGAAAGAATATCCTGTACTTTTGTAAGAGGCAGGAAAGATAAAATGTTGCAAATGGGAATGGCAAAAATCATACTGCATGAAAAATGGGGGCAGGGATAATTATCTGAAATTGTTGAACTCAATGTTGAGTCCGGCAGGCTGCAAAGTGCCCAATCGAAAGATGAGGTGCTGTTCCTCGAGCTTACGTTGAGCTTCATTGGAACAATGCAATAGCCCGAGGACAGGAGATCAGAGTGGGAGTGAAGCGGTGAATTAAAGTGACAGGCGACCGGAAGCTCAGGGTCACCCGTACGGACTGAACGGAGGTGTTCCGCAAAGCGGTCGCCCAATCTGCGTTTGTTCTCCCCAATGTAGAGGAGGACTGCATCGTGAGCAGCGAATACTAGTATACTAGATTGCAAGAAGTACAAGTAAATCGCTGTTTCACCTGGAAGGGGTGTTTGGGGCCCTGGACAGTGGAAGGGGGGAGGTAAAAGGGCATGTGTTGCATCTCCTGCGCTTGCACGGGAAGGTGCCAGGTGAAGGAGCAGGGCTGTTGGGGGTGATTGAGGAGTGGACCAGGGTGTCGCAGAGGGAGCGGTCCCTACGGAATGCTGAAAGGAGGTGAGGGGAAGATGTGTTTGGTGGTGGGATCACGTTGGAGGTGGCGGAAATGGCGGAGGATGATCCGTTGAATGTGGAGGCTGGTGGGGTGAAAGGTGAGGACAAGGGGAACCCTATCGTGGTTCCGGGAGGGAGGGGCAGGGGTGAGAGCAGAAGTGCGGGAAATAGAACGGACACGGTCAAGGGCCGTGTCAACCACAGTAGAGGGGAATCCTCGGTTGAGGAAAAAGGAAGACATGTCAGAAGCACTGGTATGGAAGGTGGCATCGTCAGAACAGATGCGGCGGAGACGGAGAAACTGGGAGAATGGAATAGAGTCCTTACAGGAAGCGGGGTGGGAGGAAGTGTAGTCCAGGTAGCTGTGGGAGTCGGTGGGCTTGTAGTGGATGTTTGTTGAAAGCCGATCGCCAGAAATGGAGAAGGAGAAGTCAAGGAAGGGAAGGGAAGAGTCGGAGATGGACCATGTGAAGGTGAGGGCAGGGTGGAAAGTGGAAGTAAAGTGAATGAACTTATCCAGTTCAGGGCGAGAGCAGGAAACGGCACCAATACAGTCATCGATGTACCCGATGTATTGGACGTCCATGGTGAAAAGGAGACGGTTGGGGCCAGGAAACTGACCGCATCTGGAGGCCGTTACCCGCCCCCGGTAACACCAGGTAACACATAGACAAACGCAAGGGCCGATTTTAGTATCACTTCATCAGTGGCAATGCCTAGCCCCACTCGTTCAGTCTTTCCTGAATAATGCTACCGTTATGTGACCCTTGCTTTGCTCAGTGCAATCAGCCCAAACACCTTGCATGGCCGCTCAATATGGTTTTCACAGCCGTTTGTGACTCTTTCACTGTGTTTGTTGCCTGTATCCTCTGCCGTCTCCTGCGCCGCCGTCTCCCCCCCCGCCGCCGTCTCTCCCCCCGCCCCGCCGTCTCTCCCCCCCGCCGTCTCCCCCCCGCCGTCTCCCCCGCCGCTGTCTCCCCCGCCGCCTCTCCCCCCGCCGTCTCTCCCCACCCGCCGTCTCTCCCCCCCGCCGTCTCTCCCCCCCGCCGTCTCTCCCCCCCCGCCGTCTCTCCCCCCCCGCCGTCTCTCCCCCCCCGCCGTCTCTCCCCCCCCGCCGCCGTCTCTCCCCCCCCGCCGTCTCTCCCCCCCCGCCGTCTCTCCCCCACCGCCGCCGTCTCCCCCCCGCCGCCGTCTCCCCCCCGCCGCCGTCTCCCCCCCGCCGCCGTCTCCCCCCCGCCGCCGTCTCCCCCCCGCCGCCGTCTCCCCCCCGCCGCCGTCTCCCCCACCGCCGCCGTCTCCCCCCCCCGCCGTCTCTCCCCCCCCCGCCGTCTCTCCCCCCCCCGCCGTCTCTCCCCCACCGCCGCCGTCTCCCCCCCGCCGCCGTCTCCCCCCCGCCGCCGTCTCCCCCACCGCCGCCGTCTCCCCCCCGCCGCCGTCTCCCCCCCGCCGCCGTCTCCCCCCCCCGCCGCCGTCTCCCCCCCGCCGCCGTCTCCCCCCCGCCGCCGTCTCCCCCCCGCCGCCGTCTCCCCCCCGCCGCCGTCTCCCCCCCGCCGCCGTCTCCCCCCCGCCGCCGTCTCCCCCCCGCCGCCGTCTCCCACCCGCCGCCGTCTCCCCCCCGCCGCCGTCTCCCCCCCCGCCGCCGTCTCCCCCCCGCCGCCGTCTCCCCCCCGCCGCCGTCTCCCCCCCCGCCGCCGTCTCCCCCCCGCCGCCGTCTCCCCCCCGCCGCCGTCTCCCCCCCGCCGCCGTCTCCCCCCGCCGCCGTCTCCCCCCCCGCCGTCTCCCCCCCCGCCGCCGTCTCCCCCCCGCCGCCGTCTCCCCCCCGCCGCCGTCTCTCCCCCCCACCGTCTCCCCCACCGCCGCCGTCTCTCCCCCCCGCCGTCTCCCCCACCGCCGCCGTCTCTCTCCCCCGCCGTCTCCCCCACCGCCGTCTCTCCCCCCCGCCGTCTCCCCCACCGCCGCCGTCTCTCCCCCCCGCCGTCTCTCCCCCCCCCGCCGTCTCTCCCCCCCCGCCGTCTCCCCCACCGCCGCCGCCTCTCTCCCCGCCGTCCGTCTCTCCCCCGCCGTCTCCCCCACCGCCGCCGTCTCTCCCCCCCGCCGTCTCTCCCCCCCGCCGTCTCTCCCCCCCGCCGTCTCCCCCACCGCTGCCGTCTCTCTCCCCCGCCGTCTCTCCCCCCCCCGCCGTCTCTCCCCCCCGCCGTCTCCCCCAACGCCGCCGTCTCTCCCCCCCCCCCAGCCGTCTCTCCCCCCCCGCCGTCTCTCCCCCCCCGCCGTCTCTCCCCCCCCGCCGTCTCTCCCCCCCCCGCCGTCTCTCCCCCCCCCGCCGTCTCTCCCCCCCCGCCGTCTCTCCCCCCCCGCCGTCTCTCCCCCCCCGCCGTCTCTCCCCCCCCGCCGTCTCTCCCCCCCCCGCCGTCTCTCCCCCCCCCGCCGTCTCTCCCCCCCCCCGCCGTCTCTCCCCCCCCGCCGTCTCTCCCCCCCCCGCCGTCTCTCCCCCCCCCGCCGTCTCTCCCCCGCCGCCGTCTCTCCCCCCCGCCGTCTGCCCCACCGCCGCCATCTCTCCCCCCCGCCGCCGTCCCTCCCCCACCGCCGCCGTCTCTCCCCCACCGCCGCCGTCTCCCCCCGCCGCCGTCTCCCCCCCACCGTCTCTCCCCCCCGCCGTCTCTCCCCCCCGCCGTCTCTCCCCCCCCGCCGTCTCTCCCCCCCGCCGTCTCTCCCCCCCGCCGTCTCTCCCCCCCCGCCGTCTCTCCCCCCCCGCCGTCTCTCCCCCCCGCCGTCTCTCCCCCCCCGCCGTCTCTCCCCCCCCGCCGTCTCTCCCCCCCCGCCGTCTCTCCCCCCCCGCCGTCTCTCCCCCCCCGCCGTCTCTCCCCCCCCGCCGTCTCTCCCCCCCCGCCGTCCCTCCCCCCCCCGCCGTCCCTCCCCCCCCGCCGTCCTCCCCCCCCGCCGTCCCTCCCCCCCCGCCGTCTCTCCCCCCCCCGCCGTCTCTCCCCCCCCCGCCGTCTCTCCCCCCCCCGCCGTCTCTCCCCCCCCCGCCGTCTCTCCCCCCCCGCCGTCTCCCCCCCCGCCGTCTCCCCGCCGCCGCCGTCTCCCCCCGCCGCCGTCCCCCGCCGCCGTCTCCCCCCCGCCGCCGTCTCCCCCCCCGCCGCCGTCTCCCCCCCCGCCGCCGTCCCCCCCCCGCCGCCGTCTCCCCCCCCCGCCGCCGTCTCTCCCCCCGCCGCCGTCTCTCCCCCCCCCGCCGTCTCTCCCCCCGCCGCCGTCTCTCCCCCCGCCGTCTCTCCCCCCCGCCGTCTCTCCCCCCGCCGTCTCTCCCCCCCCGCCGTCTCTCCCCCCCCGCCGTCTCTCCCCCCGCCGTCTCTCCCCCCGCCGTCTCTCCCCCCCGCCGCCGTCTCTCCCCCCCGCCGTCTCTCCCCCCCGCCGTCTCTCCCCCCCGCCGTCTCTCCCCCCCCGCGTCTCTCCCCCCCGCCGTCTCTCCCCCCCCGCCGTCTCTCCCCCCCGCCGTCTCTCCCCCCCCCCGCCCGGTCTCTCCCCCCCGCCGTCTCTCCCCCC